>NC_057712.1:38087105-38157818 GCF_004010195.1 Chiloscyllium plagiosum
CCCATACACCAGCTCCTCAGCCATGCATTCACCTGCTCTATCCTCCTATTCCTGCCCTCACTAGCTCGTAGCACTGGGAGTAATCCAGATATTACTACCCTTGAGGTCCTCCTTTTTAAATTTCTGCCTCACTCTGTAATCTCCCTTCAGAATCTCAATCTTTTCCCTTCCAATGTCGTTGGTTCCAATATGGACAATGACCTCTTGCTGGCCTCTCTCCCCCGTGAGAACATTCTGCACCCTCTGAGACATTCTTGATCTTGGCACCAGGGTAACAACACACCATTCTGCTTTTTCTCTGTAGGCCACAGAAACGTCTGTCTGTACCTCTGACTACAGAATCCCCTAACACAATTGATCTCTTGGAAGCTGAAGTACCCCTTGCTCCATTAGAGCCAGTCCTAATACCAGAAACTTGGCTGTTCGTGCTACGTTCCCCTGAGAATCCATCACCCCCTACATTTTCCAAAACAGTATACCTGTTTGAAATGGGTATATCCACAAAAGAGTGTCCTGCCCTCGGTGCCGACCTCTCTCACCTTTCCTGGAGTTAACCCATCTATCCGACTGTATCTGAGACTTCCCCCCTTCCTATAACTGCCATCCATCACACACTGTTGCTGTTGCAAATTCCTCATTGCTTCTATCTGTCTCTCCAACCAATCCACTCAATCTGATAAGATTCGCATCCAACAGCATTTATGGCAGATATAATCCGCAGCAACTCTTAAACTCCCACATCTGACAAGTAGTACATATCACTGCAAAGGCCATTTCTGTTCCTTCACAATCTACAGACCCAGAAAATAACACCGTCTTATTCCTCTACAAACACTGCCCCAGGTTAAAATATAAGCAATAGCTATTAATATAAGTTTAGTCAAGAGACTTATCTCCAAAAACATAAAATCAAGAAAGAATCCACTATACTCACTATTGCAGCCTTTCTCTTGGACAGACTTAAAACAACAATTAACTTCTCTGATTCTGTGCTGTGAACTTCGCCCAACAGTTCCTCCAAGATTAGTTGTGAATTTCACTGCTTGTTAATTTTCCCAGTTACACTCCGATGTCCAGCGATACACGAATTCAAACAGCAAAGGCAGTAACTGTGCAGGTTTTCTCTCTCTCCCTCTCCTGCCCTCACCATGTGCTTCCTTTGTCTGCTCTTCTCCCTTTTAAAACTGCTGTTGTTTTGACTTTTTTTCCAAAGTTCCAAAACAATGCAACAGCATATAAAACAGTAATTGCTGCTCCTGGAATTTGAGGAAATCACCTCCAACACCTAAAATACCTCAAAAAAAAAAAAGGAGCAGCTCTTACAGCCAGAAATTTTTTCAGTCCTCCATCTTGGATTACCCAGAATCCAATTTATTAAGGCAGATGAGAAATGAGCAGAAGTCCATCAAGTCATATTGCCAGTTGTTTATACAACGGACGTGTTGCGAGTAGCGCATGAACTACCACTTGGGAGCCATTTAGGAGTAAGAAAAACACAAGCTAAAATACAAAACCATTTTTACTGTCCTGGACGGCACAAGAATGTAGCTGAATTTTGCCACCAGACAGGTCATACACATCAGGTAATTGGAAAACCACAGACACAAATCAAACCCACACCTTTAATATACATTCATGCACTTGAAGGATCTTTTACACGAGTCTTAACTGATTGCATAGGATCCCTGCCTAAAACAAAAAGTGGGAATCAGTATTTGTTACTAATAACAGATGGCGTCCACTAGATTGCCACAGGCCGTTCCACAGGCCCCATGCAATATCGCAGCGAAAAGGATTGAAGAGGAATTACTCAAATTTTTCACTGGATGAGAACTACCAACAGAGATATACAAATCAGATCAAGGGCCAAACTTCACAAAATTATTCAAGGAAGTTACGGACAGTTTAAGAATAAAATAATTCAAATCCATCACGTATCATCCAGAGTCGCAGGGAGCACCAGAAAGGTGACATCTGACATTAAAGACCATGTTGAGGGCTTATAGTCAAGTCTATCTAGATGACTGGGATAAGGGAATTCTGTTTGTACTTTTTACGATCAGAGATGCACCAAATGAATCAACTAAATTCAGTCCATTTGAATTAGTTTTTGGGCATGAAGTGAGAGGACTGTTCAAATTGAATAAAGATAAATTGATTTCAGAATTCATAGACCATATATTTGGACTGTGTGTCAAATTGTAGGGAGCTGGTTAGACAGCATTTAAAAGTATCACAGCATACAACTAAACAGGAAGCAAACAAGAAATCAAAAACTCGCAATTTTGCTATAAGAGGTAAGGTGTTAAGTGTTACTTTTATAGGTGAGCCTTTAAAAGCAAGGTTTCGTGGACTTTATCAAGTCGAAAGGAAATGGAGTGAAGTGGACTATTTGATAAGGACACCAGAATGAAAGAAATCTCAGAGTACACCATGTGAAAATGCTCAAAAGATATTGTGACAGGGAAGGAAAGCAAGAGGAGACTGTGTTATTAGTTACAACACAGAGTGAAGAACCAAGTTCAGAGGATTCTGAATTGGACATTTCTCAAATTAAATTGGACAATGAGGAAGTTGTCAAAAAATGGGATAAATTATTGAGTTAGGTGATAAAATTGAAGGCACGTACTGTACCTTTAAGAGAGTGTGAACGCTGTTCTGCACTGAGAGTTTACAAGAGCTGTCTCAGAGTGTACTGAAAAATTGAAAATATGTAACATTTGGCTGAAATAGATATCAGAGTTGGTTGTTGTTTTAACAATTAAATTTAACCAGTTTAAATATGCCCCAGAATTCTAAAACCCAATTGAGTTTGAATTTATTATTTTGCCAACATCGAAACAATGAGACAATCCAATATTGGGGATATTAAAAAGGCAGACAGCTTTTCCAGCATCACATTTTTCAGCTCTGATCTCCAGCATCTGCAGTCCTCACTTTCTCCCATTTTCAAAACTAGACAGAGTAACTGACATCAAGAGAGACCCAAGACATTGAAACACTCTATCAAATGGTACTTTTTCATATGAAACATATTCACAGTAAAAGAAAGATGACGACCCAGGGAGATGTTCAGCTGGAAGAAGACAGACACCAAAGACAACAGTATCTGTGCGGTTTTGAAATTAAGTTGATGGAATTTTAATAATTGTTTTATTGGAACTGTATATTGTTATAGAGTTGAAGGCAGATAATAAGCAGTTAAGAGAAAAGGCGGACTTAGAGTTGTGAATTGTTGTTGTTTAATGTTCACTTTTAGAGTTAAGAATGAATTGATTTTCTTTAAATAGTGGAATTTGGGAGTTCTCTGTCACTCATATTTTAACAGATTACGAGGCAAGATGAGCTTTTTCAAGTGCTTGGTTTAATTAACAGAAGGGTTCACCCCATGTCATAATAGTTATCTTCCAGAGGAAAATTGAAATGAACTGAAAGAGTTATTACTATCACATGGGGAGATATGTGGAAATAAGCGGGGAAGTGCTAACTTAATTATGCACGATGTAGACTTAGGAAATGCTGTTCCGATTAAGCAACATCCTTACAGGCATAACCCTCTCAAGCTGGTACACGTTCAAAAGGAGATTGAACACATGCTCCACGACAACATAATCGAAGTGAGTTACAATGACTGGAGCTCACCCATAGTAATGGTGTGAACACTAGACGGTACCAAATGGTGGACCATCACAAAGTTAATGCCATTACAAAGACTGGTGCATATCCAATTCCATGTTTGGAAGACTGTGTTGAAAAGATGGGACAAGCAATTTACATTTCTAAGTTGGACTTGCTCAGCAGATACTGGCAAGTACTTTTGCCCAAAAAGAGTGAAGACAGTTTCCGCTTTCATAACGCCAAACGGACCGTAACAGTTTAAAATCATACCATTTGGTATGAAAAATGCACAAGCCATATTTCAGAGACTAACCAAAAGGTCATTTCTGGATTACACAATTGTGTAGTTTATATTAATGACCTGGCGATTTTTTTTGTCACACATAAAAGAATTGTTTGATCATTTCGGAAGACAGGCTTGGTGATAAACCTGGTTAAAAGTGGATGTGCCAAAGCCCAAGTCACCTTCCTGGGCCACGTTACTGCATGTGGACAAATGGCCCCATGGGATGCAAAAACAAAAGGTATTTGGAGAGCTTCCTATATTTTCGACAAAAAGAGCAGTACTACAATTCCTGGGATTAAGTGGATTCATACCAACTTTTAGCAGTGTGGCTGCTCCACTCACTGAAGTGCTAAAGAAACGCAAGAAGTTTCAGTGGACAGCAAACTGTCAGAAGGCATTTGACAGCTTGAAAGCTGTGTCGTCCACTGTCCAAGTGTTAGCCATGCCTAGTTAAGCAAAGCCAATGTGGTTATTGATGCAAGTGTGGATTTCAGGGCTGCGCTCTTACAAGACAATGATGCGAAAATAGAAAGACCTATCAGGTAATTCTCCATGAAACTGAACATTAATCAGCAGAAATAATCGACAGTTCGGAAGGGGATTTTGAGTTTGTTGTTGGCGTTATAAACATGGATATGTTGTGTTACCAGTAATGTATCTGAGACAATCTACAGCGATCATAACCCAATGAAATTTGTGGAGAAATTTAAGGACAAAAATTCGAGATTATTTACATGGAGCCTGTTGTAACAGCCATTCCAATTTGAAAATTGTGCACGTGGCAGAACAAAGCATGATTGCTGACACATTGTCGAGACTTGAATGAGAAACTGAGGTGTTCGGTGGCAGGAGTAAAACAGACTGGAACAAAATACGGCAGTGCATGTTTGCACAATTATTGTCAGTGTAATGTATGTGGGTGTTGTAGTGTACTAACAATTTAAGATTGGGGGTTTTAAAAAAAAGCTATCTTTGGATATTGATGGTTCTTTTTTTTTGGGGGGGGGGGGGAGCTGCGGTGATGCTGCTCCTTTGACAGGTTAAGCCATCCTTGGATTTTGTTTTCAGAAGGGTCATAAATGCAGAGTTGCTGAGAGGTCTGGCTTGAATGGGTTAGAGGGCCAATTTGATTATAGCTAACAGATACTGCCTCAGGTAAAAGGCTTTCAAATTTAAAACATTTGAACAATGAAAGGGGAGTGACCTATTCTCCCAGCTCAGCTGTTCTCTGGTTTGATTTGCTTTTATCAAGCAGTCAGTTTTGAGGCTGCTAATCCAAGAAACAGGTACATGGAAGAAGGTGTCACAAGCTGAATCTCTGTCACCTCTCTCACCCCGTAAGACCCCGTATTTGATTTTTTTTCTTTTTTGCCAAGGAGTGTTTATGGTAACTGTTGCAGGAATTTGGAACAGCATCATTAGTTTAGCTGGAGCATTTGAGTTATACAGAGAGACTGAATTGGCTGGTGCTTTTTTTCCTGGAACAGAGGCTGAGGAGGTTTATAAAATCATTAGGGGCATGGTGTTATGGGCCAGGCTAGACGCCTTTAAACAATTTCAAGAAAGTAGCGTGGACCCTAACTTTGCTAGTTGCTTTAAGCAAGTGTAAGGTGGATATTTCAGGATGCAGCCGAGCCAACCACTTAGTTTCAAACAAAACAGAATTTATTTGCAAGATTACCAAATGAAACACAAACAATTTGTTAGGTTTTTGGGTGTTAAGTAATTCTACCTTCTGTTCTCTTTTGCTTGTGTTTCATTCAATGCATTTAAGGGTAAACTGTAATCACGGGTGACTTTCATCTTATATGGGTTAGAAACACCACACTATTAAGAATATTGTGGAGGAGAATGTTCTGTAATGTTTGTGACGGTTTTCTCAGACCAATACATTGAAGAACCAACAAGCAAGCAGGCTATCCTCGTCTGGGCTTTTCTTTTTTTAAGAATCCCTACAGAGTGGAAGCAAACCATTTGGCTCACTGAGTCCACACTGCCCTGCCGAAGAGCATCCCATCTTACACTATCCCTGCATTTCCCATGGCTACCCCACCACTGGACACTATGGACTATTTAGCATTGCCAAAACACCAAACATGCACATTGTTGACAGTGGGAGGAAACTAGAGCACCCGGAGGAAAAACCACACAGACATGAGGAGAATGTGCAAACGCAACACCAACAGTCACCCAAGGCTGGAATTGAACCGCAGTCTCTGGTGCTGAAAGGCAGCAGTGCTAACCCCTGAGCCACCATACCACCCCAATGCATTTTGCAACAAGAAAGGACTGATTAAGATTCGTGTTTTGCTGCGGTTGTTGGGGAAAAGTGACCATATAAATAATAGAATTTGACATTAAGATGGAAAGTAAAGAAACCGAGTCCTGAATCTAAATAAAGGAAATTAAGAAGCAATGATTTGGCAACAGATTGGGAAACCTGATGAAAAAGTGGATAGGCAATGGCTAATATTTAAAATGTATTCATAAATTACAGCAATTATTCATTTCTTGTGGTGCAAAAAATGGACAGGTAGCTCAATAATGACTTGCAAAAGAAATTAGGGATAGTAATAGATCTGAACAGAAAACACATAAAACTGTCAAATGAAGCAAAATTAAGAGGCTGGCCAGAATTAGGCAAATTCAAGTGATGTAACAGTGGGACTTATAGAATAATCAGGTAAGCATGATTAAATGAGTACTTGAGGCAAGATAACAGATATGCTTATTACAGATTGCTGGAGGGTGCTTGCGTTACACTGGTAGTATTCCTATCTCTGGGTCAGAAGGCCCTGATTCAAATCCCACTTGCTCCAGAGGCATGCCAAAACATGTCAAAACATATGGAATAAAAATATCTATTATAGATTGCTGTTGGCATTAGAGGGTCAATTTCACATATGAAAGACTTATGAAAAATCAAATCCTAAATTAGCTTAAAGGATGAAGAAATTATAAACATGGGTGAAGTTCAGGTTCAGTCTAACCAGCTTGGAAATTCAATTTGCTGACCCCACACATTATCAAAAAAGATCTCATCATCAGTGCAATAATTTCAGCTAAAAAAAGTAGACAGCAGCAAATCTGTACATGAGCATTGATGAAATATGACACGAGAAATACATGGTTTTGTTCATTTAAACATTTCCAAGTTCATTAATTTGCAATTTGCACAACTTTTCTTTCAGACTCATTAACTCCAGCATCTGATCACTTTTGCTTGACTGCTAAATGCCAAGACTCATTTGATCTAATACTGCATCTAAGTAAGTATTCATTTAAGTAAATTGTCTGAATATTTGAACTGTCTTATTTTACTTTGTCAAAGTTTATGCTCATGAGTTTAATAAGTAGGGACTTTTAATGTATCACTATATCTGAATTGAATAGTATTCTCTTAGATGACTAACTTGATCAGCTGTAGCCATTAATGCTTCATAAACTACAAATGTACCAATTACAGACCACAATCTAAGTTTCCTTTTCACAATCAAACGGACAGTATATTCTCGAGGCATGCAGCAAGTTGGAGTTCACCCATATTGTCTAAGCTGTAGTTTCAAATTCTAAATATTTATACAATGTTGAAAATTGTCCCTCAACTCCAACATTATGATGGTTGCTTAACTAATCGGTGTCAGAATTTGCCTTTGATAATTCATTTAATAAGAGTATCACTGTGTGTAATCTCAAAGATTTGGTGGAGCTGGTGTTGGACTGGGGTGGACAAAGTTAAAAACCACAACACCAGGTTACAGTCCAACAGGTTTATTTGGAAACACTAACTTTCAGAGCATTGCTCTTTCATCAGGTGGCTATGGAGAATAAGACCATAAGACAAATTCATAGCAAAAGATTACAAGTGTCATGCAACTGAAATGATATATTGAACAAACCTGGATTGTTAAGTCTTTCATCTTCTAGAATAGATTGCAGGTTTTGGTTCATTAATATGTAAATCCCAGAATTTTTTTTTAAGTCGAGATAACTTAAGGTTTTATAACAAAAGGAGACATCTCAGCTCAGACAATGTATTGAAGGCGTGCAGTGAGAGTCTAGCTGTATCCCAATCTTGACTCCCCAAGCAGGGTAACACCTGACCTACATATACCCTGTCTATTCCTTTACCTATTTTGTATGTTTCAATGAGATTGTCTCTCATTCTTCAAAACTCTAGAGAGTTTGCCCAAAGATTCTTCATGGAACAATCCTGCCATCCCAAAACAAGCCTGGTGAACTATTATTGTATTCTCTCTGTGCCAATAACATCTTTCCAGAGATAGCAAGACCAAAACCTCACACACTAGCTAAGGTCTAACCAAGTTTCTGTACAACAGAAGCAAAACTGCACCACTGTATTCAAATCTTCTTGCAATAACGGCTCACATTCCATGAGCCTTCCTAATAGCTTGTCACAGTTACATGTTAGTCTTTTATAACTTATCAACTAGGCCCCACATCTACACTTTCCAACCTTTTATCATTAAAGAAATTCTCTGCACGTTTATTTCTCCTACCAAAGTGGGTGACCACACATTTTTCCACATTATATTCCATCTGCCACGTTCCTGTTCTTTCATTAAGCTTGTCCAAATCCTTCTGAAGTCACATTACATCTTTCTCATAACACAGTCCCATAGCTTTGCATCATTTGCAAATTTATAATGTTACATTTTGTCCCCACCTGCAAATAATTAATATATATTGCAAACAGGTGGGACCCAATTATGATTAGAGTAGTACCTCACTAGACATTTACAGACTATGTGAGAATAACCCATTTATTTCTTCTCTGGCTAACAGACAGAAAATAATCAATCATTCATTCATGCCAGCACATTAAATCACATAGGATAAGAGGTCATTTTTCGAACCAAACTTGTGTCATGGGCTTTATCAAAAGCCTTCTGAAAATCTAAGTATATTATGTCCATCAGCTCACCTTTATCAACCTTGTCAGTAACATCTTCAAAAGAAACCTTAATATTTACCAAGGATAATTTCCTTTTCACAAATCTATGCTGACTATACCCAGTTATCGACCAGGTGTTTTGTCATCCCATCCTTTTGTTTCAACTCACTGGGGTAACAGGGTAGAAATGAAGGCCTGCTATTTCCTGTGTCATCACAAAAGTTAACGATTTTAAAGTACTCACAATTCCCCAACTGACCTGATTTTCAGACCCAGGTTCATAGGCAACATCGACCAGGTTTCTGTACTTAACAGGAATTACTAGATATTCTAAGTAATTAGATCCTAGCTACAGATAAACAGTTTAAGATCAATAGCAGATAAAACACTACAAATTAAAACTCTAATTTTATTATCAACTCCCTCTCTCTCACTCTCATATACACGGATGGACGACGAAAAATTAGAGGCGGTCGGTGATTTCTTTTCATGGGTTGCTGTGTTGATCCTTATGCTGGTCAGAATGCTACTTCTCAGCTGTCTTTCTTCTGTTGCTTCCACTATTTTTCAAGAGACACAAGGTATTGGTTTGCTTATAAAAGGGCTCTGACTCAGCAGTTAGAAGTCAAAAAGTATAACAACTAAAGGAATAGAGACGGCTTTGGTGCTGGTGAAGATCAAAACACTTCTTGCCATCTTGTTCTCAGGCCCAAGCTGTTCAGTTACTTCAGAATCACTCAGTTGTTGGCAGGCAAAAGACTTTTGTCAACAATAACTGGTCACTAGTCCACAGACCAATCAACATCTGTTGCCACCAGCTGCATCTGAATACAGAACTGTTGGCTCCAATTCATCTGCAACCACTTCAATTACTGCTTGCTCAAACAGCTGTCTAGATAATATTCGTCATAATTATCAGGTTACTCACTTGTCAAACATGCAGCAATCCTTTAAAATATAAGTTTTAAAACAGTTCTCTCTCATTTCAGTCCATAATTTGAAAAAGCATAGAAATAAAAAGACACAGTCTTACACTTTCTAACAGATTTGAGCATTTTTCCTACCACTGATGCAAGGCCACAGATCTGTAGTTCATAGCATTTCTTCTGCTCTATTCAGAAATAGTGGGGTAACATTTTCTACCTTCCAGTTCATAGGAACTGTTCAGAATCTACAGAATTTAGGAAAATAATTGGCAATGTATTGACTCTCTCTACAGCTACCTCCTTCACCACTATAAAGTCAATTTTCAGCCCCATTAGTTTCTCCAGTACAATTTTTACAACACTAAATCTCCTTCAACTCCTCATTCTCCCTAGCCACTAGGACCTTAAATTGAGAGGTTTCTGACATCTTCCTCAGTGAAAACAGGCACAAAGTAATAATTTGGCTTATCAGCCATTTCATAAAGAAAACTCAAATTCATTATTTTAGTTCTTAAGTAAATAAATGCAGTTAAACATTGAAATCAGCTTTAAAAGGATCAACTGCTATCTAAATACTTTCCTAAGCTTAATATTATTTCTACTCTTTAACATAACGGTGTTGAGTCAGTGAATGTTTTTTCCAGATATGATTCAAGCCCTCTTTCATGAAGCAACATGCACATGACTGGAAGTTTGTAGTTGGTCTCAAAAACATCAAGGAGTAGCAAAAATTAATGCAAGTTTCGTCCCATTCCCCTCCCCTCTCCCCCATCCCCCTCTGTCGAAGCAAAACACTCAGAGACACAGTGTAGTTTTATCTCCTTCATCTTTATTCCGGCCCCTGGAGGGAGAGAGAATGATCACTATGTGCACAGGGACATGAGTTCACAGTCTTCTCTTGGAAGAGCAGTTTCTCAATGAACTATATAGTCATTTTACAGGAAGGAGAATCCAGATAAAGCAACATACATATTAATTGGGTGACCATTACAATCATAGAGTATCAATAGCAGACACCAAGCCCTTTACTATTATACAATGAATGTTCTTAACCTTGTCAACTGGATTCATACAATGGATACTTTTCCCCTTGTTAGCTGACCTTGCCTACTGAATTCTTCCGATATTGTTAAATGCCTCTACATAAGGAATGCTTTTCCACCTTGTTAACCCATTACCCTTGCCTCCAGCACCCCATTGTTAACTGTAAACTCTTATCTGATCTGAGTCATGCTCAGCTGAACCTCTTGTTTCACAAAACTCAGAACTTAACCCTTTCCCTGCCTGCGTATATCCTAATCACATTCTCATTCCCTCCTAGTATTATGAGCGTTCATAAGACTTTGACAGCCAGTATTTAAGCAAGATATTGACACACCGCATACAATGATTATCACATTATCACTAGTAAAAATTACTAGTCCGTTACAGTAATTAGAGTTTGAAGAATCCTCCCATGTGGGAAAAAAATCACCATAAAGTTGTTAAATCCACAGTCCTTAGTGACCACACCATCCCCACCGAGTAGAAATGAGCCAGTTCTCCAAAATCTCCTTCCATAAAGTCCAACCTGAAAACAAAATTCACTCTGTTCTTGCATCACCCCTGAGAAATTTGTGGTTAACAGTTAAATGACGAGACTTCCATTCTTGCAGTCTGCTACTCTGTTCACCATTTTTGACAATATCAAGTTTTATACTGTCCATAAACTTGTAAATTGTATTGCCTAAACAATTCAGTCAATTATAAACAACAATCAATGGTCCTAAAATCAAACCTTCAGGTACCTCATTCAGGTTATTCAAAAATTACTTTCCTTTAACAAATTAATACTTTTCTTGACAGCTTGCACATTAGACAAGTATTTCAAAGTCTGGAACAGCAAGAAAACAATAACGTTTCCTGTGCTTTAGCAATTGAAGAGTCAGTTTCAGTTCAGATTTAAATCTCAAATATTCATAGGGAACAAATGCTGAATATTTTAAAATATATTCTCCAAATAAAACTTCCCAATAAAACAGTCGGAATTACAGTGGCAACTTTGGTACAAATCAACATCCTTTGCATTTGCAATATGAAGGGGGCCAATAAAGTCTTAACGATAATTAACAGAATTTAAACAGCTCAGCCTCAGGTTCTAATATTGCCTTGAATCTTAACAAAACATCAAACTCAAAATGCACTCTTCTTTTTGTGAACACTCTGCATTTAAAAACTCTCATCTGACCCTACTTTTTTTTTAAAACAAGCATTGTAAAATTTCAAACAAATCAGGGGCTCAAGGCACTTAGTCAATTTGTTTTAAGGTTACAAGTTTGATAATTTTAAAAAAGGACATCATGTTGTACAATTTTAATGTAAAAACAAAATCTGCCCCTTACACAGTCCACAAAACACACTGAATTGAGATCCTGATTCAAACAAGGAAAAGCAGTTACTTAAAAGGATTTTCTGAACCAATATTTTAACAAACCAAAATTTTTAAACATCAAACACTCTCAGCATGACAGAATCAACACTGAAACTTTCCTTTTCAACCCAAGTATTAGTGCAACCTTAATTTCAGCATTTCTTATTTAAAAAAATTTTTTGGATCCTCTCACTGAAATTACACTTATGAAAAAGAGAAAGCTCTCACAGCAGACTACATGGCATCGCAGTCCAAGCCACTCTCTTCCCCCAGAACAAAGACTCAGAGCCTCAAATTTTCAGCACTAGGGGAGACTTTAACCCCTTTCTTGCTTTACTCCTCACGGGGCTTGAACCCCAATTAAAAACAGAAAACCCAAATCCCACTTGGACACAGAAAACTCGAACCCCAATAAAACACAGAAAACTCACCAAAAGTCTATGGTGTTGAAGGTAGTATATAGGCATGGTTAGAGAATTTAGTAATGGGCAAGAAACAGCAAATGGAGTAAGGGGTTCCTTTTGAGCTTGGTGACCCATGGGATTTCTGAGGGATCAGCGCTGGGACTGCAACTGTTTACAGTACATATTCTAGACTTGGAGGGGGAACCAAATACACTGTAGCCAAATTTGCAAATAACACAGAAAAAGGTAGAATGGCAAGTTGCAAGAAAGATACAAACAGTTTACAGAAAGATATTGGTAGTTGAAGTGGAGAAAAAGTTGGAAAATTGAGTACAATGTGTGAAAATGTGAATCTGTTCATTTTAGAAGGGAGAACAAAAGACAGGATTATTGAAATGGGGAAAATCTGCAGAAAGCTGCAACACAAAGGGACTTGGGACTTGAGCACAAAACACAAAGCTAGCATACAGATGCAGCAGATAATCAGGAAGGCTCTTGAAATGTTGATCATTGTTTCAAGGGGATTGAGTATAAGATTAGGGAAGTCTGCTCCACTTTACAAGATTTCTTTTCCCCAGGGTGGAAATGCTAATTATTAGGGAACATAGATTTAAGGTAAATGGGAGAAAGTTTAAAGGAGATGTGAGAGACAAGCTTTTTTTTTACACAGAGGGTGTTATGTTCCTGGAATGTGCTACCAGAGGAGGTGGTACAATAGAGATATAATAGCAACATTTAAGAGGCACCTTCACAGATAAATAAATAGGCAGGGAATACAGGGAAACAGTCCTGTTGAGACAAAAGTTTTTTTTAAGTTTAGAAAGTGTCGGTGCAGGCTTGGAAGGTCTGTTCCTGTGCTATGCTGTTCTTTGCTTTTTGATGCTGGTGCGACCACATCAGGGTATCGTAAACAGATTTCCCCCCCCCCCCAGTTAAGGAAAAATATTGTTTCAATGGCGGCAGTATAGAGAAGGCTCATTAGAATGATCCCCAGTGTGGAGAGATTGTTTTATGAGCAAAGGCTAAACAGGATGGGACTCTACTCATTGGAGTTTAGAAGATCTCATTGAAACATTTTTAATAGACTTGACAGGGTAAATGCTGAAGATCGTCTCCCCTAACGGGAGAGTCCAGGACCAGAGGACATAGCCTCAGAATAAATTGAATAGCAAGACGAGGTGAAACTACTCCTTTCAGAGTTGTGAATCTTTGGACCTTCTTGCCACAAAGAGGAGTGTTTACAGGCATTTGTCTCTTTGATCAACCTTTTAATAAATCTCTACAACTTCATTTATTGAACCCAGTGGACTACTCTTTTCTTTGAGCAAAGTTTATTGACTTCTTTGTAGGCAGAGAGTCCTTGCATATATTTAAGGCTGAGATAGGTAAATTTTTGATCAGGAGGGGAATCAAAGGTTATGAGGAAAAGGCAGGGATGAGGATGTGAGCAATGTCAGATTAGCCATGATCCTGTTGAATAGTGGAGCAGGCGCAAGAGCCAAATGGCGCACTACTGTTCCAATGGTCTTATGATTTAAGGTGTCTTCAAGATAGCAATGAATACAAGGTTGGAAGCTCACCTCAGGATCAAATATAGATTACAGACAAATTGGCTTAATCTCAGACAATTGCAGTGAGAAGGATGGAGTCAGTAGTTAGGAAATGTAGTTTTCAGTGGAGACCCAACAATGCCTTCAGTCATCCCACTATTTAATTGTCAGAACATTTTTGCTCATCCAATACTAGATTTCTGATAAGCAGTCTGATAAGTTAGCAACAGTGTGGAGTGTTGAGTGAGGTAGTGCAGAGTTGGAGTCATAAGGAAACTAAGCTGTTCTTTCAGATATCACTAGGATGGGGCACTTGGATGAGAAAGAAGGCATCAAGGAGTGATTCTTGGGTACACCAGAGGCAATGGCTCATGAGCAGGAAGAGCAGTTCCAATTGAATATCTGCCTATAATTAGAAAAGAACTGAACAATGTGAGAGCAGTCCCATCTAGATAGACAACAGTGGAGAGGATTAGAGGAGGGTGGTGCGGTCTAAACAGGTAGGGACAAAGAATATTTAGAAGAACAGTGATTTTCTATCACCACTTCAAAATCAACAGTTTGGGCAGACAGGAAACTATTTAGACTCTATGACAGAGTCATAGAGATGTACAGCACAGAAACAGACCCTTCGGTCCAACTCGTCCATGCCAACCAGATATCCCACCCCAATCTAGTCCCACCTGCCAGCACCCACATCCCTCAAAACCCTTCCTATTCATATACCCATCCAGATGCTTTTTAAATGCTGCAAGTGTACTAGCCTCCACCACTTCCTCTGGCAGCTCATTCCATACACGCACCACCCTCTGCCTGAAAACGTTGCCCTTAAAGTCCTTTTTATATTTTTCCCCTCTCACCCTAAGCCTATGCCCTCTAGCTCCGGACTCCTCTACCCCAGGAAAAAAGGCTTTGTCTATTTACCCTATCCATGCCCCTCATAGTTTTATAAACCTCTATAAGGTCACCCCTCAGCCTCCAGGGTAAACAGCCCCAGTCTATTCAACCACTCCTTATAGCTTAAATCCCCCAACTATGGCAACATTCCTTGTAAATCTTTTCTGAACCCTTTCAAGTTTCACAACATCCTTCAAATAGGAAGGAGACCAAAACTGCATGCAATATTACAAAAGTGGCCTAACAGCCGTGACATGACCTCCCAACTCCTATACTCTCTGCTCTGACCCATAAAGGAAAACATACCAAAAGCCTTCTTCACTACCCTATTTACCTGTGACTCCACTTTCAAGGAGCTATTAACCTGCACTCCAAGGTCCCTTTGTTCAGCAACACTCCCTCGGACCTTACCATTAAGTGTATAGGTCCTGCTCTGCTTTGTTTTTCTAAAATGCAGCACCTCACATTTATCTAAATTAAACTCCATCTTCCACTCCTCATCCCACTGGCCCATCTGATCAAGATCCCGTTGTAATCTGAGGTAACCCTCTTCACTGTCCACTACACCTCCAATTTTGGTGTCATCTGCAAACTTACTAACTGGACCTCTTATGCTCACACCCAAATCATTTATATAAATGACGAAAAGTAGTGGACTCAGCACCGATCCTTATGGCACTCCACTGGTCATAGGCCTCCCGTCTGAAAAGCAACCCTCCACCACCATCCTCTGTCTTCTACCTTTGAGCCAGTTATGTATCCAAATGGCTAGTTCTCCCTGTATTCCATGAGATCTAACCTTGCTAACCAGTCACCCATGGGGAACCTTGTCAAATGTCTTACTGAAGTCCATATACATCACGTCCACCACTTTGTCCTCAACCTTACTTGTTATTTCATCAAAAAAACTCAATCAAGCTCGTGAGACATGATTATGGACTCAAGGCCATATTAACTATTCCTAATCAGTCCTTGCCTTTCCAAGTATTAATGAATGAGCGACAAACGAACTAATAATGTGCCTAAGCGAATTGAGGATTGCAAATGCTGGAGATTAGAGTTAAGAGTATGGTGCTGTAAAAGCACAGCAGGTCAGGCAGCATCTGAGGTGCAGGAGAATCAACGTTTCGGGCAAAAGCCCTTCATCTGGAATGGGCTTCATTTCTGATGAAGGACTTTTGCCTGTAATAATGTGCCTAAACCTCCTTCAAAAACCGGCTAAAGGGAATGAAAATTTGGCTAACATTTAACAGGTGGATAAAGAATTAGATAGGAGGAGGAATGCGGAAAATTAGAAAATATTGGTGAACTGGGATGATGCAAGAACATAGCAATAGGATTAAGTTACTCATGCCAGTTCAACCATTCAATAAGACATTGGCTAAAATGTAACCTAATTCTACGTACTTGCCTTTGCCCACATTACTTTTAACACAGTGCTTCCCAAACATTTACCTGGTGTAACCCATTTTAATATCTCAGACTCGGGGTGAACTAGATTTTTTTTGATCTGACCTGAGTGTTTGATATTTCACCCAGATTTAGTTCTTTAGCTGTTAATTGCTGCCAAAGCATATGAACCAACTAGCAGATGGAGTGATAATATAACGCAAAGTAAGACACTAGAGATCCAAATTAAAAACTGGAAATGGAAAAATTCACCAAGCCTGACAATATCTGAAAAGAGAAACAGCAGTTTTTCAACACTTTCTGTTTGCATTATAGCAGATGGAGCAATGTGTTTTAACAATGCACAGAGGTGTGATGCAGACTGCTAAAACGAAAATCATCATGGGTGTAAAATCCAACCCCTCACCGCTGTCCAAGGCCCCAAAGGAGCTTTCCACATCCAAAGTTTCACCTGCCCTTCCACACGTCATTTATTGCATCCGTTGCGGTCTCCTCTACATTGGGGAGACCAGACGCATACTCGCAGAGCGCTTCAAACACTTGCACCAATCAACCCTACCGCCCCATGGCCAAACATTTCAACTCCCCATCCCCATCCCTCAACTCTGCCAAGGACATGCAGGTCCTGGGCCTCCTCCATCGTCGCTCCCTCACCACCCGACGCCTGGAGGAAGAACGCCTCATCTTCCGGATCAGAACCCTTCAACCCCACGGCATCAATGCTGACTTCACCAGTTTCTTCCCATTTATCTCTCCACCCCAGAGGCTCCCAGCCTCATTCCTGATGAAGGGCTTTTGCCCAAAACATAGATTTTCCTTGGATGCTGCCTGACCCTCTGTGCTTTTCTAGCACTACTCTCATCTTGACTGTAAAATCAAATCAGCTAACCCCAGGAATTCTTTTATCCTCCATCTATCTATTTGTTACATTGAATATTCTCTGTGCCACCTCACGGCCAGGAAGGAGACAAAACAGAACATCTTCAAGAAGTATCTGCCGCATACATCACACAAATGCCAATATCAACATCACATTCCACAATACTCGCATTAGAATAGAAAAGCCTTTATTGTCACGTGCACTCGAATGAGCGCAATAAAAAGTTTGTAATGTCGCCTCTTTGGTGCCATCTTAGGTATAGGGTACCTAGGTGCAAATATTGCTAAGTGTTTGTAACAAAATTGAAAGAGTTAAAATAAAGTCTAGTATAGGAACATAAAGTTTTAAAAAGTACTCTAATTACTCAAAAGTCCAGAAGAAAAATAAAACAGATCTTTAAAAGTACTCAAATTAGAGTCCTTTGCACTGAGTCCATGACCCCTGAGCTTCAGGACATGAAGCTCCAATGCCTCCACATGCTGGTCTCTGTCCTGGACTCACCTCCGGACTAGTTTCCCATGTCAGAGAAAGTGAGGACTGCAGTTGCTGGAGATCAAAGTCGAAAAGCGTGGTGCTGGAGAAACACAGCTGGTCAGGCAGCATCCGAGGAGCAGGAGAATCAACATTTCGAGCACAAGCCCTTTATCAGGTATGAGCCTCATTTCTGATGAAGGGCTTATGCTCGAAACGTTGATTCTCCTGCTCCTCGGATGCTGCTTGACCGGCTGTGTTTTTCCAGCACCACACAGTGCCCCAGGTCGGCCTGGGCTTGGTCTGCCTCCCACATAGGCTGTGGCCCACAACTCACCTCCCAGATTGTCCTGGGCTCCATCTGCTCCCACTCTTGCTGTGGCTGTGACTTGCCTCCCAGGTCAGCCATCGGTTTGAGTAGCAAATACAATGTGCATTTCAGGGCATCATCAGCATGGATTCTTGATTAGTTGCAATCGTCTTAACTCTTCACTCTGCGATGTTGTTTGAGAAATGCACAGTTGCAAATCTATTTGCCTGTGTCTCCCCAACCATTGATTTTATTTCTCACATCAAAATGTTAAGTGAACATTTATATAATCGAGAGAGGCTTCTTGGCCTGTGCAATTTGACAGCTCACCTGAAAAAATGCTCTTAACTGATTTGGAGACCAGCTTTACTTCCACCCCTTTGCATTCTAGTTTTCTAGATTCACAGTGCAACATTCCGTTCGCCTTTGATTCCAAACTGTAATTGGTCATGATATTTTAATGGTTATTTACATGGAACTTTTCAAAGCCTCCATTTCTTGTAGTCTCTCACGATTTACAATGCCCCCTATTTTATTTTCTTTTGGTAAAGTGGATGATTTCATATTTGCCTATGGTGAACTCCATGAAACACATGAAGTTTCAGCACCCATAAGCACTGCGGTCAGCAACAACCACAGAATTACAAACAAAATGGGGTTATTAGGCTGGTTAATCTCCAGGATCAAAGGATTGAGCATTGAAGAAAGGTTAGAAAACTTGGCATCTTCGGCTGCAAGGAAAGTGAATATAGGGTAGGATGCAGGTAGAGGTAAAGCAAGAATACATGAATGAATCTGAGAAATATACATTGTAGAAGAGTGAGTTGATCAAGTTTGAGATTCCAAAAATATACTAACTACAGGGCGGTACAGTGGCTCGGTGGTTAGCACTGCTGCCTCACAGCGCCAGGGACCTGGGTTCGATTCCACCCTTGGGCCACTCTGTGTGGAGTTTGCATTCTCCCAGTGTCTGTGTAGGTTTCCTCCGGGTGCTCCGGTTTCCTCCCACAGTCCAAAGATGTGCAGGTCAGGTGAATTGGTCATGCTAAATTACCCCTAGAGTTAGGTGCATTAGTTAGGGAGAAGGGGTCTGGGTGGGTTGTTCTTAGGAGGGTTGGTGTGGACTAATTGGGCCCTCGGGCCTGTTTCCACACTCTAGGGAATCTAATCTAATCTACACCAGGCCCACAGTCTTGAATGCTATGACACATCAAGTGCTCATCCAAGTAGTACATTCTCAAGCAGTACATTCCAGACCTCCACATTCCTCTGGGCTAAAAAGATTTTTCTTCAAATCCCCTCTCAGCCTTTAATCTGGAAGATTATGCCTTGTTATTAACTGTTCAAGTAAGGGGAACAGCTGTTTTCTATTCACTCTATGTCCCTCATAGCCTTGCACACCTCTATCAAGTCCCCCCTCAACCTCTCTGCTCCAAAGAAAACAATACAAACTTATCCAGCCTCTCTCCATCCCTGGTGAATCTCCTTTGCACATCCTCCTTTCCTTTCGTGTGATGACCAGACTTCACACTACTCCAACTGTGGCCTAATCAAAGTTCTTTACAACTCCAACATGACCTCCCTGCTCTTATATCTATGCTACAACTGATAAAGGCTTGCATCCTGAATTCCTTAACATGCTATTAGCTTGTTCTATCACTTTCAGGGATCTGTGGACAAGGAACTGAAGATCCTCTGTTCCTCTGAGCTTCTGAATATTTTACCATTCATTGAGTACTCCCTTGTCTTGTTCTTCCTTTCAAAGAGTTTTACCTTACATTATTCAGAGTTAAATTCCATCTGCCACTGAACTGCCCATTTAACCAATCCATTTACATCTTCATGAAACCTAAGACTTTCTTCTTTACTGTCAACCACCCAGCCAATCATCCCCACCCTACCTTCTCATCTCCATTATTTATGAATATTATAAATGATAAGGGACCCCATGGAACACCATTGCACACACCAGTCACACAAACAGCCTTCTATCACCACTCTGAGTTACTCAGCCAATTTTGGACTTAACTTGCCAAGTTACTCAAAATCCCATGAGTTTTTAACCTTCTTTATCAATTTCCCATGTGGGGCCTTATCAAAAGGCCTTGCTGAAATCCATACAAAATACACCAATTGCCCTACCCTCATCCAAACATTTGGTCACCTCAAAATATTTCACCAGATTTGTTAAGTGTAATCTCCCTCTGACAAAGCTATGTCAACTATCCCTGATCAAATCTTGCTTCTCTAAATGGGGATTATTTTTCTCTTTTGTTATTATCACCAACAGTTTCCCTACTATTGATGTTAAACCTACTAATCTTAGTTCCCTCATCTCGCTTTACCACCCTTCTTGTAAAATGGAACCACAGGAGCTGTCTTCCAACACCTCCTCTGTGACTAGAGATGATTCAAAAACTTTGGGTCCTTTCCCCACAACTTGATATGCATGCAACTCATCTGGACCTGGGGATTTGTCCGCCTTTAAATCTGCCAAAACCTCCAATACCTCCTCGCTTCTTCTATCAATATTGAGTGGAAAATGGAAGTCTATAAGCACTATTTTAAGCTATACTGTGACAGATAATAAAACTTAAAAATAACTGGATTAATTATGGCAAAAAAATTCCTTAAATGAAGTGGTTAGTGCCTGAAATAATCCACTTTGTGGGGAAGAGACAAAATTCTAAAGTCCTTCAAGAATCATTAAAATATTATGTGGAATGATTAACCAGGCAGTTACTTTGCCTTATCTCAGACACACAGGCACAGTGAAGACATTAGACAAAGGAGCACAATTACACCATTTGACCATTACACCATTCAATCATAGCTGAGATATTTCTCAAGTCTATCCCATGACCTTCTCCCTGTAACTCCTGATCCCCTTACCAATTAAGAACCTAGCTCTGTCTTAAATACAAGGAATGTCTTTGCCACAAAGAACTATGGAGGCCATGAGTTACACAGATTCACCATCCTCTGGCTAAAGAAATTCCTCCTCATCTCATTTCTAAAGGGCCATCCTTTTAGCCTAAATAATGGATACTGTAAATGATTATTGTTCTCAGTTCAGATATTTAAAATGCCAACTCATTTAAAGGACAGGAATATGAAGCAGAAGTCTACAGAGGTGAAGAAAAACGTGAACACTGAAAACTTTGAAAACAGGTCAAACATTTTTTTAAATTAATTAACAAGATTACACTTAGCTGCAGATTTCTTACAGATAACAATCATCAAGGTACAGTGCAACATGCAGGAAACTAAGATGCTGTAGATAAAATATTTTCCTCTTTTCTCCAAAATGAATCAGGCCCATTGGGAGTTCCCAACATCAAATGAAGACCTATTTTTGAACAGAATGAAATGAAAACCATTACCATCTAAATTATCCTCCCTCCATCCCAGCCAACCTACAGGAGACTGCAATGTCACCCACATAGAGTAGCAGCATCGATGAATGGCACTCAATTTCTACCTGTTATCTTGACAGCAGAAGTCTTGGACAAAGTTAAAAATGGGACTATAATTATACAATTAAACATTGTACATGCATTGACAACCTATTTTTCATTACATGAAACCAGAGATGATAATGGTAACAAGCAGTACAATAATAGATTTTACACCCCCTCATCACCACATGGTGCCAATGTCAGTGAGAGTAGAAGTACTTGCTAGTTATGCTAAAAAAGAATATATTGCTTGCATGGTTCTGTGTTATTAGTTAATTTCCTGTCAGATGTCTACTATTTCGGTCCTTGCTCACACCCAGCGATGTATTAGCAGTTTAAATTATGAACTTAAGTGTCAAACTCGGAAAAATTAGCTTCAACCAATTTATAAACACCTGACAAACAGTAAATTGAGCTGACTTGGCTAACTCCAGATCAAATTCCAGACCATCAGAATGTTAGTTCCTGAATTCATTCTAAAAAGGCTTGCTTGATCAACTGACCAGCTAAAAATGACAGCACAATGTGAAAAGGCACAACTCTAAATGTCAGCAAGATGGATAAATGTGATTAGCTCTTAAAAATGATAACAGCCAACAGTTGCCAACAGTTTCTTTGCCTTTCTTTGAATTTTGTTCTAACAGGCTTTCCAAACATGGTTACACCATGCATGGAATATATTTAATGAAAAGCTAAATGTATTTTTCAGAAAAGAAACCTATATTGAAGTTATGGAAAAAATCACATCAGAGTTGAAACAATTTAACTTCTAGCATTGTTTGCAACTATGAAAGCAATGCTGCATTCTGCTGCTACCGTGCCTTAAAATGTATTTTTGCATAAAAGGTATTCAGAAAATATCCTGAACCATCTACAGCAGTTGGATAATAACAGCCATTAATTGAAAAGACAGAATTGTTTATTACTTTAAAACATTTTTTAAAAATGAACACTGATATCATGTCCAGCTCAGAAACCAGAAAACTGTTGAGTTGTGGTATGAGAAACAGCATGCACTCCCACTACTTGCCTACCAATATTCATGTTTGAAGAAGGGATTACCAAGGAGAACATGGATCAGCAAATTCCATTTGCACTTCTACCTCAGTTTCTATTCCTTTTCACAGCTCTGCCCAGAATAGTGATCTACAGGCACTTTTAGTTTAGAAGCACATAGCATGATTGAAATGGATATAAATTATGTCCCACAGATGCTGACTTTGTGTGGAGTTAAAATTATTGGACCAAGCAAATAAAACAATAGGAGACAGCTGAAATCACCACTTGCAAATGAAACATCCCCAGAGAAGAATGTGCTGTTCAGCGTACAACCACAGCTGTTAAAACACAAGTGGGGAGGGTGTATGCTATTGTAAATGAAATAAACTTTATTCAGGAAAACCACTAAAGCTTTGTACTGCTGTCAAGGAACTATTTAAAAATAAAGCAAGCATATCAACCTAAGCAGATTCCTATCACTTCATTGCTCAAAACTTTTCACAACCAGGTTTGTGGATGCCACAAAAATAGGTCAAAGGCAGGTAATGAGGATGACAGAATTTACATGGGTTTTATAGATAGGTTAAATGAGTCGTCAAAAACTCAGCAGATGGAATTTAATATGGGAAAATGCAATGTTTTGCACTTTAGCAGGAAGAACAAAAGAGCTAAATATTTAAATGAAGAAAGACTGCAGAAAGCTGCATCAGAGCGTCCTCATGCACAGATCGCAGAAAAACAGCATACAGGTTCAGCAGGAGGGCTCTTGTGATACAGTGGTAATGTCCTTACAGTGCCACAAGGCCCTGGTTCAAGTCCTCCTTGTCATGGATGCATGCCATAGCATTTCTGAACAGGTGGATTTATATAACTACATGTTCAGCAGGTAATAGGGAAGGCAAACAATGTCGGCAGATATTTTAATTAAATTATAGTGCAGAAAATGCCCTTCACCCCATTAAGTCTGCACCAAAAATAATTAAATGGCGCATAAAAATAGGAAAGCCTTGCTAAAAATCTCCAGGTAGCAGTTAGAATACAGAGAGCATTTCTGGACCCTTATCTACAGAAAGATATAGTGGGGGCAGTCCTGAGAAGGTTCATTTGGTTGATCCCAAGCATGAAGTAATTTTCTTATGAAGTGAGGTTGAGTAGGTTGGGCCTATACCCATTGGAATTTTAGCATTAGAGGTGACTTTATTAGATCATAAAAGTATCTTTTCAGGACTTTACAGGACAAATAAGGAAAAATTGACTTGCACTGTGGAACAGTCTAGAATGGCATGGAATGATCTCAGATTAAGGAATTGTGATGTTAAGACTGAGAGAAGAAATTCATCCTCATTTGAAGCCAGAGCTAGGTGTAGAGGCAGCATTGTCACGTATATTTAAGGTTCAGACAAACAATATTTTTTGATCAGTAAGGAAATCAAGGGTTATATGGAAAAGGCAGGGAGATGGCAGTGCTGACCCAATGGGCAAAATAGTCAACTTAAGCTCTTACTTTTATGATCTTACTGTCAGACTTACACTTTGAACAGCTGCATTTGAAACTGAAACATATTCATAAACATAAAAACAGATTGCTTAGTAAAATGGGATATCTTAGATTAAAGTCTTTTTACACAACTGTTTTTTGAATGGATGAGATTACATAATAAGTGGATGGGAAGACCAAAACTACAGGGGTTTAATGTGAGATGGGAAAGACTTAAAAGGGACCTGAGGGGTGCCTCTTTCATCCAGAGGGTGGTGCGTGTATGGAACGAGCTGCCAGAGGAAATAGTGGAGGTGGGTACAATTACAATATTTGAAAGACATCTGGATGGATGTACAAACAGGAAGGGTTTAAAGGGATATGGCCCAAATGCTGGCAACTAGGACAAATGGGATGTCTGGTCAGTACAGACGAGTTTCCGTTTCTATGCTGTATGACCCTAAGTAAAGTGCATCAACAAAGTAGACTTATTCTAGTTAACCATCCCAACTCTTGAAATTGGTATCGTCCCAATGCAGCAGTATTTAGCATAACTGCAACTCATGGTTTTAAAAAATAAGTCTATACAGTGAAATGAAACAACAGATTGAGCTAGAGTCAAAAGATGTGCTGCAGGAAAAGCACAGCCGGTTAGGCAGTATCTGAGGTGCAGGACAGTCGATGCTTTGAGCATAAATTCTTCATCAGGAATGTGGAGTGGGGCTGAGAGATAAATGGGAGGGGGCTGGGAATGCCATAGACAGAAAATTTGGGGGGGGGGGGGGGTTAATGGTGAGAAGGTCGGAGTGGAGGGTAGAGTGGATAGGTGGGAAGGAAGATGGACAGGTAGGACAGTTAAATAGGATGGTGTCAAGTTGGAGGGTTGGATCTCTGATAAGGTTGGGGGAGGTGGGGGGGTTAAGACCAGGCAACTGGTGAAATCAACATTGATCCTGTGTAGTTGAAGGGTCCCAAAGCAGAAGATGAGGTGCTCTTCTGCGGTAGAGGAGGCCCAGGACCTGCATGTCCCTGGCAGAGTGGGAGGGGGAGTTGAAATGTTCGGCTACAGGGCAGTGGTTTGATTGGTGCGTGTGTCCCGGAGATGTTCTCTGAAACATTCCGCAAGTTGTCGTGCTGTCTCCCCACAGTGGTGCAATCACAAATCAGGCACAGGCGAACTCATATAGATCAATTCACTGAATCCTAATAACTTCTCATGTGAATTCGTGGTGCAATAACTGTAACAATTTAGACAAGAAACACAATTGTGGCACTTAAGGATTCTGGTGGTGCAGAGGCAGTGTCCCAACTCTGAGCCAGGAGACTCCATTTCAAATCCCACCTGCTCCAGTGGGGTCATAACATCACGAAACAGGTTTGTCATAGACTCATGGAGAAAGAGTACAGCACAAAACAGACCCTTCGGTCCAATTTATCTACTCTGAACCAGATGTCCTTAATTGATCTAGTCCCATTTGCTAACATTTAGCCCTTATCCCCTTAAATTCTTCCTATTCACATCTCCAACCAGATGCCTTTTAATATTGTAATTGTACCCACCTCTAAGCTTCCAGCTCCCCAAGAGTGCGAACATGTATCATTAAATCATTTATCCCAAGTTTTCATCAAAAATAAAGCTAAATTCCAAATTCCTCTTAATATATTATGATATTAAATTTGCTGAAACAGTATATGAAAATATATTTACGATTTAGGATTATCAATGAATGGGTAAATAGCATTAAAAGTTAAAAATCACCAAATTACATATGGAGTAACAGATCATTTAATTCTACAAGTTCTAGTCAGTGATCCCATCAACTCTAACACAATTGAAATTCAAACGGGGCAAACTGAAAAATGAGAAAGCAACTCAAAAAGAACCCAGAGTTACCCAGGCTTGAGAAGCTGATTATATGGGCTCCCTGAGAAGTTTTTTGGCTGGCGTGCGGAGCGTGTCATTTACTGCACTTTCCACGGTAAGACCTTTATGATCATTGTTAATTAAAATCAATCTGCAGCAACATGGGTTGGCATGAATTCTTAGCAATTTATAACAGGTCAATTCTATTGGAACAGCTTTGTTTATGGTATGGCATCCTTCACCAGTACTAGAGCGATGCCAGATTACAGTTCTTTTATCAACAGTTAATAATCCCAATCAATCATTCTCCATAGAGCTAGCTTAGCAGAGGCTGGTGTGGGCTGTCCTGCTGTGGTGATGGTGTTTCTGCCTCTGAGTAAGGCAGCCTAGGTTCAAATCCCACATGCTGTATAGATGTGTAATAACACAGCAAGTTTTAAAGGTAGGGGCTGAGGAGGTGATGACCTAGTGGGAACATCAATTGACCGATAATTCAAACCTCTGGGAACACAGATTGAACCCACTATGATAGTTGGCACAATATGAATCTACTAAAATTTGGAATTTAAAAAGCTGGTCCAATGGTGACCATGTAATGATACCATAAAATGGTCTTGTTTCTTTCTATGTTGGTTGGACATATTCAGCATCAAGTCAAACAAAATGCATCTATCCTCTCTAATTTCAACCCTGTTAGCCCTAGCAGTTTGTGGGTTAAGTGGTGATAATAAACTAAACATTCTTCAAATCTCAGACTATGCTCCACCCTCAACTGTCATCATTTAGAATTATACTCAGTTGATTCCTTGCTCTCCAATATACTTTCAAGCCCTTCACAGTTGGCATCCATTAAAAGGCATGGTGACAAGGCAGTTTTGTTGCTGAATACAAAGAAATATGTATTATTAAACATCCTGTGTGACTTAACTGCCATGATAGAATATATGGCATTATTACTTTTTTTGCTAAACCAAACAAAAGCAATAGTTGTAATTACTGTCTCTATATTGTAATAATAATCTAAAAGACTGCTATACAATACCTTACTTTTATGTAATTTCTAAAATAAACAATGAATAACATGCCAAATTTACATTTCTGTGTCTTATTTTATTTGGACTTTCACAAGGCTTTCAACAAAATTGAAAGGAGGGGGTGGGCAGGTGCTGTGTAACAAGACCTGAGTACCATCATACATCAGTCATTGAAGGTAAGCATTCTGGTGCAACAGGCAATAAAGAATACATTGGCCTTCATACCAAGTAACAGTATAGGAGCAGAGATGCTTAGCTGCAATTATGCAAGGCCTTGGTGAGACCACAGCTGGAAGACCTCATCTGAAGAAGAATGTTCTTACTATACAGGGATTGCAGAAAAGATTTACCAGACTAATTCCTGGGATGGCATGACTGATTTTGAGTAAAGATTGAATCAAGAAAGATTATATTCAGTGGAGCACAGAAGAATGGGGGGAGGTATCTCGTAGAAACCTATAAAGTTTTCAGGATTGCACAGATAGATGGAGAACAGATGTTTTTGATGGCATGAAAGTCCAGAAACAGGGTCACAGTGTTCAGATACAGAGTAAACCACTTAGGACTGAGATGAAGAAAAACTTCTTCATCCAACAAGTGATCAGCCTCTAGAATTCACTACCACAGAAAGCAGTTATATAACAGCACGGCAACAGACCTTTTGGTCCAACTTGTGCACACTAACTAGACATCCCAATCTGACCTTGTTCTAATTGCCAGCATTTAACCCATATCCCTGTCAACCTTCCTATTCTTATACTCATCCAGATGCCTTTTAAATGTTGTAATTGTACCAGGCTCCACCACTTCCTCTGGCAGTTCATTCCATGCACACACCACCCTCTGCGTGGAACAGTTACTCCTTAGGTACTTAATCTTTCCCCTCTCACCTTAAACCAATGCCCTCTAGTTTTGCACTCCCCTTGGAAAAAAGACCTTGGCTATTCACCCTATCCATGTCCCCCACGATTTTATAAATCTCTATAAAGGTCACTCCTCAGTCTTCAATCTTCCAAAGAAAAAAGCCCCAGCCTATTAAGCATCTCCGTATAGTTCAAACCCTCCAAACCCAGCAACATCTAATTAAAGTCAAAACATTATGATTTCACTTGGGGTTAATGGAATCAAGGACAATGGGAAAAGTGGGAACAGACTGTTGAGTTGGATCAGCCATGACCATAATGAATGATGGACCAGTTCAAAGAGCCAAATAGCCTACTGCTGTTCCTTTTTTCTACATTCTTATGTCGCTAAAGGATGAGGCCATTCAGTCCATTGTGTGCACGCTTGATCTCTAAAAGAACAAATCATGTAGTCTTTACATCCATTTTTGTCTCCAATAGCTCTGAAGAATCTTTGAAAGAATTTTAGAAGATGAACAGCAACGCCATCACGATCTCTATAGCCACATCTTTTAACACTCTGGGATGGAGATCATTAGGTCCAGGAGATTCTGTCCCATTATTTCTCCCGCAATATTTTATTACCAATAGTAATTGCTTTCAATTCCTCATTCATATTTGGTTTTCTTTATTTGGAAACAATGCTAATTTCTTAATTCATAAGAACTTGCTACTTTGAACATGGCTACTTTATCACCAAAACAGCATAGATGACTTGATAACAACTGAAGCTTTCAGACATTTACTAAAACTTAAGAACAACCACAACTTACTTAATTAAGGTTATGAGATAACAGTATCGAGATAATGTGTTGAGGAAATTGAATACTTGAAATATAGGTAAAAGTAAAGTTGCCACAGTTTAAGAGGACCATAGGGCTGCCCTGTCATGAGAGCGAGTAAGCAAGCGATGCCTGGTGATGGCTAAACCTGATGATCTCCCTATCTACAGTGAGGGGTGAGGTTGAGAAGGATGGATCTTCATGGCAAATCGCAGACAGTACAAGAATTTAGATAAATGTGAGGTACTGCATTTTGGAAAGCAAATCTTAGCAGGACTTATACACTTAATGGTAAGGTCCTAGGTTGCTGAACAAAGAGACCTTGAAGTGTAGGTTCATAGTTCCTTGAAAGTGGAGAAGCAGGTAGATAGGATAGTGAAGGCAGCATTTGGTATGCTTTCCTTTAGTGGCCAGAGTATTGAATACAGGAGTTAGAATGTCATATTGCAGCTGTACAGGACATTGGTTAGGCCAGTGTTGGAATATTGCGTGCAATTCTGGTCTCTTTCCTACCGGAAAGATGTTGTGAAACTTGAAAGGGTTCAGAAAAGATTTACAAGGATTTTGCCATGATTGGAGGATTTGATTGGTCAGAGTATTGAGTAGAAAGTGAGGTCTGCAGATGCTGGGGATCAGAGCTGAAAATGTGTTGCTGGAAAAGCGCAGCAGGTCAGGCAGCATCCAGGGAACAAGAGAATTGACATTTTGGGCATAAGCCCTTCTTCAGGAATGAGTATTGAGTACATGAGTTGGGAGATCATGGTGCGGCCGTACAGGATATTGGTTAGGCTACTGTTGGAATACTGTGTGCAATTCTGGTCTCCTTTCTATCAGAAAGATGTTGGGAAACTTGAGAGGGTTCAGAAAAGATTTACAAGGATGTTGCCAGGGTTGGAGGATTTGAGCTATAGAGAGAGGTTGAATAGGCTCAGGCTGTTTTCCCTGGAGCGTCAGAGGCTGAGAGGTGACCTTTTTGAGGTTAATAAAATTATGAGGGGCATGAATAGGATAAATACACAAAGTCTCTTCCCTGGGGTGGGGAGTCCAGAACTAGAAGACATAGGTTTAGAGTGAAAGGGAAAAGAGACCTAAGGAGCAACTTTTTCACACAGAAGGTTGTACGTGCATGGAATGAGCTGCCAGAAAAAGTGGTGGAGGCTAGTACAATTGCAACATTTAAAAGGCATCTGGATGGGTATATGAATAGGAAGGGTTTGGAGGGACACGGGCCGGGTGATATATACTGAATCGCAGAATACAAACCTAGCCGTTTGTCTTACTAAAGCATGTCTGCCCCATGCATCTAGTATTTTTTCTTTGTCAGGAAGAGTTGAATTGCCCTTTAACGCTTCCTAATGTGTTCTGGTGCCTCTGTGGTTTTCAACTATCTGGGCTTAAATCTTGCAAGAACTTGTCCCTAGGCAGTATAGTCTCTGGTGTATTTTGGCTCAGGCATTTCCAGTATACTATAATTTTTGGCCAAGTTTGATGTCGTTTATTTCCGTTGCTGTGCCTGCATTGCTAGCCTCCCTTAATGATTTTTATTTCACTTGAATAGTCCCAGGCTGCTACACTATTATCTCTTGGTACGTTTTACTGCCTTGCTTATTACACATATTCTATACTGGGAACATTTTAAGTCATTTGATAATGGAAGCATTCATTGAAGCAGCAGTTACCATGCTCATTGCTCATCTTCAAGCTGGCCTAGCCAATAAACAGCTGGCAGCAAAATTATTCTTCTGTGAAATGTATTTTATACAAATCACTTCTTTGAAATCATGAAAAGTCACTGGTGCCCAATGACATAATTCCATCAAAGGACAAGTAGATAAAGCCATGAAAAAGCAAACCATCAATCAACGGGGACATCAGAAACAAAAGTATAAGCATAATAAACATACATAAAACAATAATTAGGGGTCAACTGGAATATCAAATAGATTTGAATACTTCATTGCCAAAGATCATTAAATTGTATTAGAAATAAATACATATTTATGGAGTAAGAAATTGAAAAAAAGATTTAGACAACTGCTTGCTAGCACTAAAAATTTATCATTTAATACTTCAGAAAAAATCAAAAGTCATGGAGATCTGTAGATTATCTGCTCTTTAATAAAGTCTAGCAAAGCATTTTAAAAATAGTTAAGAAATTATTTTTCCTCCTTAATTGTTAGACAAAGTTTTGAGTGACTGAGTTTTGGAAGATGCCATGTGAAGATTGCCTAGCAACAGCATGCAGACTTTCGGTTTATGTTTTGTCAGATCTGAGAGCTGGAAAAGGTGCTCCAAGTCAAGCAATAGTAAAGCCTTGTAGGAGCAAATTACTGTAGGTGCTGGAATCTGTACTGAAAACAACAAATGTTGGTGATCACAGCAGGTCATCCATGGAGAGAGGATGATGTATGACCCACTATGATCTCTAGCATTTGTTGTTTTCAACAGTAATTTTTTTCTTTCTTTCTCTTCTGTCCACCCCCCAACCTTTCTCTCTCTGAAACCACCAAAATAGGACAGTGCAAACAGACATCCAAGAAACTGAGAGAAGTCAACCAATTTTATCAATTGCACTCAAACCCTTGATATCTTGCCCTGTCTGCCAATTATTATGTGCATGGTTGGGACAAAGCCGATAGAATTTGATCCTGCACAGTAGGATAGTTGATGATTTGTTTTGCTACTTACTATAAGAGTACAGTTTGTTTTTAATAAACAGAGTTTATTAAAGAAACACGGTGAAAGTCTCTTTTATTCTAGATAATAATGAAAAAAAATTTAAATGACCATTTCCGTGATTAAATAAGACATTTACAGTCTTGATATGGCTCATGGGAGTCATGGGGGCTCAATATTTAGCATGTTTTTCCTATCAGAATCATAAGTATACAATTACCAAAATAATATCAAGAATCAGGAATTACAGCTACAAATAAGACTTAATACATTAGTACAGAGAAGGCAAGGATCAGTTTGTTGCTTCCAAGAAACCTATAGGAGCAGGAGAAAATGTCCAACCTGGAAACGAGGATATCATCTAAGGGTATTCAAGCCTGGGACAAAAGCAGGGAAGAGAGATAGTCATTGGTTGGAACAGATATTAAATAAGTGCCTGATTGAAGGTAAAGCTACTTTAATATCAGCGGTTTTAATAAGTTGATTCATTCAGTCTTCCATCAATTTGTAATTTCCCTGTTCCAATCTAGTTATTAGAGTTACTACAGAAGTTATCATGGTCCTTAACTCATGAATCCAAGGCTATAGTAAATATTAACACTGCCCGAAATGAAACGTGTGTGTTGAGAATCTTGTTTCAATGAGCGGTTTATACCACTCTTCCCTTTCAGTATCCATCCTCTGTTTGTGCTGTTCATTTCTAAAAGTGTATCACAACAATATATTTGCTCCTGTACATGCTGTCAGGATGTTACCACGAACACTGCAGTTTTCTTTGGAAGTGCGGCATTAAAAATTTTCAAATTTTTCCAAGAGAACCCCGGCTGCTATTGGGGCTCAGTTAGTGGAAATCCATACAGCTGATCTATAATCCTTACCTCTTCCATACTTGGCTAGACAAAGAGACCAACTGCTAACAATTCGCATGTGTAAAGGAAAGGTCTAGACCGTAACATTCAGCTTTTCTGCTTTATATAAATGAATCAATTGTTCTGAAAAGGCTCCTAGAATCATAAGACAGGGGCTATGAGGGACACAGACTGCAAGTAAAAGCTGGAATCCACTTGAAAGTTACAACTATGAGGGCTGGCATGGAAATACCATTGAAAGTCAATCCCAAGAACCTTCATTAGGCAAAGGTTAAAAGGGGAACACATTCCTGTTCTCCAGAGAAAGATATGAAGTAATTACTCTTCTGCTACTTCTTTCTGCTGGTCAGCTAGAATTTCAAGTTAGTGATAACTAGATCAGCACAAAATTGATATCTTGAATAGATTGGTTTATTTTTTCTATGCCATTGAGAAATGCAGTAATGGAAACTGTTACTGAGTTTAACCATCAAAATTCTGATTAAATGCAGATAATCTCATGATTAAAAAATGATTTTAAAAACTCAAAATGTACATTTCCACAGCTAAAAAACAAACAAAACATATCTATCACAACAAATGTTTATGGATTTATAAAATACAACAACTAATTGTTCACAAATTTGAAGTTTTAGCCAGATTATCGTTAGGGGTCAGGCAGAATGATAGATGGTATACTACACAAATACTTAATTGTGCACTTCAAATCATTCTTCCATTTGTATGTAAATCATTCAGTTGTGTATGCTCTGCCCAAAGTCAGATCCTTTAACTCATTTGTTACTTTCTGCACCTTTTTGTTGGTTGTTTTTCCATTGTGGTTTTCCATTGCCTTCCACTCTCAGGGGCAGGGCAAGATAACAGGCTTCAAGTCTACCGCAACCAGAATGGAAACCAAACAGAAGCTTTTCTCACTATTCATAACCACATACTGTCTGTTCAACTGAATAAATGTCTTAGAACATTAACATTTTCCAAGATTTTATACAACAAAATATGGTATGTGGTGCCATTAATCAAACTGTTCATACAAATAAAAACTACATAGTAGCAGCACAGAAGATACTTTCACATCTTAAGAATTTACCTAACTCCAAAGGCTAGCATTACACTGCCAGCTTCACCACACTTTTAAATAAAAACATTCAAACCTACAGCCAGTATAGTTCCAGGAAATGTTAGGGTCTACAAGTATGTAATACATCCTGTTTTGGGAAATTAACAAAGCCATGTAGGTTTTCCACATCTGCTTTATTACTTTGGTGAACCATGAATGGTTTCTACATTAAATTCTGCCTTCCTTACTTTTCTCAAAGAACAAATTTTGATGTGACACCCAATATATAGATGGATGAGGTTCCAATAATTAAAAGCAATTGTCTGAATTATTGTCCAGTGTCTGTGAGATTTGCACACTCCTTACAAGATAAGAGACACAATGACTTTAAGGGATGTACAGAGTACCCTCAATTATCCGAAGGACACGGATAGGGAGTATTTCATTTGGTTAATCTAATTCCGGATAATCAAATGCCGGATAACATAGTTTAGCCGAGCATCGGGACATTGCAATCTTACCGGATAACCCGATATTTGGATAATCAAACGCCGGATAATCAAGGCTCCTCTGTATTTTGTCCTGTTTATTTTTGAAGAGAGGTTTTACGAGAGGCAGATCTGTCTAATTGAATCCAATAAAGTAAACAGCTTGTGAGGCATTGGTTTCTTTTAAAATTGGAACAAGAGAAGCAGCCTGAATGAGTGGGGTCAAGTTTCACCAGAATCAGGACTTTTAGTTTTAGTTTTTCAACAGCAGCTTGTTGGGGTCTTGAAGCCAGTTTAGAAGCTATAGTACATCACTTCCTGCTACTCACTCTCAGTTTTCTTTGATGTTTTTCCTCCTGGATTGGAGAATTGCCTGAGGATCAATCTGTGTTTATGGAATGCTACTGTATTGTTTAGTAGTTAAATAATCTGTTATTCTGTTAAATTTTCAATAGAATTATGTTATTCCAATTTTTTCTTCCTTTTGTTGTATCTTAACTATAGTCTGTGAATAAAGTGCATTTTGCTTTAAGACTGGTAGTTTGACCAATTGAATTGCATCTGGAGTGCAAGGCTTGGTAAATGTCTTTAAAATAAGAAACAGTTAGGGTCTCGGCATCTTCTTAATATATTTTGAGGATCTTTTGTCTGGTCCATAACAGAGGGCTGTAATCACCTACTTGCTGATGAGAGATCAACACTAGCTGAAGGTCAGGAGCAGATCGTTTATCTTTCTCTATCCTGCTTACCCTTCTATATAAAAAAACCTGCTCTAAAGTTGATCTATGAGACTTTTACAAAACTACATCAACTTTTTTTTTAAAAAAGGAACACACAATGGAATCCAAGAAATGTAATATAAAAATCATGATTCTGCAGCATTATTAAAAATACTAAAATTACATCCAAAGAATCGAGATAAACAATCAGATTACCACTTTGGACTGGCTCTCTGATATTAGAGATTTCTTTCTTTATTCCTATTCCCTGATCCCTTGTCACATGCTTAAATGGACAATGCAGGGGTCAGAAATATGATGTTTAGCTAAAAACCTGGCTTGTTACTAAAGGTCTTCAATCAGGTACATCCTGGGCATAAGTGAGCTAACTAAGTACTTCAGTTGGCTGGCAATTCCTACTAGGTATTTTCCTGTATGGCAACAATTCAAATTCTTCAACCTGAGGCTCTCTCAAGATCTACAGCAGAACTCATTTCATTTTCTTTTCATCAGCTTCATTAAAAACAATCAGTATTGATGCGCTGATGCTTCAGACATAGAGACTAACTGAATATAGAAATAGGAAAAGAAGGGCAGAATTAACTTTTGAATTAAATTGTCAAAATTTGAGTTCAGTGTTTCCCCTGTGATAGTTAACGCTAGAAAATCTAGCTAAGAAAGGAAGCTTCTTTTAAGTGAATCTCCTTGGAGGTCATTGAGAGAATGGCATTGATAAAGCCCAGGGATATGGATGCCAGCACTTTTTGAGAAGATTTGTAGCTCAAGTTGGTGATAAGTATGTGAGTTAGCTCACTGAGCCTAAAGGTGTGTTTTCAGACATTTTGTCACCATCCTAGGTAACGTCATCAGTGAGAGTCTCTGGTGAAGCATTGGTGGTATGTCCTACCTCTATATTTATAGGTCTTGGTTTCTTAAGGTGGGCAATGTCATTTCTGGTTCTTTTTTTCAAGGGAAGGTAGATAGGACCTAAATCGATGAGTTTATTGATGGAGTTCTGGCTAGAATGCCATGCCTTTAAGAATTTTTGTGCGTGTCTTTGTTTTGCCTGTCCTAGGATGTGTGTGTTGTCCCAAAGTGGTGTCCTTCTTTGTCTGTATGTACAGAAACTAGTGATAGTGGGTCATGTCTTTTGGTGGCAAATTAGTGTTCATGCAGCCTGGTGGCAAGTTTCCTGCTTGTTTGTCCAATGTAGTGTTTTTTTTTTAAAAACAGTCCTTGCATGGTATCTTGTAAATGACGTTAGTTTTGCTGGTGGCATCTAATGGATCCTTTAGGTTCATTAGTGCAGCCTGGTGGCAAGTTTCCTGCTTGTTTGTCCAATGTAGTGTTTTTTTTTAAAACAGTCCTTGCATGGTATCTTGTAAATGACGTTAGTTTTGCTGGTGGCATCTAATGGATCCTTTAGGTTCATTAGTCACTGTTTAAGTGTGTTTGTGAGTTATCGCGATGCCAAGGGGTCTGAGTAATCTGGATGTCATTTCTGATAGGTCTTTGATATAAGGTAGCGTGGCTATTCCAGCACAACATAGAAAATACATAATAAAAAGATGCTGGGAATTGTAATAAAAAAATGCTGCTAGCGTTGAAAGACTCTACTGGAAACCACCGTTGCTTTGGCAGCAGACACTTACTATGCAAAGCAGCATAAACACATGCTACTTCAGTATGGATGAACTCCCAGCCCTGCTGTGAATATTTATTATGAATGTGCCATATGGACAACATTTATTGTTGTTAGAACACATGCTTAGTCCATTTTGTACTAATAGGACTTGGAAAACTATTTTGAAGATTGCATTGGATCATCCTGGTTTACTTAACTTTCAACCAAGCTAAATCTATCATATTTTGAATTGTTTCAATAAAACTCCTGTTGTTTCAAAGATTATCTTTCCACACATCATATGATTAGAGGGCTCCCTGGTACAATGTTTAAAATGTTGCAAAATTTGAATTTTTCAAGTCCTTTTTTAAAGCAATTTCTACAATTAAAATGATGATTGCTAGTTAATAGTTTGTGATAATGACCCAATCCCAAGTACACTTGTAGCATTTTCCGTTTTATTTCAGACTCTATTTGTCCATAACAAATGAAACAATAAGAGATTGCTCGAGAATTCAGCAGGTCTGGCAACATCTCTGGAGAAAATGCATAGTTAACATTTCAAGTCCAGTGACCCTTGTTCAGAATTCTGACAGACATGTGTGGCATTCGTGCCAGAATGAATGGGTTGATGGCATGAGCAGTTTGGGATGGTGGCCATCGCTGTGATGTACTTATAGAATGTGCAGGTGTATGGGCTGGAGATTCGGTACATTTGATTTTTGGAATGGATGGGTGGAATGGAAAGACTGTAAAGGTGGGCTGGGACTTTTTCCACCGGAGCATGGGAGGTTGAGGATGACCTTATCGAGATTTATAAAATCTGAGGGGCATAGATAAGGTAAATAGCAAAGGTCTTTTTCCAAGAGTAGGGGAGTTCAAAAATAGAGGGCATAATTTTAAGATGAGGGGAGAAAAATTTAAAAGGGATCTGAGGGGCAACCTTTTCATACAGAGTGTGGTTGGAATGAACTGCCAGACAAAGTGGTAGATGCAGGTACAGTTAGAACATTTCATAGACATTTGGACAAATACATGAATGGCAACGGTTTAGCAGGATATGGGCCAAACGGAGGCAAATAAGGCGGGGTTAACTTGGGAGACCCGATCAGGATGGATGAGTTGGACCAAGGGTCTGTTTCTGTATGACTATGACCTGAATTTCTCAAACAATTTATTTTTGTTTCAGATCTTCAACATTTGCAGCTCTTTATATCTTCATCTGAGACATTATTAGTTCAGACATTTTATTCTGAAGAATTTAGAAAAGACATAAAATTAAGGTATTTCATGTTTAATAGATTGATATCCATACATTGAACTCGGCAACAAAAAATAACTTACTTGTAAATCTATAGCTCAGCACAAACACAAGTTTCCATCTTTCCCAATTGGACCCTTTCCCCATCTAGAAGCCAACTCCCCACTGGGGAAGAACTTATTTTGTGTTTTTAAAATGAAAAAGTAACAAAAGCTGCCCAAGAGCAGTGGTGTCACAATAACCACAAATCTAAAGAGCAAAAGGGAGAAACTAGAATCAAAAATAGTATCGGAGAAGGGGAGAAAATGCACCAAACAAATGTCATGGGCACCAATGAACACAGAGTGTTCCTTCTCCAAGGACACCCCAGCTGTGAATGTAACTGTAATAGAGGGGCAGGATTATGACCCCCTCCATTGTCCACTGTCAAGACCTACTGATTATGACTCTAGTCAAAGAAAAGAATAGCCAATTTTTTGTTTAAAGAAAGGGATGTATCCACAACCCTCTCACCCCACATCCCTCGCTACAGTTCCCATGTATGTGGTCCACAGAGTCTACAACACAGGAATATCCTGGGAACCAATGAACCACCTTAATCTACAAATACATGGGACTGCTGCATGCCAGGCGCCATCCAGGTGCCTGATGGAAAGTGGGAGGACTCCCATATAAAGAGCCATCTGGTAGCAGAAAGGAACACCAAGGCCTGCTTGGTTAGCAGCTGAAGGTGAGGAAATGAAAGGTTGTACAGAAACCACTCCAGACCACTGGAAAGACAGAGGACGAATTTGCAAGAGGTGGCTCAGATTGTGCAGCAAGAGATCCTGGAGCTACTGTGAAATTCTGACCTGGCAAGGGGTACGCTCAGACTGGAGACTACTACACACAAAAGCCTCCTCTCCAACTGGAGAATAACATTGGGCCCAAGCACCACTGTTTTCAGGTTTAGATCAGCACTGCCACAAGCTAAACATCTAATGCCACACAATGTGCCAGTTCTTGCAGAAGAATCCAGCTCTATTTATTTTAGAAGCCCACTATCAAGTTGCCGAATCACCCAAAAGAATATAGATTTTTTTTTAAAAAGTCTTGTCTGACAATGAATCCTTATGGGAACTGCACCTTTAGAGATAGTTTAACTAAACATGTTACAATACATCTCTGTGGCAGATGGGACTTGAACCTAGGCCTTCTGGTTCAAAGGGAAGGGAAATTGCCACTGGAAGACATTAGCCATATGAACTCAGCCAGTGTTTTTTTTAAATCATCCAATTAACTAATAAACAAGCAACATGAGGCAGTATCACAATAGCAAAAGGATAATAAATAAGTAGGGAAACTACAGAGGTAACATAGTTGGATTGGGAGATGGTGTCCTTGAGCCCAGACATGCCTACTTTTCACTAAATGTTGAGGGTGCTGGTGGATACTGTGTGTTAACCGAATTGTTTTCTTTTTAAAAAGGAAAGTGAGTTCACCAACATTAGTAGTTCCCAATACCAGCATAGATATGATGGGGCGATTCAAAGCATTAGGTACTTGTCTATTGGATAATTCTAGATACTTTTATATCAACCTGTCCAAACACATTATGACACATGGGAACACTACCATTGCACTACAAAAGGTCCAAACCCTACTCATTCTTTTGAAAACCCCCCACTAAATCACCCAATTAACAAATTAAAACAAATAAGTTACAAGCATTAACCATCAGGGGCAAAACACAGCTACTTTTTTTTTAAAAATCAACCTGTCCAGAAATAGTGCAAAACCCCTCTGAAGCAGGTGGACATAAACCAGGGTTTTCAGATCCAGAGTTTGAGCTGTTTCCAATGTATTTATATCCTCTCAAATACTTAGAATCCCTACAGTGTGGAAACTGGCCCTTTGGCCCAGCATGTCCACACCGACACTCCAAAGCATAACCCACCGTGACCCATTCCCTTATTTCTCTACATTTCCCTGACTAATGCACCTAACATTACCAGTAATTTAGCATGGTCAATCCATCTAACCTGCAATCTTTGGATTGTGGGTGGAAATCGGAGCACTGGGAGAAGCCTACACAGACACGGGGCAAACTCCACACAGACAGTTACCAGAGGCTAGAATTCAATCCAGGTCCCTGATGCTGTGAGGCTGCAGTGCTAACCACTGAGCCACATGCCGCACCAAATAGAGACAAACTTACACAGTAATATAGATACAGTATCATCGATCCCCTGAACAACAGTGCTAAAATATTACTACTTTTATCTGCCATGCCCCTTGCAATGAATGAGAACATTCCACTTCCTTTCCTAATCTCTTGCTGTACCTGCTTACTAATTTTTCATGCACCAGGATACCCAGATCCCTCTGTACCTCAGAATTCAGTGATTGTCCTCCCAGCCTCATTTTGAATGTGAATATCCTTTATTGTCACTTGTACTCAAGTACAAAAATACAGTAAAAAGTTTTTACAATGGCTGCCTTAGATGGCACCATCTTAGGACAAGTACCGAGGTACAAATCTTACAAAGTAAAAGAATATAGAGTTGTTATACAAAAGAGGATTAAAAGGAAAGCAGTAGCATTACTTATTGTCTAAGAATGTTAGAAATGAGATAGACATAACATTGTGAAAAGGATTTACATTGCAGTCCAGTAAGAATTCCAAACAGCCGCAGCTCAGCACGTGGTGCCAGGCCCAAGTCCAACAACTATCCCACATCGCTCCATTCTCCAGTCTGCTCCTCACCAGCACTCAGCAGCAATAAGGTAAGTTGCGCTGTACCAGGATTTGCTTCACCTTGCACTGCTCCTAAACTTGGGATTCCCCACGCGTCTCTCAGAGACTGCTGAGAAAGAAAAGTAGAAAAGAAACAAAAAGAACAGGCAGAATAGAAGAGCTCCCATTGGAGTGTCCTACTCTGCCACAATCTTGCCACGTATCATTTGAATAACATGTTGCTTTTCGATTTTTCCTGGTATAGTGGACAACTTTGCATTTTCTTACATTAGACTCATCTGTCATTTTTGTCTACTCACTTAGCCTATATATAGCCCAGTCATTAGTCATTCTTCTCCAGGTGCTTTCCCAGTTTTTCGAAGAGGCACAGGGTGATTGGTTCACTTATAAAAATGTTTTTGAGTTATTAATTAAAAGTCAGTTTACAGAAACTATTAAAGGAAGGATAAATTCATTTTCTTCAGATTTAAAGTATGTTTACTGCACTGAACAGTGCTCCCGAGCAGACGATGATCTGCAAAGCTTCTCTACCTTATTCACAGCCCCAAGCTGTTCAGCTACCTGAGATCTAATTGCATAGTTGTTGGCAGCAGAAGTAGTGACTAGTTCACAGAGCAATGACCACCTTATAACAATCAAAGCTCCATCTTTACACAATCCATTGGCTGCGCTTTGTCCACAAACTACACTTCAACAATTGCAGTTGTGCAAATAGTGTTTGCAATGAATGTCAGGTTAGTTGCTTTCAAAACATTAATCCTATAGCAGTCCTTGGTTTGAAAACAGTTTTTTTTCTCATTTCAATCCATAATTAAATCTACACAAAAGTGAAAAGACCAGTTTTGAATCTTAACTTATAAAGATGTGTTTTGAGATGAATGAAGTTGTGCTTTTTAAGTGTTCAAAAGGAATTGAACATGTGTTACAAGTTGAGTTTGGTCTACTCTTATCTTCATTTCTATTGATAATAAATTTCTGCCTTATTATTAAAACCAAACCTGCAGTGTTGTGCTGTTTCAGAAAGAGACCACTTCATTAAGACCAAGTGGAAAAAAGTCACATTTGGTTATCAGCTGGAAGTCAACATAATTTTTTTTTTCTAACCTTGCTTTGGGTCAACTATAAGGGATAGGAGCAGAGTTGGCCATTCAGCTCATCAATTCCATTCTACCATTCAATGAGATCTTGGCTGATCTGATAACTCTCAAATCCACATTCTTGCCTTTTCTCCAGAATTGTCAATTCCTATATTGATTAAAAATCTACCTTAGCCTTGACAACAACTTGTTCTGAAGGATGCCAACAAATTCACTACCCTTGGACCATGAGGCATATTTTTAAGGCGAGGCGCCAGAGATTAAAAAAAGACACAAGGGTTTTTTTTTTTACAGAGGGTGGTTCATGGGTGGAATGAATTTCCTAAGAAAGTGTTGGATGCGGGCACATTTAAAATGGTTAAAAGACACTTAGATAAGTATATAAGCAGAAAAGGATTGGGGGGCTATGGGCCAGGAGAAGGCAAGTGGAACTAGTTTACCTTAGAATTATGTTTGGCATGGATTGGTTGGACAGAAGGATCTGTTTCCATGCTGTATGACAATGAATTCCTTCTCTTCTCTGCCTTAAATATGCAACCTTTATTCTTAAAACATAGAAACATAGAAAATAAGAACAGGAGTGGGCCATTTGGTCCTTTGAGCCTGCTTTGCCATTCAGTGCCCCGTTTCCATTTATTTGCACACCTTTGATTCTCTTTCGCCCTAAGAACTGCATCTAAGTCTTAAAAACATTCAATGTTTTGACCTCAATCATTTTCTGCGGCAGAGAATTCCGCAGGTTCTTACCTCAGCTATCCCCATTTCAGTCCCAAATGGCCTACCTCCTACCCTATATAATGATCCCTGATCGTAGGCTCCCCCACAAGAGGAGAGTCCCTTATTGTTGTGACATGGAGACAAGCAGCCAAATTAAATCTGCCTTTCTACTTCTGTATTCTCTGCACAGTAAAATTAAATCGCTGCAGACTCCCAACTGTTAGTGCAATGGTTCTCAAGACTTTTGAAAAACCAAACCCAGACTTTGTGAATATTAATACCAGATACCAGATTTCTTTTTACTGCAAACAAAAATCTCACAACTTATTGAAAACATTAACTCTGGCAAGCAAAAAAAAGTGAAGTGATTAATATCCATGCTTTAAATCTGAAGCATTTGTTACAGCCTCCACAAAAGAGACAGAACAAAACAACAAAATGGGCCAGATTACTTAAATGGCTTTCATGAGGTGTTATTTCACAGGCATAACTGTTGACTCATTGATGTCATTTCTGGAATCGTCGATTAGGGTCACCTCAGTTCACTCAAGTAAAGCCAGTAACACTCCAAACTCAGCTTTCTTCTGTCTGGGCTTCCAAAGGTTGATGTGGGAGCATAAAGAGCTTTCAGATTTTCATGCTATGTCTGAGCAGCCAAGCCCTCAATTACCAATCAAAACCTGTTATCTGCTTGAATATAGGGTCCCCTCCAAACGTGCCAGAACCAATTCTGTGGTATTGACCTTGTTAACAGCCAACTTGAAGTGAATGTAACAAGGTCAGCCAGGTGGACCTCAGAGTAAGAGTTCACTGATTGACCAGGTTAACTGCCCAAATCAGGGAGCCCTTGCTGAAGATATAAACTGAAGTGTGAGAGATTCTGTTCACCTTGGGAGCCAGTTCTGAGGAAGCCAGACTAGTGTAAAGTACTGTGCATGTGTAATAAAGGGTGACTTGGGGACCAGATACTGGCCTCTGTGGAAATATGAGTACTTTGCGTTCCAACCTCTGATTTTTGCCTCTACCTTTGCTCGTAAGGCAAATAGCACTGGGTGGGTCTTGCAGAATTGTGGACTTGCTTACTGGTCAACATGCAAGATGGCTTTTGCTCCTTCAATAGTCCCTGGACCTTCCTGCAAAACTTCTGGATATTCAATTAGGTGGTGACGAAAAAACAAAACTGCTAAAGAAATTCGCTCGCAACAGTCATATTGGAGTTGGGGACAGCATTTCTGGGCATCGTGCCAATATTTGGGAAGCTTGATTCATTCAATCCTCTTGATTAAAACTGGACGCAGTACATGGAAAGAACATGTGATTTTTTTCCAGGCAAATCACATTGGGGCAGATGAAAAGCAATGAATAATTCTCTTGACAGCTTGTGGACGCTCAGCTTTTTGGGTTATGAGGAGCTTAATATTTCCTGAGGTACCAAGTATTAAAAGTTTCAAGAGATGTCGGATTTAGTTCAGGAATATTATGATCTTGTCTACTTCTGAGACACAATCGGTTTTACTTGGCTGTTCAAGAACCAGAGGAATCTGTGTTGGGGTTTTTAACAAGATTAAGACAACCGTGGAGGCATGTGATTTTGGTTTAACCCTTAACAAGATGCCGAGAGACTATTTGGTATGTGGGATTAATGATATAACCATGTAAATGCACCTACTAGCTGAACCTAACTGGACTTCAAACAAGTACTACAATTAGCTTTGGCATTAGTAAATGTAACAAGTGGAGCATGAGTTACAGGATATGCCAACAGAAGTGGGCATCCTCGCCAGTTAGATTGAGCTTGAGGGAAACCACTTGACTGAAGGCAATTGCACAGCCTCACTCCAGACATATCCTGAACAGAGGGCTTGCAGCAAACCCCAAAACAAAGCTAAGCCATGGCCATATGGTTAAAACTTTCATCAGGATCCGGGCCGGAAAGCCATTGTAGTTGCTGCCAGTATTGTGACGAGAGCAAAAAAGAGTCCCATTAGGCTTGAATCAAATAAGAGGATATATGGCAGTATCCATGAGTGCGCACACCCTGGAAAGCCCACTACATCTGGCTTGAAACACAAGTTGCTTAGCAAATCCCAATCAGAACCAAAATAACCAGCTGGCTAAATGGCTACCCGGTTCTAATAGAGATTGTTGATCCCAAGACAGCTTTGCCAGACACCGCACAACCAGTATTTAACAAAATCTGCACTGGCCTCCAATCCTTAAGTTTGCATAAGGCCTCAGCTAGACTGAGAATCTACACCTGGGAACCTTTACAGATTAAGGGTACAACTTTGGTTCCAGTCTCACATGAGAAGCAGCTGGTTCAGTTACCCTTAATTGTAGTAAAAAGATTCGGGCCCTAGCCTGACTGAGTGAAATTGGTTGAGAAAGATTCACCTTGATTGGTGCAACATTTTACAATTAGAAAATGGCTGCCTGAGTGAAGTCCTAATTGAATACCCAAACATTTTTCAGGAAGGACCAGGGACTATTGAAGGAGCAAAGGCCACTTTGCATGTTGATCAGTAAACAATTCCACAATTCTGCAAGACCCACCCAGTTCTACATGCCTTATGAGCAAAGCTAGTGGTAAAAATCAGGAGGTTGGAACACAAAGGACTCAAACCAGTGCAGTTTGCGAAGTGGGCAGTACTGGTTGTACAGATTGTGAAGCCCGAAGGGTCGATTAACCTTTGTGGGATTTTCAAGAAACAGCGAACCACTTCTGGCCACCAGACATAACCTCGCACCAACATAAATACCTGGATAAATAGCTAGTCACTTGCATGGAAGACTTATGCGCAAAGCTGGCAGGGGTCCGTCCTTCACGAAGTTGGACATGAGCCATGCCTACATGCAACTACAATTAAATGAGATTGCCAGAAGTATGCTACAATTAATACCTATAAAAAAAGAGTTTAGACCAATACGTGAGGCTGTCGTTTGGGGCATCATCAGCCTGTGCCAATTTTCAGCAGACAATGGAGAACATTTTACAAGATCTACCCCATGTTACCATTTACCTGAATGACATGCTAATAACAGAGAAGACTAAACAGCACTTAGACAATTTAGGCACAGACTTTAGGAGTTTCTCCAAGGTGGACATATGCTTTAGGAGCAAAGAAAATTGGATGTTCCAGGCACCCCAAGCAACCTACTTGGGTTGCAGAGTCAACAAGACCAGGTTATACCCATTTGAAGATAAAATTAAGAGCAATCAAAGGTGCTTGACTCCCATGTGTTATTGATGCTTAGGTCTTTCCTTGGATTGGTGAATTATTACAGAAATTCATAAGTAACCTGGCATCCATTCTGGCACTCATATCTGCAACTGAGAAAGCCTTGGAAGTAGTCCCATAGGCAAGACATATCCTTTAGGGAAATGAAGCAGCAGCTATCATCTGAGGTGTTGCCATACTATGATTCCAAGCAAGATGTAGTGCCGACATGTATTGCCTCCTAATATGGTATCAGGGTAGTGCTGGCTTACCAGTGGCCCAGACAGCAACTTCCGATAGCATATGCTTCTCAAACATTGGCTGATGCAGATGGAGAAGGAAGGTTTGGCAGTCATCTTTGGTATGAGAAGTTCTATCAATATCTTTATATGGACATAAATTTATTATAGTAACGGACCAGAAACCCCAGTTAGTCCTGCTCAAAGAGGATAAGGCCGTGCCCCACCCACAACTTCAGGCTGAATTCAGCAGTGGGCTCTCATTCTAAGTGCATATAATTACAAGTCAGAACACCGTTTGGGAAGCCAAGTAGTAAATGCAGATGTGTTGAGCCGCCTCTTCTTGGTGGATATACTACTGGTGGTGCTACCACTGGAAAAGTCTGTAATGGTTTTAAACTTTCTGGGCATCTTTCCAGTTACCACTGACAATAATCAGACTGTGGATGCAAAAAAAAATCCGGCCCTGGCAAAACTCAGACAGCTGGTGGTGATGGGAGAAACCAAGGGGCCATCACAACCAAAATTAAAATTTTTTGGACCCGGAGAGATCAAACCACAGTAAATGACGGCATAATATTATGGGGAGCAAGAGTGACTGTCCTGTGCAAAGATTGCCACCAGATACTGACAGGACTCCACCAAGGTCATCCAGAGGTTTCCAAAAATGAAGACGTTGGTGAGAGGTTATGTCTGGTGGCCAGAATTGGATGCAGATATACCCACACAGGTGGGGCAGTACCCAGAATGCCAACAAGGACAAAAATGACCACCAGCAGCTCTCCCACATTCGTGGAAATGGCCAAGTAAATGGAGGACTTTGTTACATGTCGACTACGCTGGCCCTTTCATGGGTTTACAGTTCTTGGTCATTGTAGACACCCAAAGTGGTTGGGCATGCATGGAGTTCACTCGTCAAACATGGGGAAGATGATAGAACAGCCGGCAAGCATCTTTTGCGATACACAAACACCCAGAAGTGTTGGTCACAGACAACAGGCTATCATTTACCAGCAGGGAATTCGAGTATTTCTGTAAGTTTAATGGCATTCTGCACATAAGGACAACTCCATACTATCCATTGTCCAAACGTCTGCCAAAAAGAGCAGTCCAAACTTTGAAGACAGGCTTAAAGAAACCGCATACAGTTTCACTCAATACCAAATGATCCCGGTTCCTATTTGATTATTGGACCACCCAACCAGCAGAGTTGCTAATGGGGAGAAGACTCTACACCAGGTTAAATCTGATCTTCCCAAACCTTGGGGGGAGCCAAGGGTGAAACAGCATCCCACTTGCCAATGCCAGATACAAGACTCCAAGCGAGAAAGGCAGTCTGCTTCAAGTGATGAAGTTTGGTGCCAAAACATAAAACAACCCTGCATGGGTCAGGGGCATGTTTGATGCAAGATCAGGTCCCATGATGTACAAAGTTCAGGTAAGTGAGGTAGTCCTGAAGAAGCACGTGGACACATGAAAGCTGCAAACTCTCAAACTGAGCAGAAACAAAACATACCTGGCCCCTCAGAACAGCCAGAAAGGCTGTTGAAACCCATGGGCTCTCCCACTTAATCTAGCAACAAAGAAATTAATTATTAATTACATTATCTTGGAATCTAAGATGGACACTGTGGATGTCACAGCCTCGGTCATTTACCACCTGAAGGAAGAGGATAAATTTCTTCCCAAGATACACTGGACGCAAGACGTGGGCTACGGACCGGTACATGCTGCCCGTGTTCGAGGCTGAGTTGGAGAACCCAGACCTGGTACAGAAATGCTCCAGGAGTGGCTACAATAAAAACAACAGACCTATGTCCCTGGACTTTCAGGGGGAGGGAGGTAGTGATTGTAACGAGGTCAACCAGGTGGACCTCAGAATTTGTTCTCTGATTGAGGCTGTTAATGTGGTTCAATCAAGGAGCCCTGGCTGACATATAAACAGGAGTCTCAGAGATTCTGTTCACTCAGAGTTGACTCTGAGGAAGCCAGACCAGTGTAAAGTACTATAATTGTATAAATAAAGGGTGACTTAGTGTTGGGATACCAGGTTATGTGGAGTTATTTCACAACTCTAAAATACAGGGCCACTGTCTATAGGAATTTATTTTTTAAATAAAGACTGAGCCTGTAATTAACCTCCAGGCCTGGTCTCTATAAAAATCAGAAACTTGTTTGATCTGTTCTCTTCCTTTTACTAGAAGCTGTTCCACAAAGTCCACAAGTCATGTTCAGCTCCAAACCAAAATTGATTAAAGTTTGATAGCTAATAATATTTGCAAAGTTAATACTACAAATTATTTATCAATATACATTCATTATCAATAACTGCCTTTCTACTTGAACTTAAAAGGGGTTAAAAAAATTGTACAATTTCAAGATGTGTTTTAACAATAGAATTCTAACAATTCTTAAATCATATTGTCTTCCCATTCTCCGCCCTCCCCACCACCCCCCCCCCCAGTCAAAGCAAAACGCTCGCTTTATCTCCATCTTTATTACGGCTTTGGAGGGAGAGAGAACAATCGCCCATGTGCACAGAGACGCGAGTTCACGGTCTTCTCTGGAACAGCAGTTTCTCAATGAACCAAATAATCATTTTCCAGGGAGGAACATCCAGATAAGGCAACATACATATTAACTGGGTGACCGCTACAATCACAGAGTATCAATAGCAAAAATTAAGCCAACTGGTGTTACACAATTAATAATTGACTTCACATAATAGATACTTTTCACCTCGTTAAACTGACCTCACATATTGAATGTTACCTCCTCTTGTTAAATGGCTCTACATAATGAATACTTTTCCATTACCCTTGCCTCCAGGACCCCATTGTTAACTGCAAGTTCTTATCTGATCTCAGCTGAATCTCTTGTTTCACAAAATTCAGAACTTAACTCTTTGTCTGCCTTCACAAAACTCAGAACTCTTTCCCAGCCTGCTTATACCCTATATACATTCTCAGTATCCATTCTGTGTCATACAAAATTCTCCAGAAAGATAATATAATATTCTTTGGCTCACATATAGAAAAGTTCACCATGTGAAAAAGAGATCATGTGATGACCACCATGCAGTTGAAATACATTACTATAACAATGTAAGGATTTGGTTTTAAACTGTGCAATTTATGATCGTACATCATGTTTATTTTAATTTTTTTTATTGAAAAGAAGGATTTTTAAAATTACATCATACCAAAAACAATACAAATCAAAACAATTCAAAAAGAACAGAACTATTACCCATGTACATATGAATAAATAAATAATATGGCTCAGCGTGGCAAAATAACAACTTTTGTTATGACACAGGGTAAACCTCTCTGCTAACTTAAATCCAACACACAGAATCGCTAACCTTGCGCCACAATATGTTAAATTTCGAGAGGCAAAGAACTATCACGATTTAAAGTAAAAATTAACAATTTTATTCTTTAAATCCAACAGAGAACATTAAAACAACAGCTATTTACAACTCCTTTCTCTTAAACCTATCTTTTACCTCCCCCTCTACAATACTGGTCTGATAAATTCCCTCTTAAATTTACGACAAAATTAATTTCAAATCCAGTTATAGCCTTCGGATGTCGAACTTTCTCTGTAGAATCCTCTAGGTTGACTTTGGTGTTCTGCTGCACAGGTTTCTTATACATAGGTATCTTTCAGACAGCTAATCTGCTGTAATTGTGGTTTCTTGGCAACTCTTTTCTGCTCTCCCCTTAACGGTTTTATACCCCAAAACATCAGATCATCTCATTGGTTTGATGCCATCACAAACAGTAAAATTCAAATTCGATCAGATTTTAGTATCTGGGGCATATTTTAAACTGATTGACTGAATTTGAATTTTTTTTCCCCCCATGACAATGCAACTCCAGCTATTTGTTTCAACCAAATATAAAATTTTTAAATTGTTCAGCATATTCTGTGCTTCTCTAAATCCTTGCCAGTTTCCCCTCTCTGAGGTATAATACACACCTGCACCTTCATAACACACTCGATCATCAAAAATATTAACTTGCATATATTCACATGTTCGTAATTCTTCCTATTAGAGTGTTAAATTAATTAAACATGACTGTCATAGCTATAAAAAAGCCCATATTAGCTTGGTAGATGAGTCTGTGTCCAGGTAATCCAAAATCAGCTGCCATGCCTTATAAAAGTTCAGTTTTTTGGTGTACCATACTTGTAAGAAAATACAGAGGAATATGCTCCAAGACTAACTAACACCAACCCGACAGACCCCGGGGGGGGGATTCCAGACACTCAACATAGCAAAATGTTTTTCCTTGTACAAAAAGGATATTAAAAAGGTTTTTTTCCTATGCGCGTCTAAAGTACATACACTGAGCAGGCCCAGGAGAAGAAAGACTGGTTCCATCCCCAATTCTGTGCCCAAGATCCTCAATTTCACTGACCACCGTGTTCCAGTTTGTCCAGTGCCTGTAGCAGGACCAAAGACAATGAATGAGATTACCCATAATCATTCTGCATTTGGAACATGAGGATACTCCCACTTTGAATTTTGAAAGGTGATCTGGGGCCAGATGGACCCAGTGGAGAATCTTCACCTCCCATGACACAGAAGAGATCTCGACTCCCAGTTCTTTATCCCAGATCCTACAAAGCTGCTCAGTCTCATCCAAGGGGCCACTCCCCACCAGGTGATACAGTGCTGACAGTGAGTGGGTTCTCAGCACTAAGTACCCTCTTCTCTGTGTCAGATATATAAGGGCCTGTTGGAAGCGTAGTTCTTCTTTAGATGATATCCCTGATTTGGGAAAAAAAACAGAAGAGGTCTCTGCTAGGTAGCTCATATGTCTGAGTTAATTGATCAAAGGGCATAACTGCTTCCCCTTCCAATAAATCATCCAGCTAAGACACACGCCTAGTTGCCCAGAATCTAAACCCAGAATACACTGTCCCCTTTTGGAAACCTGGTATGCAAATTATTGGGGTAAGAAATTATAGATTATATTCTGTATAGTGTGGAAACAGGCCCCTCGGCCCAACCAGTCCACACCAACCCTCCGGAAAGTAACCCACCCAAACCCATTTCCCTCTGACTAATGCACCTCGCACTATGGGCAATTTAGCACGGCCAATTCACCTGACCTGCAATCTTTGGACTGTGGGAGGAAACCGGAGCACCCGGAGGAAACCCACGCAGACACGGGGAGAATGTGCAAACTCCACACAGTCAGTCGCCAGAGGCTGGAATCGAACCTAGGACCCTGATGCTGTGAGGCTGCAGTGCTAACCATTGAGCCACCATGCCACACCAAAGAGAGACAAACTTACACAGTAATTTAGATACAGCGTCATCAATCCCCTGAACAACAGTACTAAAATATTACTACTTTTATCTGCAATGCCCATTGCAATGAATGAGAACATTCCATCCTTTCCTAATCTCTTGCTGTACCTGTTTACTAATTTTTCATGAGTCATGCACCAGGACACCCAGATCCCTTTGTACCTCAGAATTCAGTGATTGATTATGTTGCCCTGGCTCTGCTGCATTGCTCTGAATGCTTTAACAGTACTGATAATTATTGGATTATGGCAATATTCCTCAACAACCTCATTTTGTCCAAGAACAGCAGACTAATGACTAAGAACAGCACTTTGCCTGAGAAGATTTGATGTCCAACCATATTGATGCAGAATTCCCGCAAGCTCAGTCACTCACACAAGAGAGAGCTTAATTGGTAGTTTTTAATACCCGGGAGTTTTTAATATCCTCCCCAGGGTGTGGGCAGGTGCAATTTGGTTAGTTTAATAAAGGGTCATTTACAGTACCAGATGAAAGAGCTGAGCCAGCCAGTCTCCTGAATGTTTGTCCAGTGAAGATTAAAGAAAGCATTTGCATCAGGTATAATAGGCTATCCGGCCTAGCCAGGATATTGGAAGCACCTCCCATCTTCGGAGGACTTGTTTGATTTTGTCAAATAAGTAGGTCAAGTTAGTTTTAATAGCTGATCAAAGACGGGAGTGGTAAACATACCTCAATAAAGGAAACTCCTGTGACCACTTAAAAGGAAACCGAGATCTGCCCTCAACATCATGCATTCCCCCGCACACCCCCACCACCACACACAACACATAGGCACGGCCTCTGATTGATCTTGCAGCCTGAAAAGGCACCAATTTTGTACAAACAAATTGATACATTGTATCAGATGAGATACTGAAACTGCTGGGTTTGACAGAAAGATAAGGACATTGTCCACATACAACATAATCTTGTGTGACTTTAGTCCCACTTCTGCAGCAGATATGTTGGGGTCCTTACGAACGGCTTCTACCAGCGGCTCAATCATCAATGTAAAGAGCAATGATGAGAGGGGACAGCCTTGTCAACTGCCCCTAAGGATATTGAAATTACTCAAGTGAACACTGCAGCCACTACAAAAGGACCTTTACCCACTTGATAAAGGTTTCACCTAAACCAAACCATTTAGATATAGAAGGGGTATGGCCACTCAACTCGATTGAATGCCTTCTCTGATCTAGAGAGTGAACACTAATCCCTGTACAGCTTATTGTTGGCAGGCTTGGATCAAATCAAGCAATCTCCTCACATTGTTGGAAGATCTGCAGCCCTTTATAAAGCCAGTCTTGTTCTCTTTGATAATGGAAGGTAGCACAGTTTCTAGCTTTAGTGCAAGGGTCTAAGACAGGATTTTGAAATCAACATTTAAAAAGGAGATGGGCCTATAGGAGGCCCAGTCCGCTGAGGTCTTTCCTTTCAGGATGAGAGAGATGTTAGCCTCTAAAGGATGGTGGGAGGCAGTCGTGACTGTATGAGTAATTGAACATGTTAAGCATTGGCCCGGGCAGTATGTTTATAAAGTCTTCATAAAATTCACAAGCAAGTCTGTCAGGACCGGGCGCCTTTCCACTCTGAAGCTGCTTCACAGCCTCCTGCACTGATAATGGGGCATTAAGGCAAGACTCTTGCTCAAGGGTTATACCTGGAAGATCCAGGTTCTTAAAAACAAGAAGACTCCATCCTAACCTGCCCATCCTCAATGTTCAGATTGGTATAATTCAGAGTAAAATCTCCAAAATGCTGCATTAATCTTTTTAAGAGTCACAGGTAAAGATTCCTGTCCCTTTCCTGATTGAGGTAATGGCTTGGGGGGGGCACTTTATTTCCTGACAAGATTTGCTAAGTACTTGCCCAGTTCATCACGATGCTCAGCCAACCTTTGTTTTGCAGAAGTGAGTTCTTTCTTGGCTGTCTGTGCAAGCATGGAGTTCAGTGTAGACCGAAGCACTGTGACCCTCTCTAGATTAGTCACAGAGAGTCTATTAAAGTATGCCTTCTCGGCTGCCTTCAACCATTTTTCAAGCAAGTGTTACTACTCTTCCTTCCGATGCTTCTTACTGGCAGAGTAGGAAATCAATTATCCCCCTGGCATAAGCTTTAGCGGTTCCCCAGAGAATGGACAAGTCGATGGCTGAGACTGAGTTAATGGCTAGGAAAGTTCTGAATTCCTTAGAAAAATATACTCAGTGAACTTACTATCCTTAAGAATGAAGAGATCCATTTGCCAGTGTCCCAGATCTGTTACATTGCCCTTAATCTTAGCCAATAAGTATACTGCTACATGATTAGAGATGGTAATATTCCCAATTATACAGGATGCCACTGAATCCAGGAGTGCTGCGGGGGTTAGAAAGAAATCAATCCTGGTGTGGCACCTGTGCGGGTTGGACAAGAATATAAAATCCCTGCCTGTGGGTTGGAGACACCTCCAGATATCCACCAACCTTCGTTCTTCGCACAGATCCACTAATTGCTCAGATTGTAAAGAGGGGGGTCTTTGGGCATTCTGTCTACCATGGGGTCCATAAGATAGTTAAAATCCACCCCCCCCCATGATAATGTGTTGGGGTGTAAGGTTAATGAGTTTGGAAAATGCATCTACCAGGAATTTAAGAGTTTGGCCAGGAGGACAGTAAACATTTAAAATATTGTATTCTTCTCCATATAATCGAGGCTTTGAGAATTACGAACCTCCCCTGCATATCTTTAGTACAATCCAGTAATTTAAATGGGAGATTCTTCCTCAAGTGTGGCCACTCCTTACTTGATAAACCCGATCAAACCCACTCTAATTTCAAATGCTCATCATCCAGGTGCATCTTGTGCATTAGGACAACATCCACCCTCTTTCTTTTAAGACCTGAAAGTACCTTTTTCCTCTTGACTGGCGAGTGGCTCCCCTTGTTGTTCCAGGTACATCATTTAAGCCATAACTCACTGTAGTAACATTTGGGCTCCAGAGAGGGAGAACTCTAATCATAAATCGCTGAGCCTCAATGAAAGCAAATCCAGAGAACAGAAAAATTACAAAGACTGAAACAACTACAATTATCAAACCTTCAAAACTTACAAAAACTATATACAACAGGAACCAAAAAAAAACAAAATACAAAGCGTCAACTGCCCAAAGGGGGTACTTTTACATCCCAAAAACCAGTCTTCTGTCTTTTGCCAATATGGCAACCAGGGCGGTTGAATAAAAAAACCAGGCTTGAACTGCCCATAAATAGGGACCTCGCTATTGGAAACACATTCCAATTTCCTTCAAGCTAGAGCCGCACTGTAGACAAAAGCAAAAAGGAAAAAAAGATGATAGAGTTAACAAAGGAGTTAAAAGTGAGTACTCTGCCCACCCCCAAGTATAATTCAACATTGTTTAGGACCAGAGAATAGAGAAAAAAAAGGAGAGGGAGAGAGGTAAAGTGAAACCCAGACTTTCTTTAAAAAAAAAACTTTATTGTCTGTATCCATTAAATTGTCCAGTCTAATTTAACGTGTCCACAAAATGTTTTGCTTTCTCTGGAGAGTCAAATGAATGTGATTCCATTGAAAGTAAACCAAAGCACTGCTGGGTACCTTAAAGAGTACTGGATCACAAGCTCCCATAAATCGTTTCTTAATATCATCATAAGATTTTCTTTGTCGGACCACCGTCACTGAGAAGTCCCGAAAAAACATGATCCTGGAGCTAAAGCCTAGTGAACTAAAGCCTTGGGATCTTTTCCCTGGGTTCTAGAGGCTTCCATGACTCTTTGTTTGGGCCCGTAGCCGTGAAACCGCATGAGGACAGGGCGAGGTCGCTGGTCCGGACCTGACTTTTGTGTCATAACCTGGTGAGGTCTTTCAATTTCAATTTTCACCCGCCCCATTTCAATTTCTAATTTGAGAAATCACAGCAGCAGGTCCTCGAAGAATTTCATTGGCTGATCACCTTCCATCCTTTAGATGTTAAATGGTTAATTTACTCTGTTGATCTGTAAAAGAAAATTGCATGCCCTGGGGGTAGGGTGGTATGTTTCTCTGTCTTGCAAGTAGAATGTAAAAAAAAGTACATGGTCATCTCTTTCTATTCAAAGTTTAGATTATCTTCTCCCATTCAGAATCAATAAGAACATTGCAATTAAAATTCTGACTACACCCAGCAGTTTGAAAAAAACAACTTACACCAGATCTTGCCATTAAGGAATGATCTAAATTACATTGTTTGGAAATGGTCAAGTAACTGCATTGTGTCTTGAGTGGCATGTGACTATGAGAGAGTGATTGAGAGTTGTCTTGTGGGCATTATTGACAGGGACGTAAAAACTTTGTATAACGGAAGAATTGGTCGCTTTGCTCACAAAGAGATCTCCTGACAAGGCTTCACAAGCATTGCGAAGTGTGTTAAGGATTCCTCCAAAGCTGTACTTGCTTAATAAATTTTGGCTGATCACAGAAGTTGGCATATTGCAATTGCATCAAGTGTGGAAGAATCTCAAAAAAAAACCTAACATTCACCTCTGGTAGACCGATACAAACATATTTCCTCCTGTCCCTATTCTTAAGATCATCAACTTGATCAGTTAAGTTATGGATCTGCTTTTCCAACAGCTTGGATCCAATCTTTGGATGAATCGATCGCAGTTTGTGTCATTATGGCTTGGTGCTGATCATCATTCACTCTCCCAGGGGTCTTCAAGCTGCTGATTAAAATTTCTGAACTATGGCAGAGAGCAGGTCCAACTTTCTGTTCAACTTTTCTTTGATCCTGTCTTCAAGCTTTTTGTGCATCTTCGTGAGCTCCGCAATAGCAGCCTGGTGAGTAATCGGGTCCAACGGACTGGGAGGTAGTTCCGCGGCTGCAGACGAACTTTATCCCTCTAGCGAGTGCCACATGTGTTGGGACATACTCGACTTTTTTCCATTCTGTCATTTCCATTTGACAAAAAGTGACTGAAAGATTATCTGGCTATTTCAGAGTTTAGATTTAGCGAACTGGTTTGAGTGGGATGGGTGAAAGCACTGCTTTGCTTGTGCTGTGGTACACAGCAAAGCAGTCTATTCAGATCGTTGCCATCCTGGATCCCCTCTTAGCTCATGTTATTGCTAGACAAAGTCAGATCCCAGACTGAAATCTAGCATGGTAGATAATTTTGTTTGGTACTAAGGAGGTGATCTCTCACTTAAGTATAAGCATACAATGCTGCAGATTTGGTTTTAACAGTTAAACAGGAATTGGTTACACAAAAGAAAGGAAATCAAAAATAAAGAGACTACTTATGTACAACACACCTTTAAAACATAAATGTGAGCATGATCCCATTAATCCTAACAGCTCTCCTTAACTACAGTTTAACACCAGAAAGAATTTCCTTCTCTTTCACACACATGGTTCAATTTAGTTGTGTCTTCAATTTCCACTATTAAGAATCTAATTAATTCTTCCATGAGCCTTCATACAAATGATCAAATGTTCTCAGCTTCAAATGGGCGGCACGGTGGCACAGTGGTTAGCACTGCTGCCTCACAGCGCCTGAGACCCGGGTTCAATTCCTGCCTCAGGCGACTGACTGTGTGGAGTTTGCACGTTCTCCCCGTGTCTGCGTGGGTTTCCTCCAGGTGCTCCGGTTTCCTCCCACAGTCCAAAAGATGTGCAGGGTCAGGTGAATTGGCCATGCTAAATTGCCCGTAGTGTTAGGTAAGGGGTAAATGTAGGGGTATGGGTGGGCTTCGCTTCGGCGGGTCGGTGTGGACTTGTTGGGCCGAAGGGCCTGTTTCCACACTGTAATGTAATCTAATCTAATCTAAACTCTTCCAGAATTTTAACTAAACAATTCCTGAAAATTAAGCTCCTTACGCTGAGGTAATCTTTTGCAACAGTTCCAAACAATCTCCCTTTCCCCGGAACAACTCTTTCACACACCCAGCTTCAGCCAAGAATTCTGAAAAGCTGCCAAATTCAAATTCAAAAGTTTTTCAAAGCTATTGAGGTTTCCACTAATCAAAAAGTGGGGTAAAAAACAGATCAATCTGACGGTCTAAACTGACTGTCTAATATATGACAATTTACTCTGCTCCCTTGTAAAAACTCAATCAAGTAAAACAAATCACTATTACACATCAGGAAATCTGTTTTGCTCAGTGTTTCTTTAAAATAAATCACCATATTTCCAGATATACCTACAAATTAATCATTAAACATCTTCAAACACAAACAAAAACCCATACGCCACCAACTCAAATCCAAACTCTTAACATATATTTATAAAAATCACACACCTTACATTTTTTTAAAGTAGATAAACTTGCAACACTTTCCAAATCCTTCATTAAAACACAAACTGCCTCCTAAAATGGTGAAGAATGTAACTTACTCCTCAAATAAAATATTTTCAAAGAGAGCATCTTATTTATCTTCTAGAAAAGGAAATAACCAGCAGAATTTAGTCGTTATACTGGAATCAAATAAAGACCAGTCATGCATAATGAGCACATTCATCACAGGGAGGATCAAGGAATCGGGATCTCAAAATTTTTCCATTCTCTGTAAATCTTTAAAACTTCAAGAGCAAAAAAAGCCAGTCAATATTCTATGCTAGGTGTACAGTTATAATTAATATACTGGAAATGAAGGAATAGATAATTTTTCCAAGGTGACAGTGTAATCACCTCAGCAGTAAAACCTCAAATTTATTTTAATAAACTGTTGCTTCAGTTAGAAATGAGACAGCACTCTGCAAGTTTTTCTTCAATACACTGGCAATTCTTGACCCTCTTCACAGCAACGTCAACAGTGCAAATAACCCTCAACTTAAGACCACAGCTAAATTTCTCATGCTGCAAGCTGAAGTACAGCCAGTTTATCAGCGGAAACAAGGTGGATTATGAAGAGCAACAAATCAGTTGTTCCCAATATCTGCAATGTTAATATAGGGTCATTCCAAGTCTTAGCTCAGAAAGAATAGAAAGATCAGAATTATTGTCCAGCAAGACAGAGTGTTGTAAATGAAGGAACACCTAGGGGAAAGCTTGAAGCCAAATTTCTACCTCGGACTATTTATAAATAAATAAAGTTTCCTCAATTCACAAGAAAATGCAAGAATGTTTGTCAAGTTGACAATTTATCCTGTGGTTTTCAAAGATGCTTTATTCCAGAGCATGTTTTCAGTAGCAGACAACTGGCCCCTTTAAACATTACATAATTGGACATCGATACATACAACAGAGGGCCAACACAATAAGCTATGACCTACATATATTGTGATTAGAATGAATAACAAACTATCTTTCTTTTTTTTTGATGCGATGTGGGCATAGCTATCAAGGCCTGCATTTGTTGCACATCCCGAACTGCCAACAAACATGGCTCTTCAGGCCACTTGAAAGGGCAGTTAAGAGACAACCACAGATAAGTAATCACTCGTTATTTATTTCAAAACAACTTCGAACACAGTTCAATGCCTTGAACTGGAGCATTTTAAATATCTTTTGTACACAAACTATTCTTAAGCAATCTTGATAAATAAATGACTTGAAAATCTAATGCTTTTAAACAAGCACAGTCATGAACAACTTATGTATGATAAAGAAACCACTAAAATAGAAAGTGTTAATACTACTTAGCTCATTACAATAATTGAGACTACAATATTAAAAACATTTAACATAACTTGGTGAAAAAGTATTACAACACTTTGGGTAAGAGGAGTAAGACAGATCCAGGATTTATCAAATACCCATTGATAATCATTAGAAGTAACAGTAGACAGATGAAACATATGGGACCTATATGCAGAAGTTGGTATTTGAAGTTAAGTTACTAATTCTTGATTGAAATGTAACCAAACTGTCTAAATAAATCTTACTCTTAGCTTTTTAATGCTTACTGTATGTTAAATTTCAGTTTCATGCATTACTTTCAGAGAATCCCCCACTCCATTTGTCTTTTTCAATTGACAGTCAGCAAGACGTTGGTGTAAAATAATTCACAACGGAAATAACGGGATTCTTTAACTATGGTACAGAAAACTAACGTCATTTTCTTATGGAATTCAAAGCCTTAACATTATATATCATTAAGGCAGCCTTTGCTACTGTATAAATTGATAAAACTATATTCTGCATCAACTGTAGGTTATTGTTAAATGGGTTCCATTCCAACAACAAAATTATCCACCTAGGATAGGCAGATATTCTCAAGACCGCAGTACCTGCATGCACTGAGGTTTATTTAAAAAGATTACAATCAAGAAAAAGGAATGAGCATGTACAAAAATAAGCATGGAGAAGGTTTGCAACTGAACTGAGAAAAAATAAAATGAAAGGGGTCAGTGAATGAGATACTATAGCTTTTCTTTCAAGTCAATGGCAGTAAGTAGCTGATCATTCTGAGCTGGCATCACAAATCATTGGTGTCAGTCGATCTCTTAAGTATCAAGTATCCTACTTTTCCAGGCAATGATTCACCAAGTATATATCTTCTGCATAACAGCAAAACCAAGAATTATGACAATACCTTACTGCCTGAATAAGATTCCCCATGATTTGCAAATATATTCTTTAAAGAGTTTGGAGTTAATATTTAATGAGTTGAGGCTTGATTCAAAATGGTTTATTTCAGTCCTAAGAGTTCATTCAGTTTCATCAATACAATTTGCCTTTGTGACAGAAAAAAAACGCTACACTATCTTTTTCTTGCTCAACTTCAATAAACCAAATTCTCTCACTTCTTGAACCTATCTTTTTCAAGGCCTTTCTAAGCAGCTTCTCTATTACAAAAGCAGTCTGCTATTTTAACGTCTGACATACTGCTTTTATTCTCAAATATGCACAAACAGGTCAAAAAGGTCTGCCAAAAAAATGGTTTGGAGACATTTTATAGATTACTGAGGGAAGCTACCAAAATGCTTAGCATTTGTAGTGACGGATGAAGAAACAAAAGCTGGCACATTAGTATTTGGTTTCAGCGCTTCTTTAAAGTAAAGACTTTCAGGAATGCATCACATTTTTAATATGTAATACTTAGAGCAACCTTCCCCACCACCAAAGTTATTTTTTTGAAAATGTGATCTCAAGCCAGAAGACAGACAGAGAGTTATAGTAGTAGAAACATCAGAAGTGTCCATTTATTTTGACCTGTGTGCGACCCAACAGGACATTGCTCACTTGTTACGATCCCTGTCAAGACTGATACTGCTTTTAAAAGCAAAATTATCCCCACAATGCCAGAGAGAAAAATCACTGTACAAGATTTCACTTCCGAAATGTTTCACAATAACAAATCAAATAAAATGAACATAATTCAAACATTAATCAAAGGCATATTTTGCTTTAAATACAGTAACTCCTCACCTAAAAGTTTCAGCATCATTCCTGTAGCTTCAAGAAAACAATGAAGAAAATCAAAATTTCTCATTAAAACCAATATAAAAGCTGATGTGAGGCTCTATAGGACTTTACCAAGAAAAACACCCTTCGAGGTGAAATATTTTACATTGCCAAGTTCATTGAATAAATTTTAAAATATAAAAGTTATATGCTAACTTTCTACTAATCTCACACTTCTTAAACCCATTTGACATTGATCCTGCTTCCAGAGACTCCGGTTCATCACGTAAGCAGTTCCCCCAATTTTCCTTTTCACTGTGACCATCTGGTATGTAGTCTCTACAACTCCTTGGCCCTCCTTCCCTGCTGCCAATCCTCCCGGCTCTCTGCTGCCCCCTGACCCTCTAGGTCATGTGTCCATCCATCTGATCTTCTGCCACAACCTAATCCACTCTGTTACTATAATCCTCAGATTATAGTAACCTTTGTCACCCACTGACTCTTGCGTATTTTCTTCTGGATGTGCCTCCTACTCCCTAACTCTCAAGTGTGCCATGTCCATCTCCTGAGCACTCACTGTCATCCGAGTGTTCTAGAGATAAGCGACGAGAGGCAGAAGGTGCATCCTGAATGGGAAGGTCAGCAGGTGAGTGAAGGAGAGAATACAAGCTAGAAGGATAGCGAGAGGGGACGGGGGGTCAAGGATCAGGAGAGATCATGAACTGGCAAGGCAGCAGAGTCAGGGAGCAGAAGAGTGAGCCATTCATTTGGCAGCGAGAAAGGGAGTTTCAAGAAGGAAGACAGGCAGTGAGCTGGAATATTAACAGCAAATGAAAGCAAGTATTTAAAGCAAAACAATGTAAAACTGGGTAACTTTAAAAAAAGGGATTTAGTGTAATCAATAAAATCAAAACAAATCTCAAGTAGTCACAAACACTCGTGTCACTTCCTGAGCAAATGTGGCATCATGCACAATGTCACAGACTTTTCAACTTGTCAGATCTCTTGCTTCCCAATCGATCCTTTTAGACATTGAGTCACGTTCACCAGCAGCTGCTTTCTGTCTGAAATCCCAGACACAGTTACCAAACAGCAAAGCACGTGGCTACAAAGCCTCTATCATCTGCATCACAACTGCCCTGAATCTCTGGAGACTCACACTGTGACCCCTTTAACTGATCTGAAGGAGTCTAGCAATGCAAACAGTAGCAATGGGTCTCTCCAAAGCACAATCCCTTGTGCTTCTTGACTTTGGCTCAACGCTCTATCCAACTGTGTACCAGCTATATCTTTATTCTCAGACACCAGTTTCAACACCAGAATCTGTTTAAAAACTGCTAAGCAGAAAGTAGTTCTATTCAGAGAGAACTTCTTTATTTTCTCTCAAGGTTAGTGTTTAAAATATCTGCTATAAAGTTAAGATGAAAATAATTTAACACCAGAGCAGTAAGCTTTCAACTTATCATATAATTCTTACAGCTGTCCATTTCTATGGAAACCTCAAGTCACCTAGACATTTTGTGTACACTAATGAGATTTTTAAAAACTCAAGAAACCTATAAAATCTATAAATTCTTTCAGAATACTCCCCAGGCCCCTTTGGTCTTACTGTATGAGAAAAAAAAGCAGATTTTCCAATGGATCATCACAAGTAAACATTTTGCTCACAGGGTTGAAATTTAGGCAAAGGTTCTGCACTGGATATCATCTTTGGAGTCATTTTTGAACCATTTGATTCCATTGCTGCTGCTAGCACTCCAGAATCCAGATTGGTACAATTAAAATAAATAACAAACTGCGAATGCTGGAAATAGGAAACAGAAACTGAGTGTGCTGCAGAAACACTGGATTCGTAACATGAAGCATTTTCTCTTCACAGTTGCTGCCAAACCCGCTGTGTTTCTCCAGCCCTCTGTTTCTGGTACAAGTGAAGGTTGCACTTGAATAGAAATTGAACAAGTCAGTCATCGACCGTAATGTTTAAAAGAAAATACAGGTGTAAAATAAAACATTTAATTTACATGAAAAAAATCACAAATGCTAAAGATACAAGTTTCATAAAAATATTTAAACTGCGCAACTATATAATTCAAGACTAAGAAGCAGTTTCTTCAGCTGAGTTTTACTTAAAAGATCAGATTTCCAAATACTCTCAGATTTGTTCACAACCATATTCAACTGAATTTTCAATTTGATAAATGAAATATCCCAGATGTAATGGTCTTCTGACATTTTTATTTGATACCAGTCAACGGGATACTTGAATCTCTGAAGAACCATATCAGACTCTAAATGATCACAGTTTCTCTACAGATGCTGCTAGAATTTTCAAGTTCAGATTTTCAGTATTTGTGGTTTTTGTTTTACTTACCCTTTATTGACATTGCTTGTGACAAGCAATACAAGCCAGTGCTGACTTTCAGCAATACCTAAATTGAGCACTGCTTTACTGTTGGTAGGAGTTAGCATTTAAGTAAAAGGCAAGAGCATCTTTGCAAGCAGAATTTCATTGCTTTTAGGGGCAGGGGAAAACAGATTGCCAGTGTTCCTGGAAAGAAAATACAGCCAGATAACCACCCTCCATTTTCTTAAATTGTGAAAAGCAACTAAATTAAAATTCTAAGGTGAATGTGAAAAATAATCAAAATAATTCTTAATAATTCTATGTTTTGAAAATCGTGCTCCTGGGTGGCAAATTGAGGGTAAGGGAGTGCAGAAACCCTGTTGCTTCCAATTACCTGTTTACATCCTTGAGGAAATTGTGAATGAACTGAGGAGGGTTATAAAGTTATTTTCAAATTGCAGATCAGCAAGCACAAATAATCTGGTGCATGTTAGTGCACAATTGACGGGTGTGATGCAGGAAATCATCAAATAATGATTTTGCGGAAGAAACCCTTTGGCATCAAAGGATGTTCTGTCAGGTACCTTCTCATTGGCTTTTTGATTACACCTCTGCAGAGGTTCCTGGTCCTCAGGCGTCTTGGCTCTTCTATCCTGCAAAGCAACCCCATTGCAGCTGCTTTGCGCTCATTAGTTATTCCCACCTGCTTAAAGCATTCAGCAGAGGCCCACCACCAGCGCAATTAGGTCATCTACATGTGAAGACTGTGTCCCGTGACCAAAATAAAACACAACACAAGGAAAGGTTCTGGAAATTACACAGGCATTGGGCTCCCAACTCTAGATTGAAAATCAGGCCAAGTATCTTGCTGTGTAAGAGCAAAACAATGATTGGATCTCTTAGATAGTTACCAGGTACACTTAAACAATACCAAAAAAAGCTAACTGAGTCTGTGTGTTTAACATTCAAATTAATAATGTTTTGATCCTGTGTCAGCTCTGCTCCCACATTCCTCTATACCTATTTCCTTGAGTGACCCTTCAGTTCTCAAATGTTAAAATGGTTTCTGCTTCAAATGTACTGTGCATTCCAGTTGCAGCCTAGTATGGAAAATGATAACATTACTTGGTCATAAACCCCTTGCATATAAATTTTAAGCATTTGTTCCAGACTCCGAAATCAAAGCAAACAATACCATAAGATCTTAAGGCATAGACCATTCAGTTCATTGAGTCTGTTCCCCATTCGCTGAAATAATAGCTGATCTGATAATCCTAATCTCCTCTTCTTGTCTTTTCCCCATAAAGCTCGATTCTTCTCCTGATTAAAAATCTGTCTCCCAAAGCCTTCCATAGCATTTCTATCTCCTTCCCTTCTGATAATTATTTTAAACTTCTCCATTAAATCACCTTGTAATCTCCTCTTCTTTAAGGACAACAACCACACTCTCTCCTTTCTTCATACCAAGATCAAAAAAACCAACTTGGACAGATGTAGCAGCTTTAAGAACCTTAGAGCATTTTATATTCAATTAAGTACTATGAGTATCAGACACTGAGCAGATAAATTTGTTTTAGTAATACTTGTTAAAGGATAAGTATTTGCCAGAACACCAGATAGGGGATCTTCTTGAATGCACCAGCTTTGAACTCAGGAGCTGAAAATGTACACACTAGGATGCACTGTCACCTACACTGGAACAATTCCAAAAGTGAATATTGTGGCTACAGAGCATTATTTCAATCAATTAGCACAATACATTGTAAAATCACTAGTAGTAGCCCTGCCAGAACAAATAATGTCAAACTACTTTACAGATATGATAGATGAACTAATCAATAAAAAGCTTATCATTTGCAGTTCTTCAGACCATTAGTAAGGTATTAATGGTAGTGTGATAGAGAAGTTGCCTTCAGTAATGAAAAAGCTTTTGATAAGTATGATCACTTATTTATTCAACAAACATTGGTACTTTCATTCACAAGACAGTATCACTAAAGTAATCATTAAAATGCATACAGTATTTCGTTGTGGGCATACAAGTGGCAAGTACAATGTGATTTTACATGTGACAATGTAAAGACTATTTTATTATTTTTCTGCAGTTTTAATTACAGACTGAAATGACAAGAGAGCTGTTTTATAAACCAAGGATTGCTACACCCTTCAAAAGCAAGTAACAGGACACTCATTGTGAGTACTGTTTACACAGCTGTTTGTTCAAGCCTCCTCTAACAACTATTTGATTGGCTCTGAAGAAGCTAAACAGCTTGGTGTGCGAATATTTTTGCAGACTTCTGAAGCAAGAGAAACTTGCTCGACAATAAAATCTCCCTAGCTAAAGATAGTCAGTTTCCTTCCCCTTTCCAGTTGCTGTAAGCTGCGGTTTTTAATGGATTAATGAAGTAATCCTGTACTTTCCGCATCTGGAGAAGGAAGACCCAAAAAACAGTTTTCTAATCCGCACAAGAATCATCTCAGCAAACCCTATTGACAGAAACAACTTAATCCACCCCCAAATCTTTCCCTTTGATGATCTGTAAGTCACTCGGTTCCACGTTCGGTCAATTAACACACCTGAAAATGCCTCTTTGTCTAACATGCAAACAATCGTTTATTGTATGTTGCAGCGCTGGTCTGGCAGACTCTGATTCACCCAGAAGTATGGAAACTTCTTGGCAATCAAAAGAACCCAACAACCTTACAGAGTTTGCATAAGGTTACATACATTGATCATCATCATCAGACATGGAACATGATCGCACAGATAGAACTAATGAATAATTATAATTACTTCATGGGTAGTAATTTGAACCAATGATAGTGATTAAGTTGTAATGGCTTATGTCACCTTTTCACAGTTTGCAAAATGTGGTTTAGTATTTCCTCTACATACACTCGCAGTTTACACAGATGTGGTTAGTATTTCCTCATCTCGCAGCTTGCAAATGTGGTCAGTTATTTATATAGCTTTAAAGACTAACTGTAGGATTTCCATATAGGGAACCATTTTGTCCTACCTCCCAACTGTTATTTCTGTTTTTCTATTGGAATTTCATCAGTCTGTGGTTTCTTGTTTCTGTCTGGCCCAGTGCAATCTAATTTAGGAATGCAGAAGCTCTTTTGTACTTTGCAGAAGTCATTTTGTGCAGCTCAGTGCAGAAGCTCTTTTGTGCACTTTTTAGAAGCCATTTTGTGCAGCTCCTTTATCCATTTTGTCCTACCTTCCAGAGGCCCATATCCTCACCTTCATCCATTGCACCCAGTGTCTGTCTGTATGTATGTGGAGAGGTGGAGTTCATAAGGGAGTTAAAGTTTTCCTGATAGAATTACATGTCGACAATTGTTTGTAATAAGCATCTACTTATTTATAGTAAAGGGCCATTCTTATTAAGTAAAGAAACCTAGCTTTCTGCAAACTTGGACCTAAAAGGGTAAACTGGGTAAATTTTGAATTCTCTCATAAAATCTTCAACTTTTGTGATGACTCTCGGAAAAACGGGTGTTGATTCCATTGTATTACTCCAGTGAGTTGTAACAAAGAACACCACACATTATGGAAATTGTCTGATCATCTTCATATTAAGGATATTAAGGAAACTAAACTACTGCATAAGTATTTCAAATTAAACTAGTAAGTCTTCACAATTTGCATCCACTAAAAGGCAACTATTGGAAATGTCAATTTGTGATGCTTTCGAAGGAAATGTACTCCATAGACTTTACAAAATTTACAGGTTTGCCATATCAATCCATTCAAAGATATTTCTTTTCATTTAATATCTTAGCTCCAATATATTTCATTTTGGGCACAATTACATTACTCAAACTGATTTTATACACTAAACTGGGCATCAAAACATGCAGACTTTAAAACAAGGAAACTTTTCCAAAGTTAATTCTGGCCATTATATGTCTGTTCTCAACTCAACTTTTTTAGAAATCTCTTGTTCCCTTTGCACCATTTACTTCTGTAACATGTGGTAATGGGCATTTAAAGATAACAACAAGGACATCAAAGTTTGGTTACACTGACATTAAAAAAAACTGTAAAAACATCAAGCCAATGGAACAGGTGCTTGCTATCTTCAGCCAATAGAACAAATATAGCATAACCAAAAATATTAAGAGAATCCCAGATAATTGCTCAGAGGGACACAGATGGCCTTTGAACAGACATCAACCTTCACAAACCTAATAAAAGGTTCTTGAGATGGTGTCATTCACTGCACAAGAAAAGGAATTCTCATCTTGCCTCTGGTTCTTGTCAATTACCGTATATTTTGTTTTCTCTAGTTACTTATCTTTGTGTGAGTGGAACAATTTATTTTCACCATTAATGTACAATATATGTACATATATGTACAAACCTCACTTAACTATCACTGCTCTAAAGAAAACAAACACACACTACCCAATCTCTGCACATAATCAAGGACCCTCATTACTGGTATCATTGTGGTAAATCTCCTCCAAATCCTTCCGAAACTGAAGGAGCCTAGCACTGGACACAATACTCTAATTGAGGCCTAAACAATGATTTATAACAGTTTAAAGTAATATCCTTGCTTCTGCTTATAAAGCCCAGGATATCTTAGCAGGCATAACTCACTTAACACTTGAAAGCCTTGTGCCAAAACCCTGTTTTCTCTGCTTTTGCAACCCTATTAAAATTTTATTTATATTGCCTTTTCTCATTATTCCTCCCAAAATAGATCACTTCACAACTCTGTAGCGGGACTGAATAAAGACAGTGGACTCCTCCAATCTTGGGTACAACACATCACTTTTTAGTTTCCTAGTCCTATCTATGATGTTGGTACCTACATGGACACGACAACGAGATTCTCCCCCACATCCCACTCCTGCTCTGGGCTGGAGCAGAATTTGATATTTCAAACCTTGACAACAGGCAACACAGCCAAATGAGCTCTTCCTCTTATTACAGAATTGTGTCTATTCCCCTAGTACCACTACATTCATTCTTTTTTCTGCAACTTAAATGGCTTCCACACAGAATGGCCTTGTCAGTTAGCTCATCCACCCTGCAGCCCTCGCTCTCATCCAAAGATGATGAAAGAACCTCTTGATTTCCTCACTTGAAGTCACACCGTCCTGTCTATAAGCACTGGCCAAATCAGAAGTCACTATCACTAGACATATGACTATCTCCTGGAACAATGTACCCACATAATTTACCCCCTCTCATCATTTTGCCGTCACGCCCATAGCTCATGCTTCAGCACAATGACTCTGAGCAAAAGCTCACATCACATCACTTAACTGCAAACATCTTGTCGTGAACACACTGGCAACAAAACCTGCCACATTCTTCAACTGGAACATAGCACCTACCCCGCCGTCATGAATATTTTAAAGATTTAATTAGTTATTTTATTCATCCTCTCTCTTTGAAAGTTTAATTTAGGACTTCTCCTAACTATAACTCACTGAACTAATGCAACTTAGACACGGAGTAGACCTTTACCACTTAATGGGTGGCACGGTGGCTCAGTAATTAGCACTGCTGCCTCACAGTGCCAGGCACCTAGGTTGGATTCCTGCCTTGGGAGACCAACTGTGTACAGTTTACACATTCTCCCAGTGTCTGCATGGGTTTCCTCCGGGTGCTCCGGTTTCCTCCCACAATCCAAAGATGTGCAGGTCAGGTGAACTGGCCGTGCTCAATTGCCCATAGTTGTTAGGTGCGTTAATCAGGGGTAAACGTAGGGGAATGGATTTGGGTGGGTTACTCTTCAGAGTGTCGAGGTGGACTTGTTGGGCCGAAGGGCCTGTTTCCATACTGTAGGGAATCTAATCTAAAAATCTCATCTAAAAGTAACATGCATATCACAGAAATGCCAGTCAATGACCATGTCCAAGAACAGACAACCAAATCTGCACCCTTCAGATTCAATGGTATTATAATCAACATCCTGGGGGTTATCACTGACCAGAAACTCAAATGGACTCACTATATAAATACAGTAGCTACAAGAACAGGTCAGAGGCGAGGAATACTGCAGCGAGTAATTCACCTCCTGACTCCCTAAAGTCTGTCCACTATCTACAAGGCACAAGTCAGGAGTATGATGGAATATTCCCCACTTACCTGGATAAGTGCAGCTCCAACAACACTTCAGAAGTTTTGCCACCAGCCAAACAAAGCAGTCCATTTGACTGGCACCACATCCACTACTCTCACCATCAATGCTCACTGGCAGCAGTGTGTAGAATCTACAAGATGCACTGAAGACATTTACTACAGATCATAACACAGCACTTTTCAAACTCACAAACACTTTCATTTAGAAGTACAAGGGCAGCAGATACATGGGAACACCATCATTAGCAAGTTTCCCTCCAAGACATTCACCATCCAGACTTGGAAATATACTACCACTCCTTCAGTCACTGGGTCAACATCCTGGAATTGCGTCAACAGCATTGTGGGTTTAACAACAGTATATGAACTGCAACAGTTCAAGAAAGCAGGTCACCACAACCTTCTCTAGCCTGAAGCGTGGAGAGATAAGCTAGAGGAGGGTGGGGGTGGGGAGAGAGTGTCATAGAGTACAATAGGTCAGTGGGGAAGGAGATGAAGGTGATAGGTCAGGGAGGAGAGGGTGGAGTGGATAGGTGGAAAAGGAGCTGGGCAGGTCGGACAAGTCCGGACAGGTCAGGGGATCGAGTTGCTGGAGGTTAGAAGCTAGGATGAGGTGGTGGAAGGGGAAATGAGGAAGCTGTTGAAATCCACATTGATGCCCTGGGGTTGAAGTGTTCCGAGGCGGAAGATGAGGCGTTCTTCCTCCAGGCGTCTGGTGGTGAGGGAGCGGCGGTGGAGGAGGCCCAGCACCTCCATATCCTCGGCAGAGTGGGAGGGGGAGCAGGACAACAATACTCCTGTTTCCTTCGACAGTCCAAAGATTTAGAAGTTATGTGGATTGGCCAGGCTAAATTGCCGGTAATGTCCAGGGATATACATGGAGAGGGTAGGGGGTGGGTCAGGGTGGGATGCCCTTCAGAGGGTTGGTGCGGACTTGATGGGCCAAATGGCCTGCTCCTACACTGTGGGGATTCAATGAATTTTATACTCCAACATGCTTGAAATAAGGACCAACGTTCCATTAACCTTCCTGATTATCTGCTGCACCTGTCTGTCAGCTTTTTGTGTATCATGTTCAAGTATCCCTAAGTCTGTTTGTGTTGCGGCTTTCTGCAGTTTTTCTGTTTATATATTCTGTTGTTTAGTCCTCCATTTCAAAATGAACTTAATATTTCCCCATACTGTGCTCCATTTGCCAACTTTTTGCCCACTTACGCAACCTATCAATCTCTCTCTTTCTAAACTTTATTTCTCTCATAATCTGCCATTCTGCCTATTTTTCTGTCAATAGATTTGGCAACAGTACGTTCACTTACTTTCTCATTTATTGTAAACAGTTGAGGTCACAACACTGATTCTTGCAGAACCCCACTGGTCATGGATTGTCAACCTGAAAAAGAAATCATTATCCCCACTTGCTGTTTACCTGCCAATTGGCCAATTCTCCAACCAAGCTTTTAACCTTTTGTGAGGTACCTTGTCAGACACCTTCTGGCAGTCTTAATACAGCACTGTTACTTTTTTATAATGTTTATTTTATGTTTCATTTCTAATGTTTTTCTTTGAGATTTATTGATTTATATCTTTATGCCAATCTGCTTAGTATTAAATCTTTTGCATGTTTGTAAACAACTTAGAGTCATAGAGTCATAGAGATGTACAGTACGGAAACAGACCCTGAGGTCCAACACCTCCATGCCAATCAGATATCTCAACCCAATCTAGTCCCACCTGCCAGAACTCAGCCAATATCCCTCCAAACTCTTCCTATTCATATACCTATCCAAATGGCTTTTAAATGTTGCAATTGTACTAGCCTCCACCACTTCCTCTGGCAGCTTATTCCATACACGTACCACCATCTGCGTGAAAACGTTGCCCCTTAGGTCTCTTTTATATCTTTCCCCTCTCACCCTAAACCTATGCCCTCTAGTTCTGGACTCCCCGACCCCAGGGAAAAGACTTTGTCTATTTATCCTTTCCATGCCCACCATAATTTTGTAAACCTCTATAAGGTCACCGCTCAGCCTCCGATGCTCCAAGGAAAACAGCCCTAACCTGTTCAGCCTCTCCCTACAGCACAAATCCTCCAACTCTGGCAATATCCTCCTTGTAAATCTTTTCTGAATCCTTTCAAGTTTCACAACATCCTTCTGATAGGAAGGAGACCCAAATTACACACAATATTTCACAAGTGACCAAACCAACATCCTTACAAAGGCAACATGACCTCCCATTTACTGTACTCAATACTCTGACCAATAAAGGAAAGCTTGCCAAACGTCTTCTTCACTATCTTATCTACCTGCGACTCCACT
>NC_057712.1:38158641-38161567 GCF_004010195.1 Chiloscyllium plagiosum
CCTCCTCTAGCTTATCTCTCCACGCTTCAGGCTCTCTGCCTTTATTCCTGATGAAGGGCTTTTGCCCGAAACGTTGATTTTGCCTGTCTTCGGATGCTGCCTGAATTGCTGTGCTCTTCCAGCACCACTGATCCAGAATCTGGTTTCCAGCATCTGCAGTCATTGTTTTTACCCCTTTTACAACCTTCTCTAGGCCAACTAGGACAATAAATGCCAGCCAGTCAGCAACAACCAGGTCATCACAAATGAATAAACATTTTAGCTGGAAATTAAATTTTTATTTAGACACTCTCCCAAAGGGCAGTTACCAAACATTTTATCACTCTCCTGTGAGGTCATTGGTCACTGTTCCTTTCAAAGTATTATCTCAGGGTCCTCCTCTCACATTCCCACTGGTTCAGTTTTAACCAACAGCTCGCTATGGTTTAAAATTAGTGGATGCTCGATTAGGAAGCAAATTACAAGGCCCATGGGGCACAAATCTTCAAGTATACAATCAATTCACTGCCACCTTTATTGTCTCATTGATCTCTTGTTCCTTGTGGTTATGTCTTAAAGAACCAAGATGTGGAGGAGCCAGTGTTGGACTGTCAGCAGCACTAAACTTGGTCTGGGACGGACAAAGTTAAAAATCACATAACACAAAGTTATAATCCACCAGGTTTATTTGGAAGTAAAAGCTTTCAAAGCACTGCTCCTTCACCAGTAGCTTATGAAGGAACAGTGGTCCAAAAGCTTGTATTTCCAAATAAACCTGGTGGATTATAACCTGGTTTTGTGTGATTTTTAACTTAAAGAACCAAGACACATCACTTTTAAGCAGGAAGGCCTTCTTCCAAGATCTTCTAGAGTGTGTGGATGCAGTGTTACAAGAAATTATTAAGGAATTTCCTCAAGTACTCCCACAATATTTTAAAGATCCAGAACAGCTCAAGCCAGAGTATTGCATTGAATTACATAAAACCATCAAACTAATATGTTTATATACACGAACAACAGTACCAAACCCTTTGCTGGAGAAAGTGAAGGTGCAGGTTGACAGCACACTACAAAATGGAATAAGTTACAAAGCTGATAAGGTCATGTTTAGTGCTGCTGACAGTTCCAAGTTCAATGAGAGATGATGAGTAAACCACAGAAAAGAAATTAACAAGGTTGTTCAGGGAAAAAAAAAATCCATCTAGTCTACTAAGTGGATGAAAATCCAGCAAAACTAGTCAAGAGAAGATTTATTATGAAATTAGGCACAAGTGGTGAATTTTGGCAAATATCCATAGACTAGCAGTCAAGACTGTTAACCACTTTTAATGTGTCATTCAGACTATTTTGTTTCAACAGTCAACTTTTGAAATTTTGTCAGCATTAGAAATCCTTCAGTGTGCAATGTTTAAAATCATTGAAGGCAAACATAGTATAATCTATGACATGACCCCAGAAAAGACAGCCAACTTTATATTATGATTCTGCATTATGATCTGATTAAGGATCAGTAACCTTTATGTTTAGGTGGACAAAAGGCAGGATCTGGGATATTTCGCAAGAGATTAAAGCCACAAGGTTCCACAACTTTGGACAAACAGTATAATGGAACCAATAAAAGAAATGCAATCTACAATGCACGTGGAACTTACTTCTAAAATCCAGATTTAACATATCTTAAACAGGTAAATTACCCCACAACACACATCAAATATCAAACGCAATCACGTCAGATCCCATGGATTTGTCAACAATTCCGCATAGATTGTAATGGCATGATGGTCAGCAAACCTCACGAGAAACTTCACAAGAGGTTATAGCTCTTCACCTTTTCTGATCTGATCTGGTAGCTTCCTCTGAGACCATAATCCATAAGAAACAGGAACAGGACGCCATTCTAACCCTGGAAAGTGCTCTGCCATTCAATAGAATCATGGCTGATTCGACATTTCTCACATCCACTTTCCTGCCTTATCGCTGTAATCCTCAATTCCTCGAATGATCAAGAATCTGTTTCAGTCTTTAATGTACAAAAAGGACTCAACCCCACTCACGTCTCTGTAGCAAGTTGCTCCTAAGATTCTCAACCCCCAAAAGAAGAAATTCCTCCTCATCTTAATCTTACATTGGTGCCTCTTTACTTCGAGAGGATGCTGTCTGATCCTGGATTTCTCCTGTGAAGGGAAACATCTTCACAACATTACCCTGTCAAGCCCTTAAGAATCCTAAATGTGTCAATAAGATCACCTCTCATTCTTCTTCGGCAAGTTGAATCCCAATTTGTTCAGCCTTTGCTCATAAGAAAACCCCTCAGTACTCGGGATCATCCTTCTCTTAATTACCTCCAATGAAATCATGTTTTTCCTTAAGTAAGGGGACCAATACTGCTCATAGTACTCTAGATGTGGTCTCACCAAAAGCATGCACAGTTGCAGTAAGACTTCCCTACTCTATACTCCAAATTCCTCGAAATAAGACCCAAACTTTCATTAGCCTTCCTGATTACATGCTGCACCTGTGTGCTAGCTTTCTGAATTTTGTGCACAAATACCAAGTCCCTTTATGCTGCAGCTTTCTCTTCATTTGAAATAATTCCATTTTGTTTTCCCTTCCAAAATGAACAACTTCACATTTTCACACATTATGCACAATTTGCCAACTTATTGCCCATGTACTTAAGCTATCATTATTTCTCTGTAAACTGTTTATACCCCTCTAACAACTTGGGTTTCGACAAGGACGGGAAAAATTTCTGGCTGTAACAGCTGCTCCTTTATTGAGGTATTTTAGGTGCTGGAGGTGATTTCCTCAAATTCCAGAGCAGCAATTACTGTTTTATACGCTGTTGCATTGTTTTGGAACTTTGGAAAAAAAGTCAAAACAACAACAGTTTTAAAAGGGAGAAGAGCAGACAAAGGAAGCACATGGTGAGGACAGTGCAGGAGAG
>NC_057712.1:38164732-38195389 GCF_004010195.1 Chiloscyllium plagiosum
GGTGGTGGGCAAGTTGTTGGAGGGAATCCTGAGGGGCAGGATGTACATGTATTTGGAAAGGCAAGGACTGATTAGGGATAGTCAACATGGCTTTGTGCTCGGGAAATCATGTCTCACAAACTTGATTGAGTTTTTAGAAGAAGTAACAAATAGGATTGATGAGGGTAGAGAGGTAAATGTGATTTATATGTACGTCAGTAAGGCATTCAACAAGGTTTCCTATGGGAGACTGGTTAGCAAGGTTAGATCTCATGGAGTACAGGGAGAACTCACTATTTGGATACAGAACTGGCTCAAAAGGTAAAAGACAGAGTGGTGGTGGAGGGTTATTTTTCAGACGGGAGGCCTGTGACCAGTGGAGTATCATAAGGATTGGTGCTGTGTCCTCTACTTTTTGTCATTTACATAAATGATTTCGATGTGTGCATAAGAGGTACAGTTAGTAAGTTTGCAGATGACACCAAAATTGGAGGTGTTGTGAACAGCAAAGAAGATTACCTCAGATTACAACAGGATCTTGATCAGATGGGCCAATGGGCTGAGAAGTGGCAGATGGAGTTTAAGTTAGATAAATGTGCGGTGCTGGACCTTACACTTAATGGTAAGGTCCTAGGGAGTGATGCTGAACAAAGAGTCCTTGGAGTGCAGCTTCATAGCTCCTTGAAAGTGGAGTCGCAGGTAGACAGGATACTGAAGGCGACGGTTGGTATGCTCTCTTTTATTGGTCAAGAGTATTGAGTACAGGAGTTGGGACATCATGTTGCGGCTGTATAGGACACTGGTTAGGCCACTATTGGAATACGGCGTGCAATTCTGGTCTCCTTCTTATCGGAAAGATGTTGTGAAACTTGAAAGGGTTCAGAAAAGATTTACAAGAATGTTGCCAGGGTTGGAGGATTTGAGCTATGGGGAGAGGCTGAACAGGCTGGGGCTGTTTTCCCTGGAGGGTGGTACGTGTATGGAATGAGCTGCCAGAGGAAGTGGTGGAAGCTGGTCCAATTGCAACATTTAAAAGGTATTTGGATGGGTATATGAATAGGGAGGATTTGGAGGGATGTGGGCCAGGTGCTGGCAAGTGGGACTAAATTGGGTTGGGATATCTGGTCGGCATGGCCGTGTTGGACTGAAGGGTCTGTTTCCGTGCTGTACATCTCTACGGCTTTATATTTTTGTCTCATCTGCAAATTTGGCTACAGTACATTCACTTCCTTCCTCCAAATCATGAATATATATGGTCAATAGTTGCGGTCCCACTGCCGATCACGGTGGAACCCCACTGGTCGTAACTGGAAAAGAACCCCTTATCCTCGCTCGCTGTTTCCTGCCCATCAGCCAATTCTCTCTCTGCAGCAAAATACTATCTCCAACACTATGGACTCTTATCATATGACCGAACCTTGTCAAAAACTTCTGGAAGTCCAAATACAATACATTTACTTCTTCACCTCTATCCACTCTACCGAAGACTATTTCAGATAAACAGTCAGACACACTTTCCACACTATGAAGCCATGCTGACTCTGCTTAATCATACTATGATTTCCCAAATGTACCATTATTATATTATTCATAATTGATCCCAACACTTCTCCTACAATAGATACTAATCTAATTGGCCTATAGTTTTGCCTCTCTCTCTTTATGAATAGTAATGTCACACTGGCATTTTCCATTCCTCTAGCACTTCAGAACCCAAGGAATTTTGGGTAAGTACAAGCAATACATCCACATTTGTCATACAATGCCTCAGTTCTGGTTGATTACCTTCTTGCCTTGCATTAATGGCCCCTTTGACTCCAGGACTGCACTCCAGTGGAAGGTACCTACTCACTAGAACAGGTCTAGCTTTTCATTAATAGTTAGCTTCACCAAACTGGGATATGCCTTTGGAGTTTTCTTGAGCTTTAATCTTGTTCAGTTATAAGATTCTAATGTTACTTACAGACTTTTCAATATTAACTCCATCAGCTGCACTGAAGTATTAATGCTCACAGGCTTCCTTTAGGCTTCTGCCAATATAACTTGTCATATTCCCAATACTAAAATGCTCCAGGACTTCAGCATCTGGACTATATCACGCTAATCAACTGGTCTTGACTATGGAATGTTGCCATCCAACTGACCTTGGAACTCTTTATCCCATAAATGTTACATTTTCATGGAATGCTAGAAATGGATATCATCAAAGCAATTCAAGATGGCAGCGGAATAGCAGGGCTGCTTGCGGACTCTTGTCCGATGCTTATCTGCTCCCCCATGTTTTCCAAAAACTGTCTTTTTACTTCTACACATTTCTTTCATTCTCCTCTTTCATATTTCTTTGGAGCCTTTTGTGGCAGGTTCGTCAGCAAAAATCGGCATGGCAGCTACAGCAGGCCATGCATAGAATGATGGCTCCTCCCAGTGGTCAGAGGCAATGACTGACCTGGCTCCTCATCGCGACTGAAGGCAGGTGCAGCAGCGGCAGCAGGGACATCCTCCTGGCGTTCGGTGTTGGCAGCAGCAGCAAAGCTCCTCCAGCAATCAGAGGTGGCAACAGACTTTTTAAGACAGTGATATCTCGGCAAAGGGCAGCTGGAGCAGGACTTTTGGGGAGACTGCTGCAACAGCCTGGTCTTCCAGGCCCAGAGTGAGAATTCCTGATGCTGGCAAGGTGGTATCTGCGTCAGCCAGCAGCAGCATGGTATGCCCCGAGCCGGCACTCTTGGCATCATCGGGTGGGTTCAGCACAGGATTCGGCATCGGTAAGGTGGGCCCAGTCTCAGTAGATGGCACCTAAACAGTAGCAACTCCTACGTTGGGTCTGGCACAGGCAGCAGCGACGCTGTGGAGGAGAGATGGTAGTGCAGATGCTCAGCTAGGGCACTCTTTCAGTTATATCTTCTTTCATTTTTATTCCTAAACAATTCAAAATGGCGCGGAATTGTGGCAACTGTTGAAGCTTTTCACTGTATTATTCACTCTAAAATGCAAGTAACAATAAACAAGTAAATCATCAAATTTCTAATATGAATATGATTCTGGCAGGCAGTACAACTAGTGGGCGGCACGGTGGCACAGTGGTTAGCACTGCTGCCTCACAGCGCCAGAGACCCGGGTTCAATTCCCGCCTCAGGCGACTGACTGTGTGAGTTTGCACGTTCTCCCCGTGTCTGCGTGGGTTTCCTCCGGGTGCTCCGGTTTCCTCCCACAGTCCAAAAGATGTGCAGGTCAGGTGAATTGGCCATGCTAAATTGCCCGTAGTGTTAGGTAAGGGGTAAATGTAGGGGTATGGGTGGGTTGCGCTTTGGCGGGTCGGTGTGGACTTGTTCGGCCGAAGGGCCTATTTCCACACTGTAATGTAATCTGTAAAAAGGAGCACACTGTCACAGCCTGGGAGTTTTGCTAACACAGCAATTATACTAGAGAAGTGTCACTTTGCAAAGAGAAGAATTGCATTTTTTGGTCATATTATACAAAAGAAAGACCGTATAGTAGATCCAAGAACGACTAGAGATATAAGTGAGTTATAACAGCAAAAAATAGAGTAATGTTCAATGATTTTGTTTTGGAACGATAAACCAGATTTAGAAAGAACCTCCCTGCGAGGCTAATATTACAAAACCTATAAGAGAGCTTTCATTAAAACAGTAAAATTACCTTGGAATCTGAAGGAGACTATAGCATTTTAGAAGATAAAAGCAGAAGTTATTCTCTTCAGATGTATAATCTCATTTTAACCTTAGATTTCCCACAGTAGCAGCGGTGGATGCATCCACGAGGCACAGTATTCATTCAAGTTCAGAAAGACAAGAGCAGGAAAGCTTTTACTTTGCACTGAGTACTGATAGAAACAGAGTAATGCTTTGCAACTGATTAAGAAAGATGCTTTAACAGTTTTGTGAGGTAATCAGTGAGGTAAACATTTCACAGGTTACCTGACAAATTCAGCTTTGTGGTGTAAAGAGACCACAAGCCATTTGTTACTCTCCTGGATTTCAAGGCAATAGTGAAAATGCCACCAAGAATCCAGAAGTTCAGACTCCAATTAATCAGATCTGAAAGTTTGACAGTCTACATCAAAGGGAAGCCACAGATCACAGTCGATGCACTACCACAGCCGATGCACTACCACAGCAATAGTGGATCAGTCTCCATGACGCTATGACTAAAACAGAATATTTATTACTCTTTGAAGAGGTAGGATCATTTTCTATGGTAATAGTAAATTCAGAGACAAACGAATGGAAAATTAGTGAAGCTTGAATAGCAGAGGATGAACATACCAAAATCAGACAAAAATATCACAAACAGAAACAACACCTAACTGTAGTAATAGAAGTTAAATACTGTGGATGCTGCAAATCTGAAATAAGAACAGAAAGCAGAAGCTCTGATGACAACTCAAGGTTGCATTTCCTGTCCAGCATGACTCTTCCTGGATGGGACTCTTACTTCAGCCAAAAGTAAATTCGGAAAAAACTGGAGTAGCCTACCTGGGGTACTCTGTTGGACAAAGACAAGTGTTACTGAAGAGAGCAAAAGTAAAGGGTCTAATAGAAAGTAAAAGGGTAAAGTCATCATGGTCCCAGAGGACCATAGTGCTGCTCTCTCATTAGACCGAGAGAAGACTGGTGGTGGTTGAGCCAAAGGGTCACTATGCCTCTAGAAAAGAGCAAGGCTGAGAAGGTGGGGCCTTCATGGTAACCTCAGCCAGTACAGGAATGGAACCCATGCTGTCAGCATCACTCTGCATCTCAAACCATCCTTTCAGCCAACTGTGCTAACCGATCCTGGATTCTACTGGAATTTTATGCATATTTTTACCCCAATAGCTGTGCTTTTAACAAATTTGTTAAAGAAACAAGCAAAAGTGTTGTGGTCAGCAGAGTGCCAAATTGTCTTTGAGAAGCTGAAGGCAAAACTAATAAATAAACCAATGTTGGCCACTCCTGAATTTTCTAGACATTTCAAAGTGGTAGTAGACACTTGTGACATAGGGTAGGTGCAATCTTGTTATAGACTGGGGAGTCAGGAATAGTCAGTAAGGTATCACTCTAAGAAACTAAACCAATATCAGAAGTATTCTACAGCAGAAAGAGACACTTTTGGATTGTAGTTTGCTCTTCAACATTTTCAAGTCAATGTTTGACACAGTAACAAGGAAATGATAATTTACACTGATTATAATCCACTGGACTTACATTCTGATTTTTAAATTTTTGAATGAAGGCTATTCCGGTGGAACCCGTTTTTGCAACCATTTAATGTAAAGATTGTTTATACTATTGGAAAAGATAATGTAATTGCAGGTGCATTGATTGGAGTGCAAAATGTTGGACTATATTATAGGTTTAAGAGATATTAGGATTGTACAGGCTTGCATGGGGCAGGGGAGAAGAGACAATGAATTTGATGATATTGAGTACTTTTACAAATCCAATATTTAAGCCGAATCTGGGATACTGGGGCTTGATTTCCAGCACTATCTAATTGAAACATACACAATTCTGAGTCGGCCTCTCACACATATGTTAAGATGATATTTCCAAGTAAAGGAATTCCAATAGAAGGGACATGGGTGACAGAGAAAGGGGTTTTCTTTTAAAACCAAGATGTAAAGCAAATTCTACTCCAAGAGGGTAGCAAAGGTCTGGAATTCTCTACTCCAAAGAGTCGCGGAGACTAGACTGGATCTTTGAAATAGAGGAGCTCAGGCTAAGAGGAGCTGGAATGAAAGAAATTGACGCCTCAGACAGATCAGATCAGCATGATCTTATAGAATGCCAGGGCACTCATGACGGTCTGAATGACCCACTCTTTTTCCTATTTCTACTGTTATTAAATGAGCAAATTTTAAAACATGACCACAATTCACTTTGCTTCCCATGGTCTAACCAATGATAGTTTCTAATTAAGCCAGAACAACAAAATGTTAACTAACAGTACAACAGACTATGAAATCAGTGTTGCCATTTGGCCAATGTTGTCTATCTCATACACTGCAGGCAAGAATGCCCTAAGGCATGGTATATTGATGAAACCAAGCAGACGCTAAGACAACGGATGAATGGACAATGCACAACAATCGTCAGATGGGATGTTCCCTCCCAGTCGTGGAAGCACTTCAGCAGTCAAGAACATTCGGCATCAGATCTTCAGGTGACCGTCTTCCAAGGCTGACTGAGATACGCAACAACCTAGAGTCACCAAGCAGACGCTGATTGCCAAGTTTGGTATCCATGAGGATGGCCTCAACTGGGACCTTAGGTTCAAGGCACACTACAGGTGACCCCACTACACTGTACACATATACACACACATGCAAAATCACACTGAATCTCTCTCATCCACATGTTCTCAGACACACATGCATGCCCTCTCACAGGCATATACTCCATCACACTCGCACACATACTCTCTCAAGCACGCGCACACTCTTCTTTCTCTCCCTCACACACACTAATACAAGTCTATGGAGTGAATTTGCATTTGCAGGTACATTCACTTTTGTTCAAAAAGCACACAATCTGTAGGCAGTCAGTCCATGTAACATTTTATAAACTCCTACTTTGGAAACACAACCAGTTGGACTCAAGGTTGGGATACAGATAGACTCTGAACTCACACCTTTAATGCATTGTCTGAGTGGACATGTCCCTTTTCTTTAATCATAGAATCTCAAGTTATCTCGGAACTGTGACTAGAAAGTAGTTCTGGGGTTTACATATTAATCACTCAAAACCTGCATCCCCATTCTAAGTGATTAAAGACTTAACAGCAATCTAGGTTTGTTCAATACTTCACATCAGTTGTATGATACTTTGATCTTTTACTATAAATTCTGTGTCTCATGATCCTGCCCCACTAACTATTTGACAAAGAAGCAGCGCTCCAAAACCTATTGGTCTATAACCTGGTGTTGGGGATTTTCAACTTTGCCCACCCGAGTATAATACTGGCACCTCCACATCACAGCTTTCTTATAGTATCACTGCTGAAGGTCAAGATTACCAAATAAACAAGAGATCATGTTAGCATGCTAAAATAACAAAAAATTGTGCAAACTCTTGGCAATATTAAAACATTATCTGGACCTCTATCAGTATTACATTTTCAACTGTTATGGGGTTCACAAATCTAGCTGTTATTCCAACTGGACAAAAAAAAAAGCCACCCCAGTCTGACCTATCACCCTCACCTTGACCTCTTTCCACCTATCACATTTCCGACACCCCTCCCCCAAGTCCCTCCTCCCTATCTTTTATCTTAGCCTGCTGGACAAACTTTCCTCATTCCTGAAGAAGGGCTTATGCCCGAAACGTCGATTCTCCTGTTCCCTGGATGCTGCCTGACCTGCTGCGCTTCTCCAGCAACACATTTTCAGCTCTGATCTCCAGCATCTGCAGACCTCACTTTCTCCTCTAAAAAAAAGTCAGTTAATCCCTCATGAGAAACCAAAGACTGCCTCTCTGGGAAGTATGCTAATCTTTTATGCCACTACCAACACTGCAATTTGTTTTAGATATACCCATTTGGCTGAACGCAAGGTTTCAAAGACTTGCATTGTAAAATGCAAATTATTTACTGAATTACATAATTCCTTTGAAAACATCTTCTTTATTATACAAAAAGACAGAAATCAAAGCTCCTTTTTAAAACTCCCCACAAAGTACTTAGGAAATGGAAACAGGTAATTCAAAACAACGGTATTTATAAGCTCAGGGGACCTCTTTTCACCCTCTAAATAACCTTATCAATACATCCTTCTATTGCTTTCTCGCTCATGCTTGCCTAACTTCCTTTTGAAAGCATCTAAACTATTCACCAAAATCACCACCGGAAGCAATGAGCAACATTCTATGGTTAGCACTGCTGCCTCTCAGCACCAGGAACCCGGATTCAATTCCAACCTCGGGCGACTCAGTGTGTGTGACTGGGTTTCCTCCAGGTGCTCCAGTTTAGTCCCATAATCCAAAGATGTGCAAGTCAGGTGAACTGGCCATCCTGAATTGCCATTAGTCAGGGGTAAATAGGATAGGGGAATGGGTCTGGTGGGTTACTCTTCAGAGGGTTGGTGTGGACTGTTGGGCCAAAGGGCCTGTTTCCATACTGTAGCGAATCTAATCTAAACTGTGCAGCCACTGCAAAGCTCTGCAACATATCAGGAGTACTGATGAATGGCTTCTGCTGCCAGGAACCAATGCCATACATGGACCTCAGGAGATCCACACAGCAACTGGTAATGAGGGACACCATGCCTCAGGCAGGGGGAGAGATTGAGGAGGAGAGCCCTTTATCGTAACCTCAGCCAGTGTGGGGATTGAGACCATGTTGTCGGCATTCCTCTGCATCACAAACTAGCCATTCAGTCTACGGTGCCAACTGGCCTAAAAGTAAAGTCGCCATAGTCCAAAAGGACAACTGGGCTGTCCTGTCATTAGAGAGCCATGACTGATGGTGAGTTTAACCTGAGGGTCACACCAGTCGAGGGGAGTGAGAAGGTGGGACATTCATGTGACCACAGTTGGTTTTGGGAACGAACCCACACTGTTGGCGTCATTCTGCCACAAACCAGCTGTCCAGTCAACTGAGCAAACAGTCCCATCTAAGCTATCTACAACTTATCAAGCCATTTTATAATTCTAGAAGACCTCCATCAAGTCATCCTAAAGAAAACAATCCCAACCTGCTGAATCTACAGACAAGCAATTACAGTATGTAAAATTCAATTCCCTTAGCTAGGCTATAGATTCACATATCTTATGCTATGTCAGTCACATGAAATATATTCCCTATTCACAGGAGACATTGGGAGCTATTTAATTGCTGGAATTTACATTAAATGACCTTAACAGCAAACAGTAATGCAATTTGCTCACTTTTGACATTCTTTAGAAAAGCAAACAAAAATTAAGCACTTTTAGTGAATTTAATTAAGCAAAACAAATTAGTTTGAAAAATTGAACAAGCAAACAAAGGAATCTAGCAAACATTGCAAGTGTTTGTACAGTAGAAGTTATTTTAGACTATATTATTTAAAGTTCACGAAGTAATGCTGCCCCTGTATATCCATTTTAAAAATAGCAGATGAAATTGAAAGATATTGTCATCTAATAATTCTATTTGAATTATTAGTCATTGTGTAATAGGCATCAACAGTTTGTGCATGCTCAAATGAGAAAGCAAATCTTTGCAGCACGCTGTGTGCACCATGAAAGCAGAAGTTACTTTGATAAGGTCCATATGACTATTCTATTTAACAACGCATATTACACATGGCATGCATTTCCACTTCTACATCAGTGCTTCATCTTTCACAACAAATCAGTCTCCATGTGAAGCTGCAGCATTACCATTAACTAGTAATCAAGCCATGATTGGGAACAGACTGGAACCAAATATAGTTCTCAATTAAAATCCAAGTAGAAAAAGGCCCAGACTATTTTCTCACCCACTGCATTGCTTGTATTAGAATGTTATAAAGACCATGCATTTATAATAATATGTTTAATACAGTAGAACATTCCATGGTGCTTCACTAAAGTGTTAATAAACAATATTTTATACTGGGCAATCTAAGGAAACCTTAGGGTGGGTGGTCTAAAGCCTGGTCAAACACATACATTTTAAAGGAACGTCTAAAAGGAGATGAGGGATGAAGTGGAAAGGTTCAGGAGTGAAATACTAGATCTTTGGGGCCAACCAGTTGGGAAGCAATTCAAATCAGGGACATGGTAGAATGCAAAAATGTAGGACATCAGCATCTCAGGGGGTTGTTGGGCTGGAGAAGAATAAACAAAAAATGGAGGTGGTGATGCCCAGGAGCGATCAGAAACCAAGAATTGCAAATCTAAAATTTTAAACTGGAAAACAAGTTTCAATGACTGCCCATATCCCAAGAGTTTCATCTCAGTCTGCTGAACAGCAAAAATGCAAAAGGTGAAATTATGATGATATAAAATGGTCACTGCAGGAGCAATTCTTATATGTCCTTTGGGCCACAAATTCAACGGCTGAAGCTCTTTCTTCATTTTCCACAAGTTTCGACAACAGCATTCCCCTCCCATCACTGTCTTCAGTTAGAAAAAGCAGCTTAAGAACTACCTGTACTTTAAATGACAACATTCTGCTGGAAGATCTACTCGGCAATATAAAGGGTGAATTTCTCATCCTGCCCAAGAATGTAGTTAGGAAAGCCTTTCCTCCCTGACTTCCAGCCAACAAAATAGCTTGTCCAGCAATGAACCAAGAGCCTTCATTCCTTAAATAAAATCAGCAGTTGGGAAATCCTATCTTCACATAAAGACTGGCTTATAAATTTGTTAAGTGCTTTCCAAACTTCTTTCACTTTCTGTAAAATAAAAGTTATCTAAAATCACTTCTGAATCACCACTGGGAACACAGCTTTGCAGGGCTGATTCCTTAAAATAGAAATCTCGTGGCGTTGGTGTTGTCATTATTTTTTGAGCCAGGATTCAGAATTGAGAATTAGCTGTACCAATTTAAAAAAGGGAGCGGAGGAAGGACATGTTGAAACAGCAGCAACAGTAAAATATACATTTATAATGCACCTTCAACAGTGAAATATCTCAAAAGCACTTCACAGGAAGATTATCAAACAGAATTGGCCATACAATTGGACATTCGAGCAGATGGCATAATCCATCTAGCTCACTAATGTCCTTCAGGGAATGAAAACTGACATCCTTATCTGGTATGGCTTACATGTGACTCCTGTATTCCTGGTGAAGGGCTTTTGCCCTAAACTTCGATTTTACTGCTCCTTGGATGCTGCCTGAACTGCTGTGCTTTTCCAGCACCATTCTAGTCTAGACTCTGGTTTCCAGCATCTGCAATCATTGTTTTTACTTATAGGTGACTCTAGACCTGGAGATCGAGCTGGTCAGATCCTAAAGGACATAGCTACTAGGCTGGATCTGCAGAAGGTGAGGTAACCAGCAAGAGGGAAAAAAAAACTTGAACACATCTTCACCAATCAGCGTGCTGCACATGCATCAGTCCACAACAATATCAACAAAATTGACCATCGTACAGACCTTATAAAGACAAAGTTCAGCCTGCACATTTGGAATACCATCATTTAGCATGGCATTGTGTAGCACTGTATTAAATGGGTCAGAATTCAAACAGATCTAGCAACTAAACTAATGATGAAAGGTCATGGCTCCTCAGCAACTACAGAATTGTACTCCAAAACAGTCTACTACTTCTTGGCCTGGCATATCCCCCACTCCACCATTATCATCAAGCCAGAGAATTCAGTCTGGTTCAACAGAGAGGACATGCCAGGAACAACACCAGGCATTCCTAAATATGAGGTGTCAAACCAATGAAGCTATCAACAGGACTACCTGCATACCAAACAGTATAAGCAGCAAGTGATAGAGCTAAGTGATTCCACAACCAAGGGATTAGATCTAAGTTCTATAGTCCTGCCACATCCAGTTGCGAATGTTGGTAGACTCACTGGAAGAGGCAGCTCCACAAATATCTCCACCTCAAGGAAGGAAGAGCCCAGCACATCAGTGCAAAAGAAAAGGCTGGAACATTTGCAATAATCTTCAGCCAGAAGTGCCAGGTGGATGATCCATCTCAGCCTCTCCCAGCCTTCCCAGTTTCACAAAGGACAGTTTTCAGCTAAATCGATTCACTCAGTGATAACAAAAATCAGTTGGAGGCACCAGGATTTGCAAAGGCTCTGATGATTTTCTGGCAATAGTAGTGAAACCTTATGCTCCAGAATTTGCTGTACCTTTAGCTAAGATGTTTCAATACAGCTACAACAATGGGAACTACCTGACAATGTGGAAAATTGCCCAGCTATGTCCTGTATTCAAAAAGCAGGACAAATCCAATCCAGCCAATTACCGTCCCAGCCTACCCTTAAATTTCAGTAAAATCATGAAAGGTGTCATCAGTGCTGTCAAGTAGTACCTGCTTCGCAACAACCTTTGCAGTGACACCCAGTTTGAGTTCCACCAGGGCCACTCGCTCCTAACCTCATTACAGCCTTGGTTCAAACATGGACAAAAAAAGCTGAATTCCAGAGGTGAGGGGAGAGTTACAGCCCTTGACATCAAGGTTGCATTTGACAGATTGTGGTATTGAGGAGTCCTAGCAAAATAGGACTCAGAGGAGTTTAGGTGGGGAAACTCCCCAAATGTTGAAGTCACACCTGACACATTGGAAGATGGTTATGGTTGTTGGAGGTCAATCATCACAGCTCCAAGCATCACTGCAGTTCCCAGGGCAGTCTCAGAGGACCGACTTACTTCAGCTGCTTCATAAATGTCCTTCCCTACATCATAAGATCAGAAATGGGGATGTTCACCAATGATTGAACCACGTTCAGCACTGTTCACAACTCCTCAGATACAGAAAGAGTCCATGTTTAACTGCAACAAGACCGGAATAATTTCCAGGCTTGAACTGAAAGTGGCAAGTAACATTTGCGCCACACAAATGTCAGGCAGCGACCATCACCAGTAACAGGTAATCTAACCACCTGCTAAGTTGTATTGCCAGTATTTCCTTCTGCTCACAAACTGATTTCCAACTGATGGTTCTTCAGTGAAGATGGAAACGGAAAATATTTCCAGCACTCCTGCAAGGTTGTAGATTTACTTCCTGTTGACAGGATGCAACAATTCTCTCACGTTATCTTAAGTAATTCAATAGGTTCTTTTTTTTTTGCATTTCATCATGAGTCAAGGAAATCCAATTAAGTTGCCAGTCGGATGGCAACAGTTGGCTCCTCAACCAATTGTTCTCAGACTGCTTCAGCTTCGAATAGACCAAGTATTACTTGAATTCTCTTGACCTGCTTGCTGTCTTAGAACTAGCTGAACACCTTCTGCTACTTTAAGGATTTCATGTGCACACACTTTAAAAAAGTGTTAATTATAAATTATCTATATATTCTCAATTCTTTATGCTGCATACCTTAGAACATACATTTTATCTTGACAGTCATGTCACCTAAACCCTGTAGTTTCACATCTATTGGTTGTAACATCCTTCCCTTTAGTCATGATATTGAATCTGATAAGATTGCTACTATGTCAAGTTTAAAATTAATGAGAAACTATAGACAAACATGGTTCTGTCAAACTAGAGCTGCTGGATCACCAGTTTCTCTTCAGAATACAAAGTTAAAAATCACACAACACCAGGCTGTAGTCCAACAGGTTTAATTGGAAGCACCATCTTTTGGAGCACTGCTCCTTCATCAGGTGGTTGTCCAACAAGTCCACACCAACCCTCTGAAGAGGAGTAACCCACCCAGAACCATTCCCTTGACAAATGCATCTAACACTATGGGCAATTTAGCTTGATCAATTCACCTGATCTGCACATCTTTGGACTGTGGGAGGAAACCTGAGGGCCACCATACCTCAGCTGGTGTGGAACACCCTCAAAAAAACTAATTTCCATCCTCCTCCCAATCAAATCATGAGCTTTTTAATTTGTTCAATCGACCACTTTGTTGCACTGGGTTTGCCCATTAAACCTGGCTTGATCGATTTGAAACACTGATCTGAATTTTACTCCTGAGAATAAACCTTTAGGGTAGATATTTTAAAACTAGATGTGCTAGGCTCCCATATTCAGCAGTTGCTGTGTTCATTATCTGCAATCCTGGAAATATAATATTGCAAAAAAAATAAAGATACAAGCTTTCATGGAAAAGTATTTTACTTGATTCTACTACAGTAGTGTAAACAAAGTAGTACGACCGAATGTGCTACCTCAGTTAAACAGTGCTTGAATTATTCTGACTGCTTTGATAAGCAGCATGCAGTATTTTGAGTAAAGTTTACTGGTATAATTGATATATGTCATTCATTTGCCGATACTTCAAACACATTCTGGAAATATATATATTTAAATGCAAAATGTTCTTTTGGCGAGAAATATTATGCTTTGTCATTGCAATGTGAGATAAAAACCATGTTGCATGATTTCATATTGTACATGCAATTTAATTTCAGTAAATATTTAGTGCAAAGATTTGCAAGTAAGGTGGACTGGCCATGCTAACTTGCCCTGTAGTGACCAGGTATGTGCAGAAAAGGTAGGTTAGCCATGGTTAATGTGGGATTATGGGGATGGAGTTGATGGCTGGGTCTGGGTGGAATGCTCTTCAGAGGTGCAGACCCAATCGACTGAATGCCTCTTTAGGCACTATAAAAATTTCTGATACACCTCTGGAGCAGGTAGGCTTGAATCCAGGTCTCCTAGCTCAGAAGAAAGGACATTACCACTGTACCATAATAGTCACAAAATCTACAGTTACTTTCTAAATCAAACAAATTAAAGCAGCAATATTCTAATTGGAAGCAGGTCTTGTATTTAGCAGAGATAGAGGATTCAGTGCCATCAAATATTTCAGACACGGAAGTCCAGGTCCACAGTCTATACCCATGTTATCTTGGAGACTAATGTTCCAGGACAAATAAACCTTCTTCTGATTCTTAACATTAAAAAAGGTAAAGGCTAACATTATAAACACAATGAGTAGCTTTATAAAACTCATTTTCCTTCCTGTGATACAGTAAATATCCTGTAAACAAGCCTAATTCCCAATAGTTCTAGCAAATCATTTCATATAACAAACAGGAAGAACTCAGCAATGAAAACATTTGTCTTCATGTTTTGGGTTGTCAAAGGCTGGGCTGCATATCCTGATTTGCAGGTGGCTTCTAGACACAGATTTAGGTTTCAACTACCATACTGCTCTCAGTGAACACATTTCCTAACTACAGAACTTGTAGCAGTAGCTATATTTGCTTAAATTCTGCACAAATTCCGCTATTAGGCTTTTTAAAAATTTTAAAGCAGCAAAAATGTCAAATGTCTCTTTCCACTCATTTACACACACTTTGCTTGTGACAATCCTGAGTCCGTCAGACATGCTGTCTAGAATGACTGACCTGTTCCACTGTAAAGCATTCAACATATTCTAATACAGTTGGTGGCTTCCCCTACCCCACAAACCCTGAAAAAAGAATCACTATTTTCATCTTCCTTGCCAAGACTTCACCTTTCTATCTCTTCATTTTCCTCCAATGACACAAACCAAAAGAAGGAATCTAGGACTGAAAAGTAAGAAAGAAACCTCTTTTCTTTATGCTCATTATCAGTGAGGCTGTGATACACATTCCACATCGGAGATCTCAGTATGTAACTCCTTTCATACAATAATTCAATTCAGATGCGCCATCTCTTGATGCATAAGTTGAGTTCTCTCCTTTCTAACGGCTTTTTGCCCTTCACAGAGCTTGCATGGTTGTATTTATTGTGTTTATTGGAGTTCTGAGGAAGGGTCACCAGGCCCAAGACACTAATTTTGAATTCTCTTCACGGATGCTGCCAGACCTGCTCAGCTTTTCTAGCAACATCTGTTCACAGCATCCACAATTCTTTCAATTTTTATTTTGTATTTACTGCGTTTAGTTTTGTTGCATATACTACTATTTTATTCAAGACACAATCCAGCAAAATGGCTTTAAAATTATTTCAATAGTACAATCAATGCCACTGTAGATTCATTTAAATTTAGAATTACTGATATTCTTTAGCCTTAAGTTGAGGAATTTCTCTAGAATTCTTTACTGCTTAGACCCAGCTAGTATATATTTTAAATATTAATTTATTTTAGTAATTCCTCTATCCCAAAAAGTTCAAATATGTCCACAAGTAGGGGGACAGTGCAGGGACCCCCTCCCTCTCAATGAATATACCATATTGGATAGTGTTTGGGAGAGGCATGGGGAACACCCTACCAGGTGAAAGCCTCAGCAGCCAGGTCTGTGGCATTGAGCCTGGCTCTGTGACTCAGAAGGGAAGGGGGTAGAATAGGAGAGCGATAGATGATAGGTGATGCAATGGTGAGAGGTACAGAGGGGACATTGTGCCAATGTGCCCTGAGTGCCAGGGTCAGGGATGTCATAGATTGAGTCTACAGGATTTTTAAGGGGGAAGAGTAAGCAGCCAGAAATCATGGTACACATCAGTACTAATGACATAGCTAGGAAAATGGATGAGGAACTGAAAAAGGAACATAGGGAGTTAGGTTGGAAGCTAAAGGCTGGATGAGCAGAGTAGTAATCTCAGGATTGCTACCGGTTCCACGGGCTAGTGAGGCTCGGAACAGAGAGCAAGTGCAGATGAACACATGGTCACAGGGCTGGTGTAGGAGGGAGGGCTTCAGATAAGTGGGTCACTGGGATACCTTCTGGGGAAGGTGGGACATGTACAAGGAGGACAGATTACACTTGAACAGGATGGGTACCAATATCCTAGATGGGAGGTTACCTAGAGCTCTTCTGGAGGGTTTAAAATAGTTTGGCAGGGGAGTGAGAACCGGAGCTAAGGATCAGAGGATGGAGTAGCTAATGTACAGCCAGATACAGCATTCAGAGAGTCTGTGAGGAAGGATAGACAGTTGATAGGGAAAATTTGCACTCTGTGATGGGCTGAAGTGTGTCTATTTTAATGCAAGATGTATCAGGAATAAGGGCAATGAACTTAGAGCATGGATCAGTACTTGGAACTATGATGTTGTGGAACTTGCATATCACATGGGCAGGATTGGCTGTTAGATGTTCTAGGGCATAGATAGCATTGCTAATCAGAGATAGTATGGATGGAAGTCAGAAATGGAAACAAACAGTCACATTGTTGGGAGTTTGACACAGCCCCCAATAGCAACAGAGAGACGGAAAAGCAGAATGGGAGGCAGATTTTGGAAAGCTGCAAAAGAATAGGGCTGTTGTCATGGATGATTTTTAACTTCCCTAATATTGGTTGGAACTTCCTTAATTCAAATAGTTTGGACTGAGCAGTTTTTGTCAGGTGTATCCAGAAAGGAATCATGACTCTATGTAGATAGGCTGACTAGTAGGGAGGCCATACTGGATTTGGTGCTTGAAAACAACTCAGGCCAGGTGACAGGTCTCTTGGTGGGAGAGCATTTCAGTGCTAGTGATTGCAACTCCCTGACCTTTACTATAGTCAGGGAGAGGGACAGGACAGACGGAATGGGAAAATATTTAATTGGAGGAGGGGGAATTACAATGCTATTAGGCAGGAACTGGAGCACCTAAATTGGGAATAGACGTTCTCAGGAAAATGCAGGACAGAAATGTTGAGGCTGTTTAGCGAGCACTTCCTGATAGTGCTGGATAGGTTTGTCCTACTGAGACAAGGAAGGGATGGTAGGGTGAAGAAACCTTGGGTGACAAGGGATGTAGAACTTTCAGTTAAGAGGAAGAAGGAAGTTTACTTAAGCTGAGGAAGCAAGGATCAAACAGGGCTCCAGAAGGTTACAAGGTGGCCAGGAAGGAACTGAAGAATGGACTTAGGAGAGCTAGAAGGGGGCATGAAAAAGCTTTCGTGGTTAGGGTTAAGGAAAACCATAAGACATTCTACACTTATGTGAGGAGCAAGAGAATGGCCAGAGTGAGGGTAGGGCTGATCAGTGATAGTGCAGGGAACTTGTGCTTTGCTTCAGTATTCACTATTGGAGGAGGACCTTGTGGTTTATGAGGACAGCGTGAAACAGACTGATATGCTCAAACAGGTTGATGTTAAGGAGGAGGATATGCTGAAAATGTTGAAAAACGTAAGGATAGATAAGTCCCCTAGGCCAGATGGGATATACCCAAGGTTTCTACAGGAAGCAAGGGAAGAGTTTGCTGCGTCTTTGGCAAGGATCTTTTTGTGTCCTCACTGTCCACTAGAGTAGTGCCAGATGATTGGAGGGTGGCAAGTGTTATTCCCCTATTCAAGAATGGGAATAGGGATAATCCCGGGAACTAATGGCCAGCCTTACATCTGTGGTGGGCAAATTATTGGAGAGGATTCTGAGAGACAGTATTTATGATTACTCAGAAAGCCATAGTTTGATTAGAGATAGTCAGCATGGCTTTGTGAGGCAAGGTCATGCCTCACATGCCTTATTGAATTCTTTGAGGATGTGACAAAACACATTGATGAAGGTAGAGCAGTGGATGTGGTGGATATGAATTTTAGCAATGTGTTTGATAAGGTTCCCCACAGCAGGCTCATTCAGAAAGCAATGAGGCATAAGATACAGGGAAATTTGGCTCTCTGGATACAGAATTGACTGGCCAAAAGAAGACAGAAATTGGTAGTAGAAGGAAAGTATTCAGCCTAGAGCTCGGTGACCAGTGGTGTTCCGCAAGGACCTGTTCTGGGACCTCTGCTCTTTGTGATTTTTATAAATAACTTGGATGAGGAAGTGGAAGGGTGGTTCAGTAAGTTTGTTGATGATATGAAGATTGGTGGAGTGGTGGATAGTGTGGAAGGTTGTTGTAGGCTGCAACAGGACATTGACAGGATAGAGAACTGCGCTGATAAGTGGCAGATGGAGTTCAATCTGGAAAAATGCGAAGTGATTCATTTTGGAAGGTTGAATCGGAATGCAGTGCAGAATATAGGGTTAAAAGCATGATTCTTAGCAGTGTGGAGAAACAAAGGGATCTTGGTCTCCATGTTCATAGATCCCTCAAAGTTGCCATCCAAGTTGATAGGGTTGTTTAGAAGGTGTATGGTGTGTTGGCTTTCATTAGCAGGGGTATTGAGTTTCAGAGCCACGACATTACGCTGCAGCTCTATAGAACCCTGGTTAGACCACATTTGGAATATTGTGTTCTGTTCTGGCCGCCTCATTATAGGAAGTACGTGGAAGCTTTAGAGAGCGTGCAGAGGAGATTTAACAGGATGCTGTCTGGACTGGAGGGCATGCCTTATGAAGAAAGGTTGAGGGAGCTAAGGTATTTGTCATTGGAGCAAAGAAGGGGGGAGAGGTGACTTGATAGAGATGTACAAAATAATGAGAGGCATAGATAGAGTGAATAATCAGTCTTTTTTCCCTGTGGCAGAAATGGCTATCACGAGGGTGCATAATGTTAATATGATTGGAGGAAGATTCAGGGGAGATGTCAGTGGTTGATTCTTTACACGGACTGTTGGGTGCATGGAATGCACTGCCAGCAATGATAATACAGTCAGATACATTAGGGACATTTAAGCAATGCTTGGATACGCAAATGGATCATAGGACATTGAAAGGTATGTAGGTTAGTTTGGTCTCATGGTAGAATAAAATATCAGTACAACATCCAGGACCGAAGGGCCTGTACTGTGTTGTACTGTTCCAGGTTAGAGCTTTTTGCCTCGAGTGTCAAAGACTCAAGGGTGACCTTAACGAGTCTAATATAATATGAGGGGCATGGATAGACTGAATAGCCAAGGACATTTTCCACAGGTTGTGGAGGCCAATACTAGAGAGCATGGGGCAGCATGGTGGTTCAATGATGAGCATGGTTGCTTCACAGCAGCAGGGACCCAGGTTCAATTATCTGTGAGGAGTTTGCACATCCGCCCCACGTCTGCGTGGGTTTTCTCTCGGTGCTCTGGTTTCGTCCCACGATCCAAAGATTCGCAGGTTAGGTGAATTGGCCAAGCTAAATTGCCCATAGTGTTCAGGGTTGTGTAGGTTAGGTGTATTAGTCAGGGGTAAATGTGGAGTAGTAGGGGAATGCGTCTGAGAGGTTACTCTTTGGAGGGTCAGTGTGGACTAGTTGGGCCAAAGGGCCTGTTTCCACACTGTAGGGATTCTATGATTCTATTTTTAAAAAAAAGGATAACAAAACAAACTCTTATTGCTTAATGGAAATAAGGACTAAGTAGTATAGGACTAATAGTCAAGAAAAGAGGAGTTCCAACCCAACTTGAGAATTCAGTGTATGACAGATATAGAAATGAAAAAGTTGAAATGTGGCCTCAAAGCGGATATACTGTATCGTTGTTAAAAATACACTAAAGGCTTCCATCCATATCCATTCTTACCTGTGTGACTCCAAAATCAACACTAATGTTTTTAAAAATCAGTCCATTGCATGAAGCCACATATTACAGCATGGAAAGAGACCCTTCGGTCCAATTCGTCCATGCTGACCAGATATCCTAAATTAATCTAGTCCCATTTGTCAAACATTTGGTCCAAATCCCTCTCAACTCTTCCTTTTCACGTACCCATCCAGATGCCTTTTAAATGTTGTAATTGTACTAGCTTCCACCACTTCCTCTGGCAGCTCATTCCACAAACACACCACCCTTTGTGTGAAAAAGTTGCCTCTTAGATCAGTTTTAAATCTTTCCCCTCTCACCCTAAACTTATGCCCTCAAGTTCTGGACTCTCCCATCCCAGGGAAAAGACCTTGTCTATTTATCTTATCCATGCCCCTCATGATTTTATAAACCTCTATAGGGTCACCCCTCAGCCTCCAACACTCCAGGGAAAACATTCCCTTGCCTATTCAGCCTCTCCCTATAGCTCAAATCCTCCAACCCTGGCAACATCCTTGTAAAAGCTTTTCTAAACCTTTTCAAGTTTTTCACAACACCCTTCCCATAGGATTAGATTAGATTAGATTCCCTACAGTGTGGAAACTGGCGCTTCGGCCCAACAAGTCCACACCAACCCACCGAAGCACAACCCACCCAGACACATTCCCCTACATTTACCCCTGCCCCTAACACTATGGGCAATTTGGCATGGCCAATTCACCTAATCTGCACATTTTTGGACTGTGGGAGGAAACCAGATCACCCGGAGGAAACCCATGCAGACACGGGAAGAACGTGCAAATTCCACACAGTCAGTTGCCAGAGGCGGGAATTGAACCTGGGTCTCTGGCACTGAGGCAGCAGTGCTAACCACTATGCCACCGTGCCGCCCAGAATTGCATGCAATATTCCAAAAGTGGCCTAACCAATGTCCTGTACAGCCACACCATGACCTCCCAACTCCTGTACTCAATACTCTGGCCAATCAAGGAAAGCATACTAAATGCCTTCTTCCCTATCCTATCTACTGCGACTCCACTTTCAAGGAACTATGAACCTGCACTCCAAGGTCTTTGTTCAGTAACACTCCCTAGGACCTTACAAACTATTGAACAGCAAGCTCCACCACCACTCAGAGCTACAATACATGGACAATAAATGCCAATTGTAGTGAAGGTTCATAATACATTACTGTTACTTGGGAAATTGTGTCCTAAAATGAAGGAAATTATGATTTTAGTTTTCAGTTTTTTTTTCAGAAGGTCTGAATCAATCGAGTCTAAATCAGCATTTACAAAATCATATGATATTAGTTAAATGATCAACAAGCCAGGTGGGGAGGTAGTTGTTAAGGTGTCTGCTGACTTGAGTTTTACAAACCAGAGGAAAAGAAAGACAAAAGGAGCCACTTGTAGCAACATTCAAGCAGTCAGAGCTGGGCTAAGTACTGAAATGCTTAGAAGTGCGAGTGAAAACTTTCTAGGAGGCGGCTGTGGAGATGTTACAATAGCAATGAAGATGATCCTACAAGATTGTTCAAGGTATGTGTTGAAGACAAGTATGTCAACTGTAACGGAGTTGAGTTCGCAGCTTGTTATAAGGGTCTCGGAGAATGACATTAAAAAACAGCATGGAATGAATATGCAGAATTTGCTGAAACAAAAATCTAACTACAGCCATGCGAGCTAAACAAGCAGCTTTACCACGGAGTTAGGGGTGACTTCATAGAGGTTTGAATGCCTGTAACAGTTAGTGCTAGGGTAAAATAGATAGATCTTTCTTTGATTTTTTAAAATAAGAATATTCAAAATATCCAGTACAGTGTAAGACAGTTATACATTTATGCAATAAACTTTGTTAAAGTGCATTGGCAGCTTCTGTGAATATGTTAAGTTACTGACCTCCCCATCTATCAAAAAAAGTAACTATATTCTGTCAAGCCGTATTCCCCTCTGGAATCTGACTTGTCTAGTATTACCATCAGCTGTGATCATAATACAACATTGCCATCAATAGTTCCATTCAGAGAATGAATAAGGAAATGTTATATCAGAGTCGTTAAGTAAAATTGTAAAGAGAAATAACTTAAACCCAACTATAAAGTAAATAGCTATTATTTGTCTCAGTAAAATAGGTAATGAAATTTAATAAGAACAGCTTTGAGTGAGAAGTTTCTTCCAAATAATTATGGGGAGAGATAAACCATTATCTTCAGTCTCTATCAAAGTGAATTGCGTAGCCACCAGCTCTGTAACTTTTTTGAATTTCTGATGTCAAATGAGACTGTTTGCTCAGTATTAAATTAGATGGTGTCACTTAATTGTGTCATCAGCAGGACCACGAATTTCCAACTAGTTAAGATCCTACAACTCCATATCCACCTCAGTTCACCTACTGGTGCAACCTGTATTCATGCCTCTGTTCTTTCCCAAACAAGAAAATCAGCGCCACTTGGATTGGATACTTATGCAGTGACTCCATAGCAGTGAATGATGAACATACATTAGAATCATAAAACCTATATTCTATATAGAGGTATGCACAGCATTACAATTCAGCCATGATAAATCCAATTCCAAATAACAGCTGCAGAACACCCAAATTTAAAGAGTACAAAGTTGTCGTTATACTGCCCGACTCTAGGCAACTCAATATCCAATAGCAGCATCTGTTTTTCTCTCAGCAGTAAAAATATTCTGCCCTACGATAACATTTCATGTCATACTATACTGTACTGGATTATATGCTACATTCAAGTCCAAATGGAATAAGACATTATCAGCTCAGTGAGTCAGAAGTTCATAACTTAAGTCCCAAAAGAGACAAAAGCAAAAATCGAGCACTCCAAGGCAGGATTAAAGAAGTGTTGCAGTGTTGCTTTCAGGAGGTGGGGGTGTATCTTTCAGATGAGATACTCAATGTTAAATGTCTGCTGTCTCAGGTAGACTAAAAGATCCCATGGTACTAATGAAGGAGAGCTCTCCTGACATCCTGATCAATATTAAGGCATGAATCAATACAAAAATAGTTTGATTCATTGTTAATTCATTACTCTTCTGGATGTAGGTTTGCTCGCTGACCTGGAAGGTTCATTTTCAGATATTTAGTCACCATATTAGGTAACATCTTCAAACCGGCATCTACAGGAAAACACCACATACGGACCAAATATTGAACTACAGAAGCAATCACCCTAACATCCGCAAACGAAGGTGCATCAGAACATTATTCCTTCGAGCCACCACACACTGCAGCACAGACAAACTACGCAGAGCAGAGGAAAATCACCCATACTGTGTATTCAAAAAGAATAGGTACCCAATGAACACAGTCCGCAAATTTCTCAGCAACATACCCAAACAAGCAGACAAAACACGTCCAGAAACCCTAGCCACTCTACCCTACAAAGACATCTCGGAAATGACTGCCAGACTACTGAGACCTTTTGGCATCGTGGTAGCCCACAAACCTACCAAAACACTAAAACAGCAGCTAATGAACTTGAAAAACCTTATACAGACAACAAGCAAAACTAATGTAATTTACAAAATACCGTGCAAGTACTGCAACAAACATTACATTGGACATACAGGCAGAAAACTAGCCACCAGGATATATGAACATCAACTAGCCACAAAACGACATGACCGTCTCTCACTAGTATCCTTACATGCAGATGAGGAAGGACACCACTTCGACTGGGACAACACAACCATCCTAGGACAAGCCAAACAGAGACACGCATGAGAATTCCTAGAAACATGGCATTCCAACTGGAACTCAATCAACAAATACATTAACTTGGACCCGACTTACCACCATCTGAGAAAAAAGAACAGGAAATGACATCACCATCCTAAAGAAACCCAAACATATAAACAGAAAGCAGGAATCATTAGCAATGCTTCATCCAAAGGGTCACTTGAAGATGTTACCTAGTATGGTGACTAAACATCTGAAAATGAACCTTCCAGCTCAGCGAGCAAATCTACATCCAGAAACTCAACCTGAGCTACAAATCTTCTCAAAACTCGCTAATACATTACTGTGTGCAAAGTGGTCTTCATATTTCCTACATTCCAAAAATGTAATATTTAACTTGTTGCGAAGCATCATGACATCACCTTAGCTTAAGAGTTTTCCAAAGACAACGAAAAACACGACTCTAAGTAGAGAAAGATCTGAAATCACACTGACATGAAAAAAAAAGTAATAGTACAATAAGAATAGTTTCCACCTAAGGCAGTATCAGAATTCCACACTCTTAAAACCAAAAGATTCTGTAGGGAATTAATCTGCCTTCAAATATTATATTTGAATTCAATCAATAACGAAACAATGGCCTTTAGTATAGTGATGTGTTCTTCCTGTCAGATGTGGGAGATTAGGAGAGCTTCCATGTTACTGATGACTAGGTCTACAGGCAGTGTGTTTGGCTGTGAATCCTATCACATTGCCTCTAACTGCTGCTCCAACTGATCCATGCAATGAGGAATTTACAGGAAGTAGGGGGTGTTATGGATTGCAGTTATGGGAAGAAAGAAAAACGCAGATACAGCCAGGTAGATGGGTTACCTCCAGGAAAGGTAGGAGAGGGAGGCAGGTATTGCAGGAGTCTCCTCTGGCTATGCCCATCTCAAACAAGTATGCTGTTTTGGAAAACATAGGGGTGATGGACTCTCAAGGGAATGTAGCACGAACAGCCAGGTTTCTTGTACTGAGACCGGCTCTAATGCAACAAGGGGTACATCAGGTTTCAAGCGATAGGGGACTCTCCTGTCAGCGGCACAGACAGATGTTTCTGAATGGTGTGCTGCTTCTTTTGTGCCAAGATCAAAGATATCTCAGAGACAGTGGAGAATATTCTCAAAGGGGAGATGGACCAGCAGGAGGTCATTGTGCACATTGGTACTAATGACATAGGAAGGGAAAAGGAATGAGAAGTTAGGCAGGAATTTAAAACAGAGGCCCTCGAGGGTAGCAAAATATGGATTACTCCTGCTGCTACAAGCTAGTGGCAGTAGGACTAGCAGGATGGAGCAGATGAATGTGTGGCTGAGGAGCTGGTGCAGGAGAGAAGGGTTCCCATTTTTGGATCATTTGACTCTCTTCTGGGGTAGAAGTGACCTGTGTAAGAAGGGCGGATTTCACCTGAATTGGAAGGAGACTATATACTGGCAGGGAGATTTGCTACAGCTACTCAGGAGGATTTAAACTAGTAAGGAAGTGGGGGTGGAACCCAGGGAGACAGTGTGGAAAGATCAGTCTGAGACTGACACAGTTGGGAAAAGCGGCAAGTCAAACAGGGCAGGCAGGAACAAAACAGAGAACTAGGTAGGACTGATAAATTAAACTGCATTTATTTCAGTGCAAGAGGCCTAACAGGGAAGACAGATAAACCCAAGGCACAGTTAGGATCATGGGACTGGGATATCATAGCAATTAAAGAGACGTGGTTCAGGGATGGACAGGACTGGCAGCTTGATGTTCCAGGATACAAATGTTATAGGAAGAATCGAAATGGAGGGAGTGGTGTTTTTGATGAGAGACAACTTAAGGAGGATATTCCTGGGAACACATCCAGGGAGGTTATTTGGTGGAACTGAGAGATAAGAAAGGGATGATCACCTTATTGGGATTGTACTCCAGAGCCTCCCAATAGTCAGCAGGAAATAGAGAAACAAACTTGTAAGGAGATCTCAGTTATCTGGAAGAATAATAGGGTGGTTATGGTAGGGGAATTTTAACCTTCCAAACAGAGACTGTGATTGCTATAATGTTAAGGGTTTAGATGGAGAGGAATTCATAAAGTGTGTACAAGAAAAGTTTTGATTCAGTATACACATGTGCCTGCTAGAGAAGGCGCAAATCTTGACCTCCTCTTCAGAAATAAGACAGGGCAAGTAACTGAGGTGTCAGTGTGGAGCACTTTGGGGCAAGCAACCATAATTCTATTAGTTTTAAAATATTGATGGAAAAGGATAGACCGGATCTATAAAAGTTAAAGGCCAATTTTGATAGTATTAGCTATGAAGTTGATTGTGGGCTAATGTTCGCCAGTAAAGGGATGGCTGAAATTAAGAAGCCTTCAAAAATGGATAACGAGAGTCCAGAGACAGTATATTCCGATTAGGGTGAAAGGCAAGACTGGTAGGTGTAGGGAATGCTGGACAACTAGAGAAACTGAGGTTTTGATTAAGAAAAAGGAAGCATATGTCAGGTACAGACAGCAAAGATCGAGTGAATCCTTAGAAGAGTACAAAGGCAGCAGTATACTGAAGAGGGAAATCAGGAGGGCAAAAAGGGGGCATGAGATAGCTTTGGCAAATAGGATCAAGGAGAATCCAAAGAGATTTTATAAATACATTAAGGACAAAAGGGTAACGAGGGAGAGAATAGGGACCCTCAAAGATCAGCAAGGCAGCCGGAGAGAGAGACCGGAGGAGATACTAAACAAGTCTTTCGCATTAGTGTTTACTGTAGAGAGGTTCACAGAAGATTATAGAACGTGGGGAAATAGATGGTGACATCTTGAAAAGTGTCCATACTGCAAAAGGTGGTGGTGCTGGATGTCTTGAAATGCAAAAAGGGTGGAACAATCCCCAGGATCTGATCAAGTGTACCCTAGAGCTCTGTGGAAAGCTAGGGAAGTGTTTGATGAGCCCCTGGCGGAGATGTTTAGAATACCAATAATCTCAGGTTAAGTACCGGAAGACTGGAAGTTGGCTAACATAGTGCCCACTATTTAAGGAAGGTGGTAAGGAAAAGCCAGGGGACTACAGACCAGTGATCCTGACTTCGGTGGGAGGCAAATTGTCAGAGGGAATCCAGAGGGAAGGGATTTACATGCATTTAGAAAGGTTAGGACTGATTAGCGATAGTCAATATGGCTTTGTACATGGGAAATCATGTCTCATGAACTTGATAAGAGTTTTGTTTGAAGAAAAACTCAGAGGATTGATGAGAACAGAGTGGTAGACCTGATCTATATGGACTTCAGTAAGATGTTCAACAAGGTTCTTCATAATAGACTGGTTATCAAGGTTAGATCACATGGCATACAGGGAGAACTAGCCATTTGGATACAGAACTGGCTCAAAGGTAGAAGACAGAGGGTTGTGGTGGAAGGTTGCTTTTCAGACTGGAAACCTGTGACCAGTGGTGTGGCCCAAGGATCGGTGTTGGGTCCACAATTTATCATTTATATAAACTGTTTGGAGATGTAGTTAGTAAGTTTGCAGATGGACACCAATATTGGAGGTGTAGTGAACAGTGAAGAATGTTACGTCAGTACAACAGGATCTTGATCAGATGGGCCAATGCGCTGAGGCGTGGCAGATGGAGTTTAATTTAGATAAATGGCAGGTGCTGAATTTTGTAAAGACAAATCAGGGCAGGAGTTATACACTTAGTGGTAAGATCCTGGGGAGTGTTGCTGAACAAAGAGACCTTGGAGTGCAGGTTCATAGCTCCTTAAAAGTGGAGTCACAGGTCAACGGTAGTGAAGAAGGCATTTGTTAGTCTTTACTAGTCAGTGTATTGGGTATAGAACTTGGGAGATCATGTTGCAGCTGGACAAGACATTGGTTAGGTCACCTTTGGAATAGTATGTGCAATTCTGCTGTCCTTCCTATTGGAAGAATATTGTGAAACTTGAAAAGGTTCAGAAAAGATTTACAAGGATGCTGCCAGGGTGGAAGGTTTGAGCTATAGGGAGAGGTTGAACAGGCTGTGGCTGTATTCCCTGGAACGTCAGAAGCTGAGAGGTGACCTTGTAGAGGTTTATAAAATCCATGAGGGGCATGGATAGGGTAAATAAGCAAGTGTTTTCTCTGGGACAGAGGGGTCCAGAACTAGGTTTATGGTGAGAGAGGCATAGGTTTATATGAAAGGGGCAAGATTTAAAAGGGATCTAATGGGAAACTGTTTCACATAGCGGGTGGTAGGTGTCTGTATGAGCTTCCAGAGGAAGTGGTAGAGACTGGTACAATCAGAACATTTAAAAAGGCATCTGGATGGGTATATGAATAGGAAGCATTTAGAGGGATATGGGCCACGTGCTGGCAAATGGGACTAGATTAATTTAGGATATCTGATTGGTATGGACGCTTTAGAACAAAAGGGTCTGTTTCCGTGCTATACATCTCTATGACTCCTTGACAGACAATGGTCAAAAGACAGCTGAATCAACAGACAGCTGAACACCACACTGCAAGCCTTCTTTTAAAAGACAGAAGACTGCTAGGAGCAAAACTGAACTTCAGAGAAGTTCATTCTATTCCACAGTACATTTCTTTAAAAGGTCTTTCAACTGCAAATGGTTGAAAAGATTATGACAATGATAAGATACAAGAAAGAGTAGAAACTATTCACTTAGAAAAAATGTTAAGAGTACAATAAAGGTACAATAGTGAATAGCAACTATTTATTCAAAGCTCTCCAGGTTGATCCAACCTGTCATCCAGATAAGTTACTTTCAGCTGTCATTTTCAACATAACAGGTGGAAAGACAGGAGACATCGTCAGTATGAATTTCATAATTAAATGCATGTTCTGATTTTCAGGTCACCTAACATTCAAGCAGGAAAATATTTTCCAACATAGAATCCTACTACTACGTAAAGCATACAATCTGCAGGCAGTCAATCCATGTGACATCTTATAAATTCCTACTTTGGAAACAGAACCAGTCTGACTAAAGATTGGGATACAGATAGACTCTAACCTTACATATTTAATGCATGTTAAAACATTAAATGGGACTATCTCCCTGGACATGAGTGTAATATTAAAAGGGTTAAACTGCACTGACTCCAGAAATTGAACATTCTGGAAGTGGATGGGGACAACATTCATGCAGGAATGCAGATGACTCCCACATCATTTAGACAGCCATTTACAACTACTCTCCAGCTATTATCAAATTAAACTCTTATCCCTTCCATTCAGAAATGCTTTCATAGCCATCCCCCGAAACTAGGACATTTCACACCGACATTGTCTTGGGGAATCACTGAGTCATGAAATTGATTCCCCAGGATTAGGGCATTTACATGCACATTATCTCAGAGGATGATCTCATCCTACCATTCGTACCTGGGGTAACCTGTTGTTATGGGGGGTGGGGCGGGGGGGCAGAAATGACCAGACTATCTGTGAGCATTACCAACTGACCTATATAAAAGATGTCTTTTCTTTTTACAGTGCTTCATTTTGACTCGACTGTACAACGAGCAAAGAGTGTCAGAGGGATCACCTAGCTTGTACAAGCTTCAATAAACTTTAACCATTTACAGAAGTTGGCGTCTGCAAATTGCATCTCGTTTATGAAACCTCGAGACAAAAACCTAACAGTCTGAGCTGAGATGTCATTTTTTTTCTTATAAAACCTTAAGTTATTTCAAGAATGTGACTTCAAAGTAGTTCTGGGATTTATATATTAATGGACCGAAACCTGCAACCCATTCTAAAAGAGAAAAGACTTAACAACAATCTAGTTTTGTGCAATATCTCATTTCAATTACATGACACTGTAATCCTTTGCTATAAATTCTGTGTCTTATGATCTGCTCCACAGCTACCTGATGAAGGAGCAGCGCTCTGAAAGCTAATACTTCCAAATAAACCTGTTGGATTATAACAGTGTTGTGTGATTTTGTAACTTGTTCACTTCAGTCCAACACACAATCATAATTGTATTACGGGAAACACAGTAATCGAATTGCATACAGCAATGTCCCACAAAAAGCAACACGATAATAACTAGATAATTCTTCATTTAGTTATAATTGATCAGACAGGACGAACCTGCCTTCCTTACCTCAAATAATGCCATTAGATCTTTTGCATTCACTTGTGAGGGTAGCCAGTGCATTGGTTTCATGTTTCATTGAAAAATGACACTAACTCTGACAGTACAGCATACCCTCAGAGCTGCAATGGACTGTGTTCAAGCCCATATTGCCTTTCAAAATCTGTCTAAATAACATTCTTGACTGGAAAAATAAAGTGCACAAAAACATATTTTCCAGGAATAAGCAGACAGACCAGCTTTTTTTTAAATCTCGTACTACAGACTGCCACGGCATTAATAGACTTCAAAATTGACTCCAAGGTATTTGCCAGTCAGGTCAAGTCAACTTTGAAGTTGATCAGACCTGCACTTGGACTCATTAGTAATGTCTCACTACTCAGAGATGAGAATGTCTCTCCACAGAACAGCAGTGATGGTGTTAGCGCGGATGAAATGATATCAGTCCGAGCCCAGAGTGCAGTTCAACAATCGGTAACGTTTATTGCTACAGTTACGCCGGTGGAGACCAACCAAGGTCCGAATCTCGGCTGCTCTGCTGTTCCCGCGCGCAGCTACATATTATATACTTTTAGTTGTCAGGATGTGTGGAATTTGAGGATGAATGGGATGATAGTTCCCCATCATCACTGGAGTAGGTGCAAATAGAATGTTTCCTGCCATCCCAGGAGAGTTGCAGGGCACGCACAATAGGGTGCTAATTGGTTTATGTAAAACGGGTCCGGGTATTATCTGCTTGTCTCTCTCTGTGAGGGCAGGGGCTAGCACCCCCTTTGTTCCCTTGGGGTGTTGGTGTGCATTGGTCTGATATCAGTCTCTTGATGTGATTAGGAGATGGGTTTCCATATTAATTAATTCCGGAGTTTTGGTCTATGAGTCATGGGTAGTGTTGGTATAGTGTGGATTCTATCTGTCCTCTGTCTCCTATCTCCCAGTCACGTGGGCAGACCGGCAGCTGCTGAGTT
>NC_057712.1:38196133-38217728 GCF_004010195.1 Chiloscyllium plagiosum
GCTCACGGTGCCTGATCGCCCGCCAGGAGTCGATGGCGTGGTGCATGGTCTTCCTGGCCTTTCGTTTCTTGTGCTGGCGGCATGAATGACACGCCAGCAGGAGCCAGGCCAGAGCCAGCAGTAACTGTATGCCTACAATGGTGTGTGAGATGATTCGGATCCAGGGATGGATGTTCACGTTCAGGCCCCAATCCCACACCCTCTGTGCCCACCCCTGGGACTGCAGAGCTGTGTCTGTGTCCTCCTTTAGGTCCTTTACATGCGACTGCAACTGGTGATACAATTTCACTGAGTGTCCTACCCGGGTCCTAAGCTCCCGTAAGACCTCAGCCAAATGTGGGATGGGGGCTTGTTCAGGCTCCTGATATTCCCTGAGGGCGTCCCTGAATTTATCAGTAGTTTATATGGACTCGGGGTTCCGTCGTCGGACCTCTGAGATGTGAGCTTGCCCAACCGTGACTGGGCGCCTGGGGGCGAAGCAGAACTCGTGCTGGGGAATCGGGCACTGCAGTCCATTATACCAAAATGAGATTTCAAGAGTGGAGACGCAATATCGTTCCCCCCACCATACCCCGCCCTAGTGAAGTGGGGGCCCGTGGGTTCAATTTCAAGGGTGCAGCCCTGTGTCCGGTTGAACCCGCAGTCCGCTGTTTCACTCCTTCGTAAGGGGTGAGGGCAGATGGTAATCGCCCCCCGCTGCTTGCAGCCTGTAAGCGGCACCCCGTACACAGCGCTGTTTCGAGATATGGCTGTGTGGTGAGCTAATCGATATTTGAGGGAAGCGTTTTCCCGTATGACTCCGATGTTCTCAATGTGAAACAGGGGAAATGGCCCCGACTCTGGGGTGACCAAGGGGATCAGGAGGACAATCCCGACTCCTGTCGCCTCACTGACCTCAAAGTCGGGCATCACTGGGTATACTCTGGTCATACCCTTCAGAGTCCGGTTGTCGAGCAGCCCGGAGCGCCCCGCGAGTGAGGCCAGTTTCGCACTGTCGATCCAGTCGGGCACCTCCCCCCTTTGGACCCGGTCAAGATTATGCCGGATCTGGGCTACCATCCACAGGCCACATGCATGGCCTGGTCTATAAGGCGCCATCCACAGGCCACATGCATGGCCTGGTCTATAAGGCGGTTAATGGTGTGGGCGTGTGTCTCCAGGACTGCAATGCCGTCGAGCTGGGTGAATACTCGCTCTTCCCCCAGGCGTGCCTGGTCTGCCCGATTTGTGAGAGACCTCTGTAGCAGGTCCCTCATTACCCCTTTTAGTTGCTCGACCTTTTCGTTAAGGCCCTGGATGTCTAGAGAGTTTACTACGGATGTTCCCGTGTTGAGTCCTGTGAGAGCATCGTTGACTATGCGCCGTCTGTGTCGTTGTGTGTGCGTGTTATGTATGTCATTTCGGTAGTGGGTTGCTCCCATGGCATCTATGGCCCTCTCTATAATCTCCTTCCCCATCATGGCGTATAGGTTGCGTACCTGTGCTGTGCAATAGTCCGGTACCCGGATGCCCAATATACTGACCAGCACAGGCACGACCTCATGTCGGACGTTGACATAAAGGGCCTCTCCTTCATCCCACAATACCAGTCCCCCCGCCGCGGGCCCCGGTCCCAGAGAGGGGCATGGCAATATCTCGGGAGTCGTGGTCGGGGGCGGTGGAAAGCACAAATACAAAGAGACTACTGCGGCATTAGTAGGCTCGTAATATCCGCAAACAGACAGATCCCGTACAGTAAAGGCATCAAAGGCCGGTGCAGAGGAGAGGTCCTCGGGCATGGCACACATTGTCCTGAACATGCAACCCCCCAAGTCCATCGCCTCAGCACGCCGACGTGCAGAATAAACAGAGTGTCTGTACGCCCGGGAGGACCTCCAGCCAGGCGTTGTAGAACGCGTCGATCACATCGGGCTTGTCCCTTGCAGGCGTCGAACGTGTTGAAGGCAACACCATGGCGGTAGAAGTTGTCATATATTTCGGGGAAGGAAGGCACTAGTCCTAGGGCGAAGAGGAGAGCAGGGAGGAGAGCGGTGCACCGGTGAAGCATGATCTGGTGTGGATTTTATCTGTCCTTTGTCTCCTATCTCCCGGTCACGTGGGCGGACCGGCAGCTGCTGAGTTCTGCAGGTTTAAAGCTGCGACTGCTGTTTAAAACACAAAATAAATTCTTATAGTTTCCTGATGTCAGCATAGTCCCGCGGCAAAAGCAGGGCGGCTCTGATGCCCACTTGTAATGGTTACAAATCAACTTGGACCAGGAACAAGCCTTTGGCAAAATAATGCACACTGCATACTGAATGGTACTGTCTCCAAAACTAAATTTAAGAGGAAATTTACAAGTAGGGGTGGGGGGGCAGGGGGCTGACAAATTGCAAGTCTGACACAAACATTTTTCAAGGTGATATTGCTAAGTAAAGTAAGTGGGCAATAGGTTGGCAAATGTATGTGAGATAATGTGAAGTTGTTAATTTTGGAAGGGAGAACCAAAGAACAAAGTAGTATTTAAATAGAGAAAAACTGCAATACAAACACTTGTGCACCAAACACAGAGCAGCAAGTAATCATAAAAGCTACTGGAATTATGGCACTTAATTCAAGAGAGTTGGAGTATAAGATTAAGCTTGTCTCATGTGTATATATACAAGGTGCCGGTGAGACCACACCTGGAGTACTATAAGCAGGTTTGGTCCTTTCATTTAAAGGAGAGATATTATTTCATTGGAGGCAGTGCAGAGAAGGTTCACTAGGATAATCCCTGATGTGGGATTATGAGCAAAAGGTTAAACAGGCTTGGATTCTACACATTGAATTTAAAAAATGAGAAGCAATCGCTTTGAGGCATATAGGATTCTTAGGGGCGGTTTGACAGAGTAAATGCCAAGAAGATATTCCCCCTTACGGGCAATCTAGGGCCATGGGGCGTAGTTGCAGAATAAAGGGGCACGAATTTAAGACTGAGATAGAGAAGAATTTCTTCTCAGACTGTTGAGTCTCTTTGGAACTCTGCACAAACAGCTCTATGGGTATATTTAAGGCTGAGATAGATTCTTGTCAGTAGGCAATGGGAATCAAGGGCAATGGGGAAAGGGCAGAAAAGTGGTGTGATTGATGTCAGCTCAGCATGATTGAGGGGCCAAAGGGCCTTCTCTCATTCCCATTTCTTATAGTCTTACATGGTTGCAACCAATCTTTGGAGCAAAGTGTCCAGGTACCTTCCCTCTTTATCAATGCGGCTCAACGTCAGCAACTCTGATTCCAGCTCCTCAAATCAGATCCAAAACTCAAGCTGCAAACACTTCCTATAGATGTGGTCACTCTGGATCACATTGGTGTCCAGCAACTTACACATATTGCACCAGTAATAAATCATCTATCCTGCCATCATTTGATTTAATTTATAAAGTAATTACTCAAGGTTTCCTGCTCTATTCCCCAATTTACTATAAAACAAAAAGAAAAAAAAACAGCAATAAAACTACTTGGATATTAGATTGATAAAGAGAGAAGAAAACACTACATACCAAAACACAACTGAAGACTTTACTCTAAGAACTAAATATATTCAGTAATCCTCACCAATCAGCTTCTTTCCCTACACACACATTACTATGTGGTTAATGGCATTTTCTCTACTTAACAAAAATTACTATTCATTACAAATAAATAGATTCTAGTTACAGGTAAATAACTATGAACCACCGACATACAACTCAAATCATTAAAACTCTGACCCTGTCTTATGAAAGACCACCGATGCACATGTGGAAGCAAACAAAAATAACTAATGTTATAGGTGGAGGCAAAACCGGGGAAGGCGTTCAATGGTCCTTGACCACAGGATTCACTGAGGTGATCATTTTGACTTGCCATTTGATTATTTCTCACTTCTTCAGGTACTTTCACCTGCCTGCAAAATTACAAGTAGTTTACAATCTGTAAAGACTCTTGGTAGAAAGCAACAGCTTACAAAAAACTAGCATGGGAAAACAAACTGCTTTCTTCAGGTTTTTGGTATCAGGTTTTTAGACAAGGATAGCACCTTCCTTTATGGAAGTCTGAAAGCTTATGAAAACCAAAAGGACTGAGAATGCTGTAAATCAAAAGCTCAGAAGTTCTGAAGCAGGGTCATGGACCCAAAACATTAACTCTGATTTTTGTTCACAGGTGCTGCCAAACCTGCTGAGCTTTTCCAGCAACTTGTTTTTGGTTCCAAAAGCTTATGCCCATCTCATTCACATCCACAAGCTGTTCAGCTACATGAGAGCAATTCAATTACATGACACACAATTGCTGGCAGGAAGACCACGCTTCTCATGGGTAACAGATCATCACTTCATAAACCAAATCAGTTACTTGTCATCGGCCAATCTCACTCTGTACACCTTCCCTTGTGCTAGTTAGTCTGCATTAAACTCTCATCAATTGTGCGGCTTGCTTTTTAAAAAGTGCAGCTAAATCTTTCATAATTCTTGGTTTTTAAAATAATTATTTTCCCATTTCAGTCCACAATCAAAAATACAGAAAAGCAATACATAACTGTCATTATAGAAAACTCATTTCCAACATTGACACAAAAAACATGAAACGATTTTTATGTTAGAGAATAGAATCAGATTCTGATTTCATGGAAAACATTGGGGGAGTATACACGACAGATGTGTGTTCAGTAATACAATGCTTAAAAAGGGTGAAAAAAAAAATCAGGCTGACCCCACTATTGAGCAAATACAGACACAGGATTAATGAATTAAATTCACATTAGCAATCAACTACTTCAACTGAAACAACACTGCTTTTTACATGTAATAGCTGCTACATGTGCTTCAGAAAATTTTCAGTAAAGTCAAAACTTTATAAAACTTGCATTTTAGAAACTGCAACAGCTTGAGAAAGTGATGCCTCAACTGACTTGCTACATAAAAGCTCCAATCCAGCCTTATCAGATTTCTTCAGTAAAATTCCAATCTGTCTTACAATTGGCCTAATCAGTTTATGTAGACAACCTTCAATCCAGTTTTAAAAAAACAATTTTAAGGAAATCCCAAGAAATTGATTTTTGGTTGAATCCCTGATAGTCAGCTTATAAAAGGTTGAATCCTGGCAATAATCAGCCAGAAGTATCAAGTGGATGATCCATCTCAGCCTCCTCTGGAGAACCTCAAAAATCAGATAGCAATTTTGAGCTAATTTGCTTCACTCTACATGATATCAAGAAATGGCTGGAGGCATTGGATACTGCAAAGAACATGGGTCCTTGCAATATTCCAGCATTAGCACTGGAGAGGTGCTTCGGAACTTGTAGTACTTCTAGCCAATACAGTTCCAGTACAGCTACAACACTAGCATTTACTCTACAACATAGAAAATTACACTAGTATGTTGTGTACACGAGTCCAACCTGGCCAATTATTACACCCATCAGTCTAGTCTTGACACTATCCAGGATGATACAGCCTGCTTGCTTGGTACCACTTCCGCAAATCTTTACACCGTTTATCCACAATGTTCATTAGCAGAGCATGCGCTGTAGAAATTCACTTAGACTCCTTTAACAGCACCTTCCAAACCCATAGTCTCTACCTAGGAGGACAGCAAAAATACATGAATACCACCATTCTTCATGTTCCCCTCTAAGCCATTCACCATCCAGACTTGAAAACATCTTGCCATCCCTTCAATGCTCCCTGCGTAATGCCATTGTGAATATACCAACACAAAATGAGCTGCAGCAGTTGAAGAGGCAGATCTCTACCACCTTCTCAAAGGCAACTAGAGTTGAGAAATAAATGCTGGCCCAGCTAACAATACCTTCATGCCATAATGATGATTTTAAAAAAAAACACTTCAGACGTCTGCTCCAAACATTGATTATGATGTTAGAGGGATTAGGATGTCAGTTTGGGGAGGGTGTAGTAGTGGGATCAATTAATAGTTACTCAGGAGTTAATTTTTAATTCTCAAGCTTAAGTCACCCAGGAGAAACTGAAATGAGTCAAAACCAGCCAAACATTAACCCTAAATTATCCTTTGCTGGTTTGAAACAGTATCCCCACCTCTGTTAAATGACTTTTGATATTCTGACTTTTTCCATGCGTTTAATAGCTTGGAATCTCAGACAGCTCTTTGTAATCAAAACTCTAAATGAAATGCACAGCATTTCATCTGTCTAACACAAGTTTCACAATTGTACATTAGCAGCCTTTTGAACTTACTTTTGCTGCCACTGGGTATCATCCAAATCAATTTGTCTAAGGATATTAGTCTCTTGAAAAATGCAGCCTATTTGAATATCATCCCTTTGAAGGTGCTAGCTAAAAAAGTTGTATTAATTAAAAGTATGAAGGAGACAAAGATTCGTTGGTAATAAATATGTATCAGAGATTTTATTCATCATGGGATAGTATTCCCAATTCCTCCACCTCCACCGTATCTGCTCCCAGGAGGACCAGCTCCACCACAGAACACACCAGATAGCTTCCTTCTTTAAAGACCATAATTTCACCTCCCACGTGGTTGAAGATGCCCTCCAATGCATCTTATCCATGTCCCGCACCTCCGCCCTCAAATCCCACCCCTCCAACTGCAAAAAGGACAGAACAACCCTGGTCCTCACCTTCCACCCCACCAACATCTGCACAAACCGCATCTTCCGCCAACACTTCCGCCACCTACACACTGACCCTACCACCAGGGATATATTTCCCTCCCCAACCCTTAAAAGTTTTCCACAAAGACCATTCCCTCTGTGACTACCTGGTCAGGTCCACGACCCCCAACAACCCACCGTCCCCTCCTGGCATCCTCCCCTGCCAACACAGGAATTGCAAAACCTACCGCCCACACTTCCTCCCTCACCTCCATCAAAGGCCCCCTTCCACATCCATCAACGTTTCACCTGCACTTCCACCAATGTCATTTATTGTGTCCGTTGCTCCTGATGTGGTCTCCTTTACATTGGGGAGACTCGACGGTTTCTCACAGAGTACTTTAGAGAACATCTCCGGGACACCCGCACCAATCAATCCCACCGTCCCGTGGCCCAACATTTCAACTCCCCCTCTCACTCTGCCAAGGACATGCAGGTCCTGGGCCTCCGCCACCGTCACTCCCTCACCACCCGACGCCTGGAGGAAGAACGCCTCAATTTTCTGCCTTGGAACACTTCAACCCCAAAGGATCAATGTGGACTTCATCAGTTTCCTCATTTCCCCTCCCCCCCACCTTACCCCAGTTCCAACTGCCAGCTCAGCACCATCCTCATGACCTGTCCTACCTCCCAATCTTCCTTCCCACCTATCCACTCCATCCTCCTCTCTGACCGATTACCTTCATTCCCACCTCCATCCACCTACTGCACTCTTAGCTACCTTCTCCCCAGCTCCGCCCCCTCCCAATTATCTCTCCACCCCAGAGCCTCCCTGCCTCATTCCTGATGAAGAGCTTTTGCCCGAAACATCAATTTTCCTGCTCCTCAGATGCTGCCTGACCTGCTGTGCTTTTCCAGCACCACTCTAATCTTGACTCTGATCTCCAGCATCTGTGGTCCTCACTTTCACCTGGCTGACAATTATTGCCTATTCCCAATTGCCCTTGAAATGGGTGTGGCGAGCAATCATACTGAACCATAGCCGTGCCCTGGGCATAATACATCCACAATGCTGCTAAGAAGGGAATTTTAGGATTTCAACTTAAGAACAGTGAAGAAATGGTAGAGGGAGGTTAAAAAAAGTGAAGAAATTCCAAATTAGCATGATGTGCAGCTTGGAAGAGGCAGCCCTGCAGGTGGTAGTACACAGATATATCCACTGCCCTTGCCCTTCAAGGTGGTGGAGATTGCGGCATTGCAAGCCATTCTCAGAAGAGCCTTGAGGACATTAGCCACTATTTCCTTTATGCACCGATGTGTGTGTGTATGTTTGCACATTGACCCATCATCTGCATGGGTTTCTGCCAGATGTTCAAGTGTCCTCTCAGTCCAAAGATGTACAAATCACATGAACTGGCAATGCTAAATTGCCCATCGTGTTCAGGGACCAGTGGGTTAGGTGCTTTAGCCATGGGAAATGATGGGCCAAATGCCTGCTTCCACACTGTAGGGAGTCTACAATGATCCTATAACTCATCTGAGAAAGTGGGTGGTCTTCCATCACTTATCTGACTTTTGGCTCGTTGAGGGTAGACTGGTTCTGGGGAGATAGTAGACAAATTACTCTGATCTGTTCTTGTAGCCACAGTATTAAAATGACACGTCCAATTCAAATTCTGGTCAAGGGTAACCCGCTAAGATGTTATTAGTTGTGATGGCGAGTAGCACTGAATGCCAGAGGAAAATTGTTGGAGTTGCTTTTGTTGGAGACGCTCATTTCTTGGCAATTGAGAGGCATGAATATTACTTGCTCAAACTTGGAAGTTAGAGTTCTGGCTGCAGATGGAAACATGCTTCAGTATTGAGGAATTGTGCATGATTGAAAATATTTAGCACTAATGAACATTCCCACCTTTGACCTCAATAACTATCGGTGCAGCTGCTGAAGGTGATTGAACCCAAAATACTACACCAAGAAACACCTACACTGACTTCTTAAGACTGAACAGATTGACCAACAACCAAAACCATCCTCCTTTGTGCTAGGTATAGAGTCAGAGTCCTACAACATGGAGGCAGGCCTTTTGGTCCAAATTGGTTCATCCACACTAACCCTATTCCCTGCACTTGGCCCATATCCTTCTAAACCTTTCCTAACCATGTTAAAAATCACACAACACCAAGTTATAGTCCAACAGGTTTAATTGGAAGCACACTAGCTTTCGGAGCGACGTTCCATCAGGTGAGCACAACCTGGTGTTGTGTGATTTTTAACTTTGTATACCCCAGTCCAACACCAGCATTTCCTAACCATGTATTTGTCCAAATGCCTTTTAATTGTTGTTAATATACCCACCTCAACCACTTCTGTTGGCAGTTCATTCCATATGCATACCACCCTGTGTAAAAACGTTGCCCCTCGGGTTCCCTTTTATTCTTTCCCCTCTAACCTTAAATTGATGCCCTTTAGTCCTCGATTCCCCAACCCTGGGAAAAAGACTGAGTGCATCCCCCTATTCATGCCCCTTATGATCTCATACACTTCTATAAGATCCCCCTTCAGTCTCCTATACTCTAAAAGAAAAAAGTCCTAGCTTGTTCAACCTCTCCCAATAACTCAGGACGTTGAGTCCTGGCAACATCCTTGTAAATTTCTTCTGCACTGTTTCCAATTTAATAACATCCTTCCTTTAGCAAGGTGACCAAAACTGAACACAATACTCCAAGTGCGGCCTCATCAACATATTGTACACCTGCAACATAACTTCCCAACGTCTATACTCAATGCCCTGACTGATGAAGGCCAGTGTGCCAAACGTCTTCTTCATTGCCCTGTCTACCTGTGACTCCATTTTCAGAGAACCATGCACCTGAACTTCAAGGTCCCTCTCTTCCACTACACTCCTTAAGGCCCTACCATTCACCATGAAACTCCTACCTTGATTTGACTTCCCAAAATACAATACTTCACACTTATCTATATTAAACTCCACTTACCATTTCTCAGCCCAGTTCCTCAGCTGATCAAGGTCCTGCTGCAATTTCTAATAAACTTCCTCACACTCCACAATACCACCTATTTTGGTGTCATCTGCAAACTCACTAGTCATGCCTGGTACATTTGCATCCAAATCGTTGATATAGATAACAAACAGCAATGACCCCAGCACCAATCCCTGAGGTACTGCACTAGTGACAGGCCCTCCAGTCAGACAAGCATTTTTCCACTATTACCCTCTGTTTCCTACCATCAAGCTAATTGTGCCTCCAATTTCCCAGCTCACAAGATTCCATGCAATCTAACCTTCCAGAGCAGACTACCATGTGGAACCTAATCAAAGACCTTACTGAAATCTATACAGACTACATCTATTGACCTGCCCTCATCAACCTTCCTGGTCACTTCATCAAAGAACTCTAAAATTTGTGAGGCTTGATCTCCTATGCACAAAGCCACGCTGACTATCCTAATCAAACCATCTTTCCAAATGTATGTATATCTTATCTTATCAGAATTTTCTCAAGTAACTTACCTACCACACATGTCCTGCTTAATAGTCTATTACATTTTACATTTTTTTTTACATTACATTAGTGTGGAAACAGGCCCTTCGGCCCAACAAGTCCACACCGACCCGCTGAAGCGCAACCCACCCATACCCCTAACACTACGGGCAATTTAACATGGTCAATTCACCTGACCTGCACATCTTTGGATAGTTCCCAGGTTTTTTTTTTGCAGTCCTTCTTGAATAAATGGCACATTTACTATCCTGCAGTCTTCCAGGATCTCACTCGAAAGGCTAACAATGATGCCAAAATATCAGCCAAAGCCCCCATAATTTCTTCTCTAGCCTCTTGCAGTGTTCTTGGATATATCTTGTCAGGACCAGGAGATTTATTCACCTTCATACATTCTAACACATCTAACACCTCATCTATTGCAATACGGACTGTCCCCAAGACATGACCATTAACTTCCACATGTTCCCAAGCCTCCACATCTTTCTCCACAGTAAACAAAGGAGAAATATTCATTGAGGACCTCACCCATCTCCTGTGATTCTACATGTCCACTTTCATCCTTGAGGGGTCCTATTCTCTCTAATTATTCTTTTTTCTTTAATATACTTAAAGAATCTCTGTGGACTCACCCTAATCTTCTCAGCCAAGGATATCTTGTGCCCCCTTTTCGCCCTCCTGATTTCCTTCTTCAGTAAACCCCTGTGTCCATTGTATACATCCAGGATTCCCTTGATCCCAGTTGCCTGCACTTGAGCCAAATCTCTTCCTGTTTTTCTAATCAAAGCCTTAATACCTCTGGACATCCAGGATTCCCTATTCCTGTCAACCTTGCCTTTCATCCTCTCAGGAACACAGACTTCAAACTCTAGCTATCTCAGTTTTAAAAGCCTCACACTTGCCAGAAGTCCCTTTGCCTGCAAACAAACTACTCCAATCAACTCCAGCAAGCTCCTGTCTAATTCCATCAGAGTTTCCTTTGCCCCAATTTAGAACTTGAACCTGTGGACCAGTTTTGTGCCTCTCCATAACTAGTTTAAAATTAATAGAACTATGGTCACTGGTCCTGATGTGCTCTCCCATTGTCACCTCAGTCACCTGTCCTGCCCTGTTTCCCCAAGAGTAGGTCAAGTCTTGCCCTCTATATACTGCTTCAGGAAACTTTCCTGAATGCACTTAAATTCCACCCCATCTAAGCCCAGACTGCTAAGAAAATTAAAATCCCCTTTCATGACAACCTTATTGCTCCTGCAAGTCTCCACAATCTCTCTGCATATTTGTTCCTCTAATTCTCATTAACTATTTCGGGGCCTATAACGTCACCATCCCCTTCTTATTTCTTAGTTCCACCCACAAAGCGTAACTTCAGTTATTTAATTTTTGATTACTGCTGTGATACCCATCTTAATCAAAAAATGCAATGCACTCCGCCCCCCCCCCCCCAATCCAAAGCAATGCTCCCTAACACATTAAACTGTCAGCCCTGTCAGCACCTTAGCCATGGTTCTGTAATGGCTGTAATATCCCAATCCCATGTACCTATCCACACCCTGAGTTCATCCACCTTACTTCTCAGCCCTCTTGCATCAAAACAGATGCAATTTAATCCAACAGGCATTCTTTGCTCCCTGTCATGTTCCAGCCTGACCGATCTCTTCACTTTACTCTTTCGGATTACTGTATCTCCTTCCAGCCTCGCACTTACGGCCCTGCTGTAGGAGGATCCCAATCTAGTTTAAACCCTCCCTTGTAGCAGTAGCAAACCTGGCCACCAAGACATTGGTTCCCTTTCAGTTCAGATGCAATCCATCCCTCTTGAACAGGTCACCTCTGTCCCAGAAAAGATCCCAATGATCTAAAAATCTGAATCCCTGCCCCTTGCACCAATTCTTTAGCCATGCGTTCATCTGCCATATCCTCTGTTCTTACCCTCACTAGCACATGGCACTGGAAGTAATCCATATGTTGGAAGCTGGGGTGCCTTTAAGTCAGAATCTTTCTAGTATTTTCTGTGTAGTATGAGACATCATTAACTGTTATCACAGCAGTTACTTAGTTTTTCAAATGTGAACAATTTCAAATAAACAGTACATACCAGCAAGGCAACTATGCTTCCTAAACTGATAAAGATCTATATGGGACCATACGTACTCCATCAATGTCATGAGTAGGACAATAAAAGTTGTGTTACCAAACAATTTTAAAAAACCTTCAGATACAGGTGGGCAAGTGGGAAAGGTTATCCTAACATGATGAATGATTATCCCACATATATTGGCTTAGAGGGTGACTGACGCATCATTAACTACGCGTCCTCAGAAATAGCGTAGATCAACTAGGGTGCAGGGTCAGAAAGGTTTTGAAAGGGTCCTGTCTTTTTCATTGGACGATTGAGGGAAGACCAGGGAGATGGTTCCCTAACATTAGCAAAGCAGGAGGGTGAGATCAACACACTCCATACCACTACTTGTTTGTCCAACGGTTTCAGTGAATGATCCTCAATTGTCACAGGTTGTATTTTTTTTCTGGTCTACCTAATGTATCACATCTAAACCGCTAGTCTGTAAAACCTAATGCATAACCTGAAAATTCATTATGAATGATTGACTACCAATATTGGGGAGCAGCAGTCATAAATGCACAAAATCTAAGAGGTTCAACTACAACCAGTGGAGAGATATTCCCAACCCCATCTCAGGATTCCCATGACTTCAGTTATACTAGACCTCCTTGACGCCCTAGTCAAGGGTATATGAACAAGAAATATTTGGAGGAATATGGGTCGGTGCTGGCAGGTGGGACTAGATTGGGTTGGGATATCTGGTCGGCACGGACAAGTTGGACCAAAGTGTCCGTTTCCACACTGTACATCTCTACGACTCTAAACGTTGCCTTGATATCAAGAGAAGTCATTCTAGAGTTCAGCACTTTTATCCAGATTTGCGCCATGGCTGTAGCAAGGTCACAAGCAGAGAGAACACAAGCGATTGTTGAATGAGTGCTGCTTGATAGAAATGTTGACAACTCCTCACATCACTTCATTGACAATTGAGGATAGACTAGTGAGAGGCAGTAATTGGCCAAATTGGATCTGTCCTGCTTTTCTTGTGTACATATAGCTTTTCACAATAAATGTGTGTTCCAGCTGTACTTAAACATTATCTCTCGGTGCATGGCCAGCTCGGGAGCACAAAATCTTCTGCACTGCTGCCGAAATGTTGGCTGAAGTCATAGCCTTTAGAGTATTCGGTGCCATTAGCCATTTCTTGATATCACATGGAGTGAACTGAACTAAAGAATAGCATGTGAAGGTGGGATGCTGTGGAGGCAAATAGATGGATAACTCACCTGACAATTTGTTTTCTTTTAAAAAAGATGTTTTAGCAGTTTGATGCAACCGAGTGGCGAGCTGGGCCATTTCAAAGGGCATTTAAAAGTCAACTACATTGCTGTGGGTCTAGAGTCACACATAGCCCAGGTCAGGTATGGGAGGCAGATTTCCTTCACTAGAAGGCAATTGGCAATGGTCATCACTAAATTAGATTTTAATTCCAACATTTCTTAATTTAATTCAAGTTCTACCAGCTATTACAGTGGGATTTGAAACACAACCCAGAGCATTAGCCTAGATCCCTGGACTTATAGTCCGGTGACCTTAATGCTAAGGCACGACCTCCCCAAACTTTAGGTATCAACTGCATTAGTGGAGGAGGGAGAGAACAATTATTCAGATGATTTTGTTTATCAAGGCACTCTCACCTCCTACTAGCTATTTATAGTGCTGCATTTGCAGACATCTGGGAGCTAATCATTTACAACCTTCTGCTCTGCAATGGTTTCTGTGCTTTTAAAGGTGCAAGTGAAGGGAAAGAAGAAATGAAAAAATGTGGGTGATTTAATCTTTAAGGTGCAGGATATTAAGAAAAAAAAGAGTATAAAAACACAAGTGCTGCATGTTCAAATGATACAAAAAAAATACAAAGTGATTCAGTCTTTTATTATAGTCCTTTTTTTTGCACAGCAACAGTTTTAAGACTCTTATGAGAGCTGTTGCTGCATCACTTGAACGCTGCATCAGCAAGAATGCTCCCAAATCTTGGGTTCCAGTCCCACTCCAGAACTCAAGAACAAAAATGCACACTGACATTCCACTGTAGTACTAAAGGCTGCATTTCACAATCAAAGGTATCATTTTTTGAATGAAATCTTGAAAGCCATCTGCTTCACTGCCACACAACAAACTTGAGAACAAAGTTAGAGTTTGTGGAATAAAATAGACATCAACAATACAGATACAAAAATAGTTAAGTAATAAGAAAGAGAGAGTAATAACAGTTATTTTCTGGATTGGGGGAAGGTTTACAGTGTAGTTTCCCAGGGGTCCATGTTAGGACCCCTGCTTTTCCTAATATATATTAATGACCTCTAGCTCGCGTATAAGGCACAATTACAAAATTTGTGTCAAGAGTTTTTTAAGCCAGCACAAAGTCGTCCTACAAGACATGGGACAGTTCTGGATCTAAATTTAGGAATGAAGCAAAATGTAGAACAGTCAATGGGAAAGCATTTTGGTGACAGTGACCACAATTTAGTAAGATTTAAGGTAGTCGTGGAAAAAGACAATGATGGACCAGAAATAAAGGTTTGAATTGGGGTGGGCTGATTTTAATATATGTAAGAAAGAACCTGGCGAAAACAAACTAGGAGCAGTTCCTTATAGGAAAATCCACAGCAGAACAGTGAAAGTCTTTCAAAAAAATGGGGTAGTGGAAATGCAAGACCAAGGTGTTCCTGTAAACCTAAAGGTCAAGGGATGTACAGGATTGAAAAGAAAGGTAAGCCTAGGGTAGTGAGGGGTCAGAATACCATAAACCCTACAGGAGTAGAGAAAGTGCAGAGTATTACTTAAATAAAAAAGGAAATGTAAAAGCAAAGAGGGTGCATGAAAGAAGGACTGGTATGTAAATCAAAGTAAGATCCAAAGGCATGTTAAAAGTATATTAGAAATAAAAGGATAAGCAGCGAAAGAGTGAGGGCATTACAGAACTGTGGCAAACAGTAATTGGAACCAAATATGTAGTTGAGGTTTAAAAGAGATCTTTACATCTACATTAACAATAAAGAAGAACAATGTAGTTGTATAAATCAAGGAGGACTGTGATTACACTTGAACAAATTACAATTGAGGAGGAGGAAGAGGAGATATTAGTTTTAATGAGATTAAAATTGGATAAATTCTCAGGCCTAGATGAAATGTATCCAAGGCTGCTGGAGAGGAGACTCCAGGGACCATGACATGAATTTTCAAATTTTCAGGAAAGATGCCAAAAGGACTGGAGGACAGCCAATATGGTAACATTATTCAAGAAGGGTGACAAGGATAAAGCAGATAGCTATAGGCCAGTGAGTCTAACATTAGTGGTAAGGAAACTATTAGGAAAAACTCGAAGAGAATTAATCTCCACTTGCAGAGGCAGGGATTATTCAGGTATAGTCAGCATGGATTTGTCAGGAGAAGATCCTATCTGACAGGTTTCAAGGAGGTAACCACATGAGTGGATGAGGGTAGTGCAAATGGATGTAGTGTACATGGACTTTGGTAAGGCTTTTGATAACATCTCGCTTGGAAGACTGGACAAGAAGCTAAGAGCCCAGGAATTCAAGGCATTTTGGCAAATTGGATCCAAAATTGGTTTAGTATTGGGATGCAGAAGGTGACGGCCATTTTTGAGACTGGAAGTATACAGTAGCATACTGCAGATTTGGTGCTGGGTTCCTTGCTGTTTGTAGACTAGACTAAAGATCTGGACTCAATTATAGGAGGTTTGATCAGTGGTTTCACAGGTAGTAGGAAAATACTGAGAGGGAAAGTCTTAGACTACAAGATGTTTTAGATAGGCTGGTCAGAAGGGCAGAACAAATGGAACTTAATCCTAAGTGTGAAATGATGCATTTTCGGAGGACTATCAAGGCAAGGAAGTATACATTGAAGGTACAGAGGATTTGGAGGACCTTGGTGGGCACATCAATAGATCCTTAAGGTAACAGGACAAATGGATAAGTGGATAAGGTGGCATCTGGAATACTTGCCTTACTTCATCAAGAGTCATTAATATGGTGGAACTGTACAAGATGGTAGGCCACTCAAATCTAGCCAAAAAACTGCAGATGCTGGAAATCTGAAACACACAGAATGCTACAGAAACATAGCAAGGCTGATAGCATTTGTGGAGAGAGAAACAGAGTTAATGTTTCAAATCTGGTATGACTCTTCTTCATCATTAGGAAACTGAGGTACTGTGTGCAGTTCCAGTCACTACACAGTAAGAACAATTTGACTGCATTAGAGAAAGTGCAGAAAAGATGCACCAGGATGTTGCCTGGACTGGAGAATTTGAAGAGATATTAGATTGGTCTAAGGAAAATAATCCCAATCAATGAAGGCTGAGAGCACAGCTGATTCAGGTGTACAAAATTCTGAAATTGAGTACATTGGAAGAAACCTTTCATTTCAGTACAGGGGTCAAGAACTGTGGTGGGAAGGCACAGTTCAGATAATAGGTGGTTTTGAGGGAATTTAGGAAAACTTTTAACACCAAGAGTGGGTCTCTGGAACTCACGCCTCAAAGGTAACATTGAATAAGCTGAAGCGCCATAACATACAAAGCTACAGGCCAGGCACTGGAAAAGGGGACTAGATCAGATAGTTGCTTGATGTCCACTGCAGACATGATGAGCCAGAGTTTCTTTCTGTGCTGAAAAATTCGATGACTAATATTTATTCTTCATTCTCAAAAGCAGATTGTCCAATCATCATCATCACCACATTACTGGTTTGTGGGAGCTTGCTGTATACAGTATTCAAAATATGAACATTTCAATTAGTTATTGAACAATTCATTGGGATTCTGGCTGATGTGCTGTCTTGCATCCACATATACAAGGTATTTATATTATGAATAATATCACAAAAAATTATCAATTTAATACTGTTGTAATGAACATTGATGTGCCAAGAGGTCATGAAATATTCACATAGGTCACAGGTTTGAAAAATGCTGTTGAACAGAATTTGGCATATTTCTGCTGTGCATTATGCATTTGAAGAGAGAATCGGGAGTAGAGAGATAAATGGGAGAGGGTGGGGCTGGGAGGGAAGGTAGCTGAGAGTGCAACAGATGGATTAAGGTGGGGAGGGAGGGGGAAGGTGGTAGGTCAGAGGGGATAGTGGGGCGGATCGGTGGGAAGGAAGATGGACATATGGGATGGGTCATGAGAACAGTGAAGAGCTGGAAGGTTGGAACTGGGGTAAAGTGGGGGTAGGGGAACTGAGGAAACTGGTGAAGTCCACATTGATGCCATGGAGTTGGAGGGTCCCAAGGCAGAAGATGAGGCGTTCTTCCTCCAGGTGTGCGGTGGTAAGAGAGAGTGGTGATGGAGGCGGCCCAGGACCTGCAGAGTGTATCCGTTGCTCCCGATGCGGTCTCCCCTACATTGGAAAAGACAGGAAGCCTACTCGCAGAGCGCTTCAGAGAATTTCTCCGGGACACCTGCACTAATCAACCCCACTGCCCCATGGCTGAACATTTCAACTCCGCCTCCCACTCTGTCGAGGACATGCAGGCCCTGTGCCTCCTCCATCACCACTCCCTTACTACCTGACGCATGGAGGAAGAACGTCTCATCTTCCGCCTCGGGATCCTCCAACCCCATTGTATCAATGTGGATTTCACCAGTTTCCTCATTTCCCCTCCACCCACCTTACCCCAGCTCAGCACCGTCCTCATGACCCATCCCATTTATCCATCTCTTCCTTCCCACCTATCCTCTCCTCCGACCTATCACCTTCGCCCCCACCTCTTGTACCCACCCCATCTTCCCCTCCCATTTATCTCTCCACCCTTGGGGTTCCTAGCCTCATTCCTCAAGAAAAGCTTCCACCCAAAACGTCGATTTTCCTGCTCTCCAGAGGCTGCCTGACCTGCTGTGCTTTTCCAGCACCACACACTTGACTCTAATCTCCAGCATCGGCAGTACTCACTTTTGCCTATTATGCATTTGATACACACTGCGCACTGGTGGTCAATGGATTGAATACTTAAGATGACCAATGGAGTGCTAATCAAGGAGGCTGTTTGATCAATGATGCTGAGCTGTCTGTTGTTGGTGCTGCACTTATCCAGATGAGTGAATAGCATTCCAATATTTCTCCTGACTCTTGCCTTGTAATGGTAAATAGGCTGTGGAAAGCGAGGAAATCAGCAACTCATCACTGCATCTGACCTACTCCCAGAGTAGCAGTATATACTTAGCTAGTTCAGTTAAATTTCTGGTCAACTATAACTGCTCAAATATTGACACTGGAGTACTCAGCATTGGCAATGATACTGAATATCAAAGTTGAAAAATGCTCATTCTTTTTCATGTCGAGTGAACATTTTTCAAGTTTCACCAATATAGAACAACACTGTGACCAAACACTTGTTAATCTTCTATGTTTGATGCTCTTAATCAGGTTTTGTTCCACAATCTCTTACTCAGCTTAAAAATAATAGCTGCAACTATTGAATTGCACACATTGATTGCAGAATCAACTGACATTGCTAGCAATTATGAAATCTAGATATACGAATCTATAAACAACCTTTTGCATGTTGTTGTTAATGCAGATTTGTAGTATGGCAACACCTTGAACCTTCCTTATGCTGATGGACATGCCAAAGAGTCTGCCTGCTTGCTGAAGATATTCCATGATATGAAATGCTGTTTTGGCTTCATCAGCACAGAACATAAGCAACTTTTAAAATGCTCTCGTTCCACTGAGTAGGTTTTGGTGCCTTCACTACTCCATCATGAAGTTGTTCCTTTGTGTTCTTAACTCTCAAAGGAATTAAAATTATTTTTTTAAATTGCAGCTTGATTTGAAAAGTCATCAAAACAAAAGTTAGGTGCACATAAAGCTATCGCAACTGACCATTTTCAGATCAACGTTCCTTACATTTTTTTTCTTTTGATCATTTTTCAAGGAAAAAAATCAAAATGCACAGCAAGGTGGCTCAGTGGTTAGTACTGATGCCTTACAGTGCCAGGGACCCAGGTTCGATTCTAACCTCAGGCATTTGTCTAATTGGAATTTGCACATTCTCGCAGTGTCTGTGTGGGTTTTCTCTGGATGCTCGGATTTCCTCCATCAATCCAAAGAGATGCAGGTTAGGTGGATTTACCATGCCAAATTGTCCATAGTGTCCAGGGATTTGCAGGCTTAGTGGAAAATGTGGGTCAAAATGTGTGGCGCTGGAAAAGCGCAGCTGGTCAGGCAGCATCCAAGGAGTAGGACAGTCGACGTTTTGAGCAAGCTCTTCATCAGGAATGTGGGGTTACATGGATAGGGTCTGGGTCTGGGTGGGAGGTTCTTTGGAGGGTCACTGTATACTTGATGGGCCACATAGCCTCTTTTGATACTGGAGGGATTCTATGATTCTAAGGAAAATTCCAGTTTGTCCAAGAGCAAAAGTAGAGTAACAAATGGCTTTAACAACAATAAGTTATGAAGGGCATAATCAGCCAGCATTCTCCTGGTTCAGATGCTATTACCCCATCTGGAAATTGACTTATGGAAACTAGATTTATTTCACTACATGCAATACAGACTGGACAAAGTACCACAGGACAACTGGAGTACTTAGAAACAAACTCCCTAAAGAAAGGAATTGGAGAACATTGACAGGGAGAGCATTTAAAAAAATAATTAACATCTGTTTAAGAATTAAACTTGTGGTTTGAGAATTATCAAATTCTGCGCAGGATATCAGATTACTGGGCTTGTGTTGTTTAAAAAAACATGCATTAAAATAACTGCTGATTTTCACGAGGAGACTAGTCACTTTTAATGAATGTGGGTCAAGAAAGCAAAAATGTACCCACCAGTTGCAGATGCAGATGAAACAAAAGACCATGTGGAGTTCTCGTTATGTCCATTATCATTTAAAAATACATAAACACCTACTCTCACTCACTGCAGCAGATGAAATTGATTTTGTAACAAGAGTATTCAGTTCTCCTTCTAAAAACAAACACACTACTACTACTACAACTACTACTACATCTGAGGTCAACTGGCATCTTTCCTGAACTAAATCAATGATAGAAAAATACTTTAATCACCTTTACACTACAAAACTGTTGTTTCAACAAAAAGAGTCTATAGCACACGTGGTTAATATTCTATAACCACCTAGTTACAATCTCTGGGTCGCTAGCCTAGATTTGTAAGTTGAAAAACCCTCAGTAGCAAGTTGTGAAACTGAATTCAATAAATCGGGAAAAGTTCATTTATTCAGGTCCTTCCGGGAAAGGGATCAGTCATCCCTACTTGCCTGACCGACCTGTGACTCCAATCTCACAATAGACAATAGACAATAGGCGCAGGAGTAGGCCATTCTGCCCTTCAAGCCTGCACCACCATTCATTATGATCATGGCTGATCATCCTCAATCAGTATCCTGTTCCTGCCTTATCCCCATAACCCTTGATTCCACCATCCTTAAGAGCTCTACCCAACTCTTTCTTGAAAAGTATCCAGAGACTTGGCCTCCAGCCTTCTGGGGCAGAGCATTCCATACACCCACCAATCTCTGGGTGAAGAGGTTTCTCCTCAATTCTGTTCGAAGTGGCCTACCCCTTATTTTTAAACTGTGTCCTCTAGTTCGGGACTCACCCACCAGCAGAAACATGTTTCCTGCCTCCAGAGTGTCCAATCCTTTAATAATCTTATACCTCTCAGCCTTCTAACTCAAGCGTATACAAACCCAGTCACTCCAATCTTTCAGCGTAAGATAGTCCCACCACTCCGGGAATTGACCTCGTGAACCTACGCTGTACTCGCTCAATAGCCAGGATGTCTTTCCTCAAATATGGAGACCAAAACTGCGCACAATATTCCAGGTGCGGTCTCACCAGGGCCCTGTACAGCTGCAGAAGGACCTCTTTGCTTCTATACTCAATTCCTCTTGTTATGAAGGCCAGCATGCTATTAGCTTTCTTCACTGCCTGCTGTACCTGCATGCTTGCTTTCATTGACTGATGTACAAGAACACCTAGATCTCGTTGTACTGCCCCTTTACCTAACTTGACTCCATTTAGGTAGTAATCTGCCTTCCTGTTCTTGCCACCAAAGTGGATAACCACACATTTATCCACATTAAACTGCATCTGCCATGCATCAATCTACTCACCTAGCCTGTCCAGGCCACCCTATATTCTCCTAACATCCTCCTCACATTTCACCCTGCCACCCAGCTTTGTGTCATCAGCAAATTTGCTAATATTACTTTTAATACCTTCATCTATATCATTAAGGTACATTGTAAAAAGTTGCGGTCCCAGCACTGATCTCTGCGGCACACCACTGGTCACCGCCTGTCATTCCGAACGGGAGCCGTTTATCACTACTATTTGTTTCCTGTCAGCCAACCAATTTTCAATCCA
>NC_057712.1:38223031-38260857 GCF_004010195.1 Chiloscyllium plagiosum
ATCACCATTGTTAACAGCTAACCCGAGAATGCAACTTTAAAAAAAAGGGTTTTGTGATTTACACATGAAAGAAGTGAAACTATCACTGTATTCTAACAGATGAAAGGCTTAACAGACAATCAATTTTTCAATGCATAATTTCAGTTACATCACACTGCAAATTTTTGCTATAAATTCTATATTACGATCGAGCCCTCCACAATCACCTGATGAAGGAGCGTTGCTCCGAAAGCTAGTGTGCTTTCAATTAAACCTGTTGGACTATAACCTGGTGTTGTGTGATTTTTAACCTCTATGACTCTAAGTGATGTTTGGGGAAAAATGGCATTCATACTGAATGTGCACAACTGTGGGGTGAAATATATTAAATGACATTTTGATAGAGACATTAATGTGCATGGAATGAACATCCACCATAAGTATGCAGAACAAGTAGACCGTAACACCAAGCAGCATGCAATGCTGTTCTCAATGCAGTGAGATCATTTGAGTTCAGCATATCAGCCAACAGTTTCCATGAACCTGGCACAGCTCGGCAAGCATTCAGCAACAGGAAGAGCACTCCAGTGTGTAACTTTCTGGCAAATACATTCAGCAAGCGTACAATGAGAGTAATTCTGACACACACCATCTGACAGCACCAGTTATTGGCGTGCTGAAAGAACAACTCCAATGGATGTACAGTTCTGGGGGAGGAGCCCTACAGAATGTGGCAGAGTGAGGATCAAGTTTGAATTGGTCTGTTGCAGGCGATGCAATCTCAACATCAGGATGGGGCAGCTCTGGCCTCTAGCTAAGTGGCGGGTGAGCAAGTGAAGGAATCTGAGGAAAATCTAGAAAGCTTCCTTCAGCTCAAGGTTGCCAGCAAAGAACTCATCCAAGATTAATATCAGCAATTGCAGTCCTAATTCCACATTCGTCATCAATTCTCCACGTACCTTCCCTCTGTAATTAAACATCATAGCGTCTGGTTGGCCACAGTGCAAAAATTAAATGTCATAACAAAATAGCTTTTCCCAACTAAAGGTTAAAAGCAAAATCATTCTTTTTTTTCCACCATAGAGCCATGGGTGATATCTAGACCAGGGGAACCATAACTGATTTAATGAGCCATTCGCAGTTTCACTGTACCGTCCGTAAGTACTTAGACATGCATGGCTTAATCTTTGAGACAAGCATATGCTTTGGGCATAAGCCCTTCCTGAAGAAGGGCTTATGCCCGAAACGTCGATTCTCCTGTTCCCTGGATGCTGCCTGACCTGCTGCGCTTTTCCAGCAACACATTTCCAGCTCTGATCTCCAGCATCTGCAGACCTCACTTTCTCCTCACTTGAATCAAATTACTCAACATTCAATAGTTTTTAATGTTTCCTTACTTGTTAAAATGTGTAACAAATTAACAAGGTCGATTCCAGCCTCAGGTGACTATCGACTGTCTGTGTGGACTTTGCACATTCTCCGCGTCTGAATCAAATTACTCAACATTCAATAGTTTTTAATGTTTCCTTACTTGTTAAAATGTGTAACAAATTAACAAGGTCGATTCCAGCCTCAGGTGACTATCGACTGTCTGTGTGGACTTTGCACATTCTCCGCGTCTACATGGGTTTCCTCAGTGTGCTCCCATTTCCTCCCACAGTCGAAAGATGTGCAGGTCAGGTGAGTTGGCCACGCTAAAATGCCCGTATTGTTAGGTGTATTAGTCAGAGCAAAACAGGTCTGGGGTGGATTACTCTTCAGAGGTTCGTTGTGGACTGGTTGGGCCAAAGGGCCCGTTTCTATACTGAAGGGAATCTAATCTAATCTAATCAAAGTCATTGACAAAATATTCACGCTTGCTAAAAATTGATATCCTTTGGGAGGCCCAGACGTTTCCTCCACTGTCAGTCATTATATTCTTCTCTTCCTATCATTTCCCCCCAGTGTATGCTGAATAGTCTCCCCTACTCTTTCATTGTCAGGTGGCCATCTTCTACTTTCAAGTGTAAACTGACCCTATCTTCAAAATACTCACAAACCTCAGATCACTTTTCTAAATGCTATACAGAGGAATCTCAATTATCCGAAGGACACGGTTGGGGAGTATTTTGTTCGGTTAATCGAATTCTGGATAATCAAATGCCAGATAGCATTGTTTAGCCAAGCATTGGGACCTTGCAATCTTGCTGGATAATCCAATATTCAGATAATCAAATCCCGGATAATCAAGGTTCCTCTGTACTTCATTCTATCATGAACGCTGCCTGTCTTTTGTGCTAAAAGGTTTTCAAACCGTCTCTATTGAACTATCACAATTTGGTCTTAAATCACAAATTACCAATCCCTCCCCCATTCCAGCCATAAATGCTCCACATACTGCAACCCCTAAAGCTATGTGGTCCCACAGCACATTACTGATGCTCCAGCTATGTCATCTACCTCAACAATGTAGACTAAAATTGACAATTTGTTTGAACAATAGACAAAGACTGCAGATGCAAACTGTAAAAACACAAGCATAAAATTAAAATAAAGTGTCAGATAAAGAAAAGCACAAAACGGAAAACACAAAGCATTGAGAGACTGAGAAAAAAAAGTAGTGAAAGGGGTTATAGGAAGCTATTATTTTAATGCAAGTGAGTTTAAAATGTAAATGATGTTGCTTGAGCCATTTTTCTCTAGTGGACCTTATCAATTCACGCGAAAGTGCTGCAGGCTTCTTTCGATGCACCATGGAAACTGAAACCCAAATTGTAAAGAAGATGCCTGTATTCTTTTCTCTTTCTAACTTCACTGTGATTGCCTTATTGGAGATTTACTTTGAAGAATTATCTATTGCAATGTGTTTAACAGTTTTTGTCCCCAATTCTTTGCATCTTAATATTTTTCAAGATCTGAGAGAACAGGAGAATTTGAAGACAAATTCAAAATCACAAAAAGAAACAATGCGACTAAATAAAAACAAAACACTGAAGAAACACAGCTTTTTGTTTTGATGAAATTGGATATTCTGAAACAAATTGATATAAAATGCATGGATCAAAATTCTATGAGACTCACTACACTTCAGTCACTAATCCAAATGCAAACAAAAATACCAATTAAGTGCATTTCAATTAGTCTAATTTCTCTAATTAGTGCATTTCAAAATCACAATACAAAACTTTACAGAATTGTCGTGATTGTAACAAAGTCAGCCAGGTGGACCTCAGAATATGAGTTCCCTGATTGAGGTTGTTAATCTGGTCCAATCAAGGAGCCCTGATTGACAGATTAAAAAGAGGTGCATCAGACATTGACACTCAGAGCTGGATCTGAGGGAGCCGGACCAATACCAAGGACTTCCTAGGTATAAAGAAAGAGTAACTCGGAGCTGTTTCAATAAACAAGACATTGTTTTGAAGAATATATCCCTGTACAAGAGCAGATTTATCTGTAAAGTCTTCCACTAATTTCACCTTGCCTCTATTGTATGAAATATCACTTACATTTAACTCCATATTCTTCATATTCCTATGAGGCTCTCTCTAACAGCTTAACAAGCCACTCACTCAGTCACAAAGCAAATCACCTGTGACAACTAGAAATCAACAATAAATTGAGCTTTTATTAAGTTTATGAAAATGAAATTGCAGGTTCAACACTTAAAACTTATATAACACTATAACAACAATACTATAATAAAACACAACCATTTAATTACAACTATTTAAAAAGAGAACTGTTAAACTATCAGAATTGAAACTAATCCCTTTCGTGAAAACAAAGAGAATCTGTAGGCATTAATCTTTAAGAACTCCAAGTGTACAAAGTTTGACTACTACAATGTTGTGCAGCAACCTTGTGATATCATGGAACTGCACATCACCGAGTATAAATAACAGCGTGGGCAAGTTAGAACAGGCATTATTACACCAAGCCATGTTATTGGTACACTGTGGAATGTGAGAGGGAGAGAACCTTGAGAACACAGACATGAACATTCAAAGACAACAAAAGGATTACATCAAGCTACAGGATCAGAGTCTGGTGTTATTATGCAGAAACCCAAGCATCTTCATAGATTTATTATACCACATTTGAGTTATTGTGTATTTTCAAAACAAAAACCAGTGCAATCTACATAGAGCATATTGCAGCACACTACAGGCCTGTCAGCCCTCAATGTTGCGCCGACCTGTAAAACCAATCTGAAGCCTATCTATCCTATACTAATCCATTTTCATCCATACATTTATCCAATGACAATTTAAATGCCCTTAACGTTGGTGAGGCTACTACTATTGCAGGCAGGGTTCCACATCTCTACTACCCGGAGTAAAGAAACTATCTCTGACATCTGTCCTATATCTATCACCCCTCAACTTAAAACTACATCGTTTTGTGCTAGCCATCACCAAAGGAAAAAGGCTCTCACTGTCCACCCTATCTAACCTTCTGATTATCTTATATACATCTCAATTAAGTCATCTCTCAACTCCTTCTCTCCAACGAAAACAGCCTCAAGTCCCTCAGAAGACCTTCCCTCCATACCAGGCAACATCCTGATAAATCTCCTTTGCACAAAGCTTCCACATCCTTCCTATAATAGTGACCAGAACTGTACGCAGTACTCCAAGTGCAGCCACACCAGAGTTTTGTCCAGCTGCAAAATGACCTAGTGGTTCTGAAACTCAATCCCTCTACCAATAAAACTTAGCACACCATATGCCTTCTTAACAACCCTACCAACCTGGGTGGCAACTTTCAGGGATCTATGTACATGGACATGATTTCTCTCCTCATCAATAATACCAAGAATATTACCATGCGCCCAGTACTCTTCGTTCCTGTTGCTCCTTCCAAACTTTTTCTGCATTAAGCTCCATTTGCCACCTCTCAGCCACCTCTCTGCAACTTATCGGTGTCTCTCTTGTTATGAAGATATAGGTGTGTATTGTACCTTTAAAGAGACTGAAAGCTGGCACGGGAGAGGCAGAGCATGCTGGAAGAATTTAAAATGCAACATTTGAATGTGAAACCAAAAGTGCAGCTGGGCTGCCATGATAAAACAACAAATTCAAATTCAGCCAGTTTAAATTATGCCCCAGATACCAAAATTCAATCAAATTTGAATTAATTGCTTTGACAACCTCAAACCTAGGAAATGATCCAATGTTTTGGGATATTAAACTAGACATTTTGAACAGTTAAGGGGAAAACTGCCAAGAACACCAACAAGTATAGACTGCTAGACGAAGAGCTCTCTGAAAACTGCCCATCCTTAAAAAGTTTGTGCAGCAGAACATCAAAGCTGACGTAAAGGAAAATCTACAAAAGGAGAATCGACAAGCCAGACTGATTTTGAAACTTTTTTTTTGTAAATCTTAAATCAGTTTTTTTTTTAAAATCGGACTACTGTTGTAGAGTGGGAGGTAAAAGATAAATTCAATTCAATTCAATCTATTGTCACGTGTACCGAGGCATAGTAAAAAGCTTTGACTTGCAAGCAATGCAGGCAGATCATAGAATTAAGGTGCATCGATAAATAAATAATAGGTAAACAGTGGCTAAAACAAAAACACAGGTACAGGCAAATGTTAAGAATTTGAGAGTCCATGCAGTATTCTAACAACAGTAGGATAGAAACTGTTTTGAAACATGCTGGTGCAGGTGTTCAGGTTTTTGTACCTACTCCCCGATGGTAGAGATTGTAGAAAAAAATTGCTAGGGAGGGATGGATCTTTGAGAATGCTGACGGCCTTTCCTTGGCAGCAGGCCTGGTAGATGGATTCTACAGATGGGAATTTGGCCTTCGTGATTGTCCGGGTCGAGTTTACCACTCTCTGTAACCATCTCCGATCTCGAGTGGTACATGTGCCATACTGGGTGTAGTGATACATCTGGACAGAATGCTCTCGATGGCACACCTGCAAAAGTTGGCAAGGGTATTTACCATCATGCCAAGATTTCCTCAGCTGCCTGAGGAAGAAATTATGATGAACCTTTGTAACCAGTGCATCCACATGAGTCCAAGAAAGCTTGTTGTGGATGACCACTCCCAGTAGCTTGACACTCTCCACTCGTTCCACCTCTGTTCTGTTTATGTGTAGGGGGGCATGAGTAACACATCCTGCCAAAAGTCAATAATGAGTTCCTTGATTTTGCCAGCATAGAGAACTAGGCTGTTCTCAGTGCATCATTTTGCAGGTCTTCCACCTCCCGTGTGTAGCCTGTTTCAGCGTCATCTGACTATGGTGGTGTCATCAGTGAACTTGTAAATGGCATTAGTCTGGTATTTGGTGATGTAGTGATGGGTATACAGCGAGTACAGAAGGGGACTGAATACGCACTCCTGGGGGGTTCCAGTGAGGATGAAATATTGTCCCCAATCTTCACCGATTGTGGCCTGTGGGTCAGGAAACTGAGCATCCAGTTGCAGAGAGTGGTGCTTAGTCAGAAATCACTATGTTTAGTAGTCAGTCAAGTCAGTCTCGAGGGGATAATAGTGCTGATGGCTGAACTGTAGTCAATGAGTAGGATTCTTACATAGCTGTTCTGGGTGTCAAGATGTTCCAGGGAGAAGGCATCTGACAAGGATCTGTTGGTCTGATAGGCAAATTGGAGGTGGTCAACAGTAGTGGGGAGGCTGGAGTTGATTAATGCCATGACCAGCCTTTCAAAGCACTTCATGACCACCGAAGCTAGGGCTACTGGGTGGTAGTCATTGAGACATGCTGCATGAGCCTTCTTAGGCACAGAAATGATGTTGGCCCTCTTGAAACAGGCAGGGACAGTGGCCTGCTGCAGAGAGAGGTTGAAGATGTCAGAGAAGACATCTGCCAGTTGATCTGTGCATGCTCTGAATGCACTGCCGGGTACTCTGTCTGGTCCCATCGTTTTCCCTGGATTCACACAAAGGAAAACTGATCTGACCTCTGTTGCAGTGACTGTTGGGACAGGTTCGTCAGGACTGATCAGAATAGGTGTTACCTCTCCGCCAAAATTCTGCTCAAAGCGAGCATAGAAGGCATTGAGACAATCTGGGAGGGATAGGTCATCATCTGCTATCTTGCACTGTCTCTTTCTAGAACCTGTGATGTCATTCAGTCCTTGCCATAGTCACCAGGTGTCTGTCTGGGTCTCTAGTTTGGATCAGTTATGGTCCTTGGCTGTCTTAATAGCTCTGCGAAGGTCATACTTGGATTCCTTATATTTGAGTGGGTCTCCTAATCTGAAGGCCGCACACCTGGTTTTTAGCAGGTTCTGTATGTCCTGATTCATCCAGAGTTTCCTGTTGAGGAACACCTGGATTACTTCCTAGGTAGCAGTTCTCCACACACTTGCTGATAAAGTTTGGCATACTCGCCCAAGGTACCTGCGGACTGTTTGAACATGTCTGGAATTGGCTAAGTAGGCCAACACCCAGAGTTCATCCTCCGCCTCCGCCGACCAGCATTAGACCTGTATCCACGAAGGGATCTCCTGCTTGAACTTTTGCCTGTAAGCCAGGAGAAGAAACATGGCATTGTGGTCAGAGTTCCTGAAATGAGGGCAGGGGATGGAGCGATAGGCATCTTTCAAGTGGTGTAGCAGTAGTCTAAAATTTTCAGGCCCCTGGTGGGGCAGGTAATGTTCTAGTGGTAACTGGGCAACACCTTCCTTAGATTGGCTTGATTGAAGTCAGAGAAAGGAGTTGTAAATAGTTGTTTAATGTTTTCTTTTGGTTTTAAAGAATAAAACATTTTGGATTTTTACTTGAAATAGTGACCTCTGGGATAGTTCTTTGCCTCCCAAATTTAACAGATTACGGCATGAGGCAAGTCTGTGTTGGGTTTAAATCCTTCAACATTATCCACCTCTCCACTGACCTTAGTGTTATCTGTAAATTTATTAACTCATCTTTCTATGCCCTTATCTAGGTTATTTAGAAAAATGACATACAGCAGTGGCCCCAAAATAGATGGTTGCTGTACATCACTAGTAACTGAACTCCAGGATGAATATTTCCCATTCCAACCACCACCTTCTTTCAGCCAGCCAATTTCTGATCCAAACTGCTAAATCACCCTCAATCCCATGCCTCCATATTTTGTGCAATAGACTATTGTGGGAAACCTTATCAAACACCTTACTGAAATCCATTTACACACATCAACCGCTTTACCCTCATCCACCCGTTTGATCACCATCTCAAAAGAACTCAGTAAGGTTTATGAGGCACGACCTACCTTCCATAAAAATCAAGTTAACTATCCCTAATCAACTTATTCCTCTCAAGATGATTATAAATGCTATCTATCTCTTAGAACCTTTTCCAACACTTTACCCACAATCGAAGTAAAGCTCACTGGTCATTAATTACCAGCATTGTCTCTACTCCCCTTCTTGAACAAGGGGATAACATTTGCTATCCTTCAGTCTTCTGGTACTATACTATTCTTGTAGACAATGCTGACAAAGATCAAAGCCAAAGGCTCTGCAATTTCCTCCCTGGCTTCCCAAAGAATCCGAGGACAAATTCCATCTGGCCCAGGGGACTTAACTATTTCACAATTTCCAGAATTGCTAACACCTCCTTGTGAACCTCAATCCTGTCTAGTCGAGTAGCCTGTATCTCGATATTCTCCTCAACAACCTTGTCTTTTTCCAGAGTGAATACTGACAAAAGAATGTTCATTTAGCGCTTCCGCTATCTCAGACTTCATGCACAACTTCCCACAACTATCCTTGGTTGGCCCTAATCTTTCTCTAGTCAGTCAGTCATTCTTTTATTCCTGATATACCTTTAGAAAGTTTTAGGGTTTTTCTTGATCCTATCTATAAATGACTTCTCATGTCCCCTCCTGGCTCTTCTTAGCTCTTGCTTTAGGTCTTTCCTGGCTAACTTGTAACTCTCAAGTGCCCTAACCGTGCCTTCATGTTGCATCCTAACATAAGCCTTCATCTTCCTCTTGACAAGATATTCAACTTCTTTGGTAAACCACAGCTCCTTCACTCAACCATTTCCTCCTTGCCTGACAGGTACATACTTAGAGGACCTGCAGTAGCTGTTCCTTGAATAAGCACATTTCAATTGTGCCCATCCTTGCAGTTTCTTTTCCCATCCGATGCATCTTAAATTTTGCCTAATCACATCATAATTGCCTTTCCCCCAGCAATAACTCTTACCCTGCGGTTATATACAGTGTTCCTTTCCATGACTAAAGTCAACATAACCGACTTGTGGTCACTTATCATCAAAGTGCTCACCTACCTCCAAATCTAACATCTAGCCAGGTACATTACCCAGTACTAAATCCAATTTGGCCTTGCCCCTTGTTGGCTTGTCTACAAACTGTGTCAGAAAACCATCCTGCACACATGGGACAAAAACTGACCCATCTAAAGTACTCAAACTATAACTTTCCAAATATTGACTGGAAATGCTAAAGTCCCCCATAACAATTACCCTGTCACTCTCACTCCTATCAAGAATTATCTTTGCTATCCTTTCCTCAACATCTCTGGAACTATTTGGAGGCCGATAGAAAACTCCCAACAGTGTGACCTCTCCTTTCCTGCTTCTAACTTCAGCCCATACTACCTCAGTAGACAAGTCCTCAAACATCTTTTCTGCCACTCTAATACAGTCCTTGCCTAACAATACCATACCTCCCCCTCTTTCACCATCTTCTATGTTCTTACTGAAACATCTAAATCCCAAAACCTGTAACCACCATTCCTGTCCCTGCCTATCACTTGAAACTTGGTTCCAGTCCCTGTATAACTGAAATTGTAGTTATATATGCAAATTTTATATCACGATGTGACTAAAATAATCAAAAATACTTATGTTGGAAATGCTGTTGACGCAGACTAAATATGTTTGGGATGCTAGAGAGGCTGGACCAATTATGACATTTCATGCTCACCAATGTTTATTTTGGGAGCCTGTACGTACAACTTACAACGTCCCTCAATTTCTGTCCAACTTTCCAATGATTCCCCACCCACAGAGAAGTGACTCACGCCACATAAGATCATGTTTAAATCCTAATTACAAGCCTAGAAGATAGCTTCAAACATGTAACTGAAAGCGCCTGAAAGGGTTAATACTTGTTTGCATGCAGCAAGTACCAGCCAACTGTGATTGCCACGAGGACTTGGTGGAAAAATAGGTGATGCTTTGAATCAGTACTTTGCAACTGTACTCACAATAAAAGGAAAATGATGCAGGAATGGTAATTAGGGGAGAACAAATTAGCAGAAAGGGAGCTGGCATTAGCAGTTTAAGGACTTAAAATTGGATAAATCCCCAGGCCCAGTTGGGATGTAACCCAGCCTGCTGAGAGAGTTAAGGGAGCAGATGGCAGGGGCCTTGACATTAAATTTTCAAATACTCTCTGGCCAAAGGAGAGGTACCAGAAGACTGGAACATAATTAATTAATGTTGTACCATTATTCAAAGAGTGTAGTAGGGATAAACCATGAAAATACATGCAAGTCTAACATCACTGGTAAGGAAATCTTTGGAAGACATTTTGAGACACAATCAATCTCTACTTGGAGAGGCAATGATTAACAAAGAATAGCCAGCATCATGTTTAACAAATTTAACTGAATTTTTAAGGAGGTGACTAGCAACACCTCCAGTAATTATTTTGGCCTCTGGATGGACGTCTGTGGTAGCAGTGGTTTCCAGAAGCAGAAGTCATTCATCAGCAAACGATCAACATAGTCATAGCCGTGCAGCTGTTGGCAAGCTATGTAGACGAGATATGTGCATAGTGATGTGGTCTACGTGGCCTTCTGTAAGGCTTTTGACACAATCTTACATGGAAGACTGGTTGTGAAGGTAGCAGCCAGTGGAATCCAGGGAAATTAGATCAAAAATTGGTTTCATGGCAGAGCCAGAAAGTCACTGGAAGTCTTTGTCCAGTGACATGTCAAAGGATTCGGTGCTGCATTCCTTGCTGTTTGTAGTGTACATTCAGAGTCGATACTGATCAAACCTCCAACATCAATGTAAGTTTGCAGATGACAAAAATAGGTGGTGTGGTAAAGAGTGAAAAGGAAAGCTTCAGACTATAGGATAATATAGGTGTATTGATCAGATAGGTTAAACAGATGGAATTTAATCCCGAAAAGTATGTGGTGATGTGCTGTGGGAACACTAAAGTGGCAAGAGAAAGCACACAATGAATGGTAGGACTTTGGGAAGTACTAAGGATCAGAGGGATCTTTGTGTGCATGCCCATAAATAAGAAGCTTTCCTTTAGTTGAGGGGTTAATAGCCATGTGGGGTAGTTTTAAGTGGCAGGAGGTTCAGGGAACAGTTTAAGAAACCTTTTTAACCCAATAGGGTGTTGGCTAACGAGAGCTCATTGCCCTGAAAAGGGTGGTAGAGACTAGAACCATCACAAAATGTAACTAGTATTTAGATGAAAATTTGAAACATCACTATAGAAGACTACAGGCCAAATGCTCGACATGAAATTAGATAATATTCAGACTGGTCATCAGAATGCCTAGGAGAAGAAGGGCCACTTTCTGTGCTGTAATACTCTGACTCGGTCATAGGAGAAACAGCAAAGACTAATCCTTCGTTAATCTTTTTGTAGTGTACAACTCATTGTAACCTGTAAATAATTGCAGAGATGCAATAAATTACATCATGTTTAGTCTGGAGGATTCCCAAACTGACTTCAATAAAGGGCATATTGCTCACTTTTTTAAAAAAAGTTACCCAACACTTGCCTGCTTTAAGTAACTGGATTCACGATTTCCCCAAATCTCTCTCAGATTATCGGTTTTCCTCTTAGCCTGATTAGATTAGTGTTTTTCTCACGGTGCCTCATGTCATCAGTAGGCTGTTGAAGCATCCTTTAACTGAAGCCTCAATTCACTTCTTAAATTCTTACCCTTTCAATCTGAAAGGCTGCACCATTTAAAATTTCATCTCAGTACTAAGACTCCTCTCTTTAAACCACAAAGTGACTATCCTTATACACAGGTCGACAAAAGCCCCTAAAGAATCCAAACATTTTGAAAACAGCAGCACACATAAGTGCTGAATCTGAAAATTTAATTCAGCAGCACCAATTTCTAAGAGGCAAATATGCTGGTAACCGAGAAGACTTCAAAAGGAAATTGATACAGCTGATTGAGGAGCACAACACTAATCACTGAAGAATACTTCCAAGAATAGCAGAAAGTGTTTCAATATACTGGAAAAGAAGAAACCTGAAGTTCAAAGGCATTGGTACAGGTTGCAACATGAGGTGGTGGTCTGTGAGAGGATCCAAAATCAGCATTCAGCCATTGAGCAAGTAGACAGAAACCGTACAAGTCAAATCTAAAAATCCCTAATACAAAAAAGAAACTTTCATTGGTGCAATAAGTCTGTATGAACTAGTGAAAATTTGAAAATGAAGTTGAGTTCAAGTGAGAAGTTGCTACCAAAGTGCATCAATACCATGAGGCATGCCTAGAAAAAAAAAGAACAGAACAAAAAAAAAGAAAAGAACATCAGAAAACTTACATAATCTGGGAATAAAAAGCTAGGGAAGTAGTGAACCCAGGCATTTAAAGCAGCTACATATTAAGCAGTTTAAAAGGAATGAGTAATTCTGGTCTAAAATGCAAATTATTTTGAAAAGTCCTCCTTTTCAAGTTGAAGAGGTATTAAAAGTTTTGACAAATCTTTCCAACCTCAGAACTAATAAAATTCTTGAACAATAAAGACTTAACAGAAGTACACAACATCCAGGGAAATCCACAGACGATTTCATAAGAAATTCTACAGACCAATGAACAGATAAGATTATAGTGACTTAAAAAGTCAGAATTCATGAGACTAAATTATTGTGGGGATTACTAATGAGTCTTTGTCAGATTTATTACAGCCCAAAGAACACCTAACTCTCAGGTAAATCATTCAGATTGTGAGTGAACAAGACTGCAGCAACACAGATCAATCCTAAGAGGAGAAAAACAAAACTAGCACATTAGATCTCTGGAATCCATTTTATTCTTCAAATATAGAGTCACAAAGAGAGACTTGATAAACCAATCAACCAGTGAGCAGAACAGACACCTGATAATAAAACTCCTTACTAACACTATGGAACAAAGAAATTTCAAAAAGGCATGAACAGTGCCAGCTACTAAAACAGAATACTTCTATTGTAAAACAAGAGGTTGCTTTCAGATAATATGTTGAATCAAGGCACAACCAGAGAAAAGAATTAGCCTTGTTTCTGTTAGCTCAATTGTTTCCTAGTGGAAATAGTGACCCAGACCAAATATTTCAGCAAGCTGACATTAATGGGCATCTCACGCATTTTAACTCAGAACAGATGAGCCAAGACTCACTATATTGTCAGTTAACTTTGTGATCTGAGAATGCACATGTCAAATTAAAGGTATGCAACAAGTAACAATCCATCATTTGTCAAAACACCAGAAAACTGTAGTTCACAACCTGAAACCCTCACAAGTCTAAAGGCATGTATTGATCTCAATCTCATTCAAAAAGTAAAAGTAGTTAAGTAACAAACATTAAAACTTTTCACTAAAAAAGGGTTAACAGAATTCAAAGGGTTAGGAAGGTTAAAAATCAAATATAGCATGACACTAAGAAAAAAGATGCAAAATCCTTATGCCTTTCTATAACCAAGAGCTGTTTTATTAAGAGATGCGGTAAGAACTAACTTGCAGAAATGATGAGAACAGACATTATATCTCAAGTCACAAAAGCAAGTGAGTGCTGTTCAAGCATGGTTACTACATGCAAGGTTAACAGTACTATCCAAATTTGTAATCACCTTACACAATTCCACAAGGTGTAGCATGAGAAATTAATCAGACATCAACGATTGCTGAGAATCCAGTTAACCTGTCAAAAATCAAATGTTTCATGAAACTTCACACAAATTGTGGATCCTAGCAAGTGTCAAGTAATCACAATTGTTAACCACATTTGTAGCTGTTTTGGGAGATTTTGCTTTAGTAGATTACCATTTGAAATAGTATCTATCACAGATTTTCCAACAACCCATATCAAACATTTTGCAATCTTTGTAGAGTCATTGGCCACATGGAAGACATACTGAGCCATGGGGCAATGGCTGAGCACCATGATAAAAAGCTGCAAGAAGAGTGCAGGTGTTTACAAGAGGGCACTGCATTTAATGAAAGCGAAATTTACTCAAATATTCCATTTGTTTCTTGGGGAAAAAAAAAAGATCCCTGCTGCTAGTAATATTGACCAAGACACATCAGAGAAGGAAACCAGGCTTGATGGATCACGTGCTTTTTTTTAAAAAAACAGTTGGTTATGTGGTGGCTAATCATTGAAACATATTTACATGAGGCTGCAGCTGTTCTTCAAAATCAGTATATAAATTTACTATGAAAATAGACAGTACAGTATATAAAACTATTTTATAAAATAGTGTTCAAAAGATCTTTACGTAGACAACAGAACCTAGTTTCAATCTGTTCCCAAACACTTTGCTTTAACAAATATTCAACTACAGAAAAATTTCATTTCTATTCCAATTCCAATTTTGAAAACTTAACATTCTTTAGAGTTTCTTTTCCCTGGATGCAGAGAAAATTTTAACATTTGCTTTCAGAGTCTGATGGCAGGAACCTTTCACAATTTTGAAGTACTAAATATTTTCGGCTGCAAGAACTTGGAAGATTTCTAGCTAAAAACTCTCCTGGTTTGAAAGCTCCACAAACTAAAATACTTCAGCCAGTGTAAAATGATTCCCCTGAGCTGAAAGCATGAATCTCCTGCTAGGAGAAGCTTTTCTCATTTTTGAACTGAACTCCTCATTTTTCTGAGCTGACATCTTGAATCTTCAGTTCTGAAGTCAAAACTAATCCAATGGCATTCCAGTCTGTTGCAAACTCAGCAATATAAGCATTCCATCTGTTAACACTACAGGGGTCTGCCCAGGTACTTGACCACAGACATACTGGAATAGATGCACTTAGGTCACTGCTCCAATGACTATCTAACCAGTTTTTATACAAAATAAACCCTTCACAGAACTGTCATTGATCTGCCTCGATTTTAAAATCAAAAATATGATGCATACAAACACATTTCATCACTAACAACAAAATAAAAACCATTTCTGAATTCCCATTTCAATTCATTTCAGGAACTTCTTGGGTACGGTGAATCAATTAGAACAATTTTTGTCCCTAAAGTACACATCACTGATGGTTATCATTGCTTGTGTATGCACAGATGTTGGTAGCATCACAGTGAAGCAACACAGATTTAAGATTCAGAGAAAGAAATTCAGGGATAGGACAGACAAAACTGCTTGCACTCCCTGAAGAGCAATGCTTACTTTAATTTATCTAACAGTGCAGCCCTCACAGGTAACAGTATTTTATTCACAGAACAGATACAGCATAGTACAAGCCCTTCAGCCCTTGATGTGTACTTTATCCTACTCTAAAGATCAGACAAACCTACATACCCTTCATTGTAATGACTTTCATGTGCCTATGCAAGAGTCGCTTAAAATGTCCCTAATGTATTTGACTCTACTACCACTGCTGACATCAATCAGGTTGACTGATGTTTATTGTTACTCAAAGAGACAGGAAGTGCATAGGACTGCATGGGAAGTTGACTGTGTATCTTTTTCTTGGGGGGGGGGGAAGGATCCTGTCTCTGTACGTCAGTGTCCATATGTATACTTGTGAAAGGGAGAGAACACATGTAAGTCTCTGTTTGATTGTCTGTGAGCAAGTGCTGGTTCTCATTAGCTGTAACAATAGCACTAATTATATTAAATGCTGAGTTGCTGCATATGCATGATCTTTGCTCATCTAGCAATGAGGTTGCCAATTAATGCAGCCTTTTGCCTACCCTAGCAACTATTGCTGAACACTTGAGGCAACTCAAGACGACACAAAGATGGTCTTGCAATCTTCAGAGGATTCTTTTCAAATGATTGAAGAAATGTCAGCATCTACAAATACCTTAGCATTTTACAATCTTTCATTTCTAATGATATCAAAAAGGTTCAGTGGCACAGCCATGAAAATGCAGTTTGATCACAGTAATCATTTTACCATTGATGATGACTACGACATATGACTAACATCAAACAATTGATCATCCCAACTTCAGTTGAAGAAAGCATCTTTGGGAAGTTGCACCAAGTGCAAGATCAGAGCTCAGAGGGGTGGTGGCTTAAAGATTTGCATGAACAATGACTATGGAAGCAGTTACCAAATCACAAGATATTACAATATATGGTATCCCCGATTGGTCTTTTTGGACAATGGGCCAAATTTTCAAAGCAGTGCTTCAGTCACTTCACAGTCAATTCAGAATTTAAAACACATCACAAGTTACTGTGTGGACTTTGAATTTAATCAAAATGGTAAAATCATCTGCAAGAACATGAATCAAAAGACATCGTTGGTACTGCCAAAGGGACCATAAAAAAGGAACCGTCAGAATATCTTCAAATTACAGTTCAGCTATCCTCAGATTATTAACTGGAATTAATTGAATGGCAAACCTGACAGTGGAGAACCTGAGACCATCAGGAAGGAAAGGAAAGACATTCTACCTTCTACCCAACAAACTATCATTCTTCCAAGTCCGAACAACATGCGTTCAGGGTGAATATGGAGAAACTTGGGGGAGGTGGTGTTGAATTTGGGTCTGAAAAGTTTACTCCATTGAATGCAATAAAGCACCATTCACTATGATGATGTCAAGATGACTTGGTAGACAGTAAAGTAGCATCTTGTGCTTGACAAACCCTAGATTTTAGTAGTAATGTACGGCCCACTCTTGTAACTTCTAAGTAGTTACAGAGATGCAATAAACTATAATCTGGTTTATCATACAACTCTTATCTTGTTAAATGAGAAGGTGACACTCGTATACATTAAATGACATACAAACTAAAAGAACCAACACATTTGGAACATATGGTTGGCAGCACACACAAGTCTCCAGAACCCATTCTCTAATTTCTAATATGCACACATTTGCATTTAGAGTCTCTTTTAATCTACATAGCATGGGCATCTTTTTTTCTACTCGATCCTTGCTTGTTCTCCAAACCTTTTAGAATATCTATTATGGCCTTCAGATCAAAGTAAATGTTTTATAATGTGCCATAATAAATCTAATAACAGCTTTTAGCTACTGCACTACCGTGTTTTGTAAAGCAGCAGAACATTATATCACACCTCATTTTTAAAAATTTAAAATATCAGGTAAATTTAAAGATAAACAAGCAAAGAATATAAATTTAATTGACAGTAAAACTTCTGAAATGGACAAAAATAATAGCCTCCTGTGCTGTGCCAAATGATTCTAATCTAAACAGTTGTTTGAAAATTCATTTTCTCTTCATGAATTTCAAATTGATCAGTTCATTGAGCTTTCCCAATACATTATTAATACTAAACAGAATTTTTCTTTTAAAGTGCATTACTAAATTACTTCCTAAATTTTAAACATCTGACTATTCAATCTAATAAAAATCCTCAGTCATATACAGCAGAAATAGTCCCACAGCATTAGTCTGAATTACTGCTTTTGCTTCATTCTTGAACTGACATTGCCTCTTAAAAAATTATTTCTGTACTACTTACATTTTTTGGAACAAGCATTAAAACCAATACAATCTTATTATCACACCTTTATTCCCCATTTTTGCTCTTCCCCTGCCTCTACAGTCTAAATACTTAGATCTAAGACAAAAAAAAGCATATGCAATTTAAACCAGGATAACAAAACAAGTTACAGCCTTCTCATTCCACAATCAGTAGAAATCTTATATTCTGTCTTGGTATGTTTGAATATGCAAATCATTATTACCAGGGAATAGTTATCTTATTCCAAATCAAAATTGCTCAACTCACCAGCCCTCTTCAGCCCTAAACACTCATGTCACAAGGTTTACCAGGGGCTCACTTATTATTTTACACAATACACACAATTTTTCAAAGGAACAACCTTCAGCACTGATACCCAGTAATGCTCTGCAGTGCTTAATGTGCTATGTTACATGATTCACACTGGGATATTACCTGCACGCTGTCATAATTTGGAGATGCCAGTGTTGGTCTCTATCCTCCCCTTGGATGGATTCACAGCATCACATGACTGAACACACATTACAAGATTATTTATGCAGCAGATTACTGGATTATGTACAGAATTCTGCTCATGGTAAATAGAATACTATGCGGCTTTAAATTTACAACAATATTATTCTGCTGCTAAACCTGCCTAACAGTTTGCTTTTTTGGGGAATCAAAATATCCAAAGTCTTAAGTAAACACAATCTAAATATCAGACCTCAACTCTCATTCATCAGGAAACTTTGCAGACTGATTAATGTGTTGCTAAACTGTATTTTAAGGATTTTTAATATTTTAATATTGCATTATAGCTGAAATGGGGTAGGACTTTGTTTTTAATACATTATACTGGCAGATCTCCTGTCATATTGAACAAAATACAGTTTTAGATGGTCAGAAGTGTTATATTAGGTAATATCAAATGTATTAGATCCACTGTGCCAACAAGTACGTGTTTTCAAGCTGTAGCTGGATAAATACATCTACATAAAAAGATGAGTTCAGAATTCTCAGCATGAACAAATGAATGTACATCTGTTACAAACCAGTCTCTGAATCAAAAAAAACTTGCAAATTTTTTTTTTCTGTATAGAATTATCTAAAAGAGCTTCTAAAATTCTTGTATTAGCATATTTAGAAGTAAATTTGAAACAGTAAATCCAAATACATCCCCAAAAAGCCCAACAATTGACAGTTTATTATTTAACAGATTCATTTAAAGAAGAATACTGACATAATTCAATTCCTTCATTGGTTGAGGGTGTCACATCCTACCTAGGCCCATTGCAAATTACATTCAAGGTGGTGGTGAGCTGCCTTCTTAAACTTCTGAAGTCCTTTTTGGGGGGGGGGGGGGAGATAAGCATACTGTGTGACTTTCCAGCCAGCAACATTTTCGGAATTGTGGGGACAGGTCGCTATTTTGCTTCACATGAAAACATTATAGTTTTGGATAAAGTATGAACTCTAAATCCATGTAGAATGAGAGAGCTGACTCTTTGGGAAAGCTTTTGTTAATCAAAAAGTCAATTTTATGGTTCTTACTACACTATATGCAACCAAGCAAGAGCAAAATAAATCAGGGACAGTGATTTTGGGAAGAAAAGGTTTTTCCAATTTGAATAATACTTAAAAACCAAATAAATTGTTCAATCCAAAAACAAATTTTGTAAGTCTTTGAAATCTACAAGCGATTTTTTTCTGTTGCTAATTTGGACAGTTAACAAGACAGCAATTTATCAGCTTTGATTTGTGGTGAATCCAGTCTGGATGAAAAAAAATAGCTTCTGGTCTCGCCTCAGCAACAAAGCATGTCATGTCAGCTTTATTTTACCTATCACCTTACATAAATATTATGGGTTCTAATTTTAAATTTGTTCATGGGATATGGGTGACACTTACTGGGCCAACATGCATTGCATATGTCGAACTGCTTGGAGAAGGTGGTGGCAGCTGTTTTGAACTGCTGCAGGTTTAGGTTGCAAGTACACCCACAGTTCTGTTACAAAGAGAGTTCCATGATTTTGACCTAACAATAGCGAAGGTGTGGAATTTTAGCTCCAATTTAGGATTTTGTGTGGCTTGGAGGAACTTGCAGATGGTGTTCCAATGTACCTCTGCTCTGGACCTTCTAGATGACACACGTTGCAGACTTGAAAAATGTCGTCAAAATAGGTCTGGATATGTTGCTGATAAAACAGTTTGGAAATAGAATCAGCAATGCACTTTTGTAGCAAACGTGGATACAGCTCTGCAGTCACCTTGCATGTACTTAGAGAATATGGGGAATTATGCAAAGATTGACATTTTATGTTTTAAAAACAGGCGACTGAAATGAGCAACAGATAAATTAAAAGCAGTGTTCAAAAAGGTGACTGGTTGTCTTGAAAGAAGATGGCGACTACAAGTAAACAACTGTTTGATCAAGTAGTAACTGAAGTTCGAGTCGCAGACAATTTGGCACGGACTGGGTGTCCAGATGCAACTTTTGCTGGCAACAAGAGAACTTTATTGAACCAGTGATCAGTTATTGACAGAGACTTTTGGTGCTGCCACTTGGTGTCAGGTAACAGAATAGCTTGGTACTGAGAATAGGTTACAAAGAGTTTGGGGGTGCGGCAGGTAGGGAGCGGTTCGCAGAGAGACAGACACAGAAATATCAGCAGTAAAAGTTCACTAAACCTAAAAACCAGTTTACCTTTTCTCCAACAGTTATTGCAAGCTGACTTTTAGTTGATCAGTCAAACTTGTTAATGAGTGAACCACCCACTTTGTGCCCCTTATCAACGAGTGGAAGCATCCGGAAAAAGACGACCGAGGCAGCATTCTGGCCACAAGAGTCAGAAGGATCATTTCATCATTAGAAACTGGAAACCTGTCCTTCCCGTTTTTCTTCACTGTGCATAATGTATTTTACATTTGTCAATGTGTGTTCACGTGTATTTTAAAAAGGTTTATAACAGGGATTTGAGGTTAATTAATAGCATTATATACTGCTAATGTGCAACTGCCTACCTGTAGCTAGCATCAAAATTACTAGTAATAAATAGTTATTCTTGTTAAGTATAGAAACTTGGTCCCTGCTTTGTCAAACTGGGTCAGAAAGAAATCAGGTAAATTAGGGAACTTTGTGTGTATTTTATAAAATGTTTAATTCTTGTGACAACTCCAAGAGTAGCCGGTCTTGATTTCCAGCATGCTACCTTGACATTCCAATTGCAACATTTGCAGCTTAAAGTCGCATTTACCTATACAAGCTTCTCTTTCAGGGAAACATTAGGATACTATAACATGATGCTATAGACGCTGCAAACCGCACATTTCTAGAATTATATAGTGCGGATTCAGCATGTCAGGAGGTCAGTCTCACATCCCTCAGAATGAGCAATTCACCTACAGCCAATCGCTTACCTTTTCCCTGCTGCCCTGAAAATAGTTTTGTTTTTTCAGTAATGATCCAATTCCTTTTTAAAAGCCCTATTTGATCCTACCACTACCAAACTCTCAGGCACTGCTTCCCAGATTTGAAATACTTGCTATTTGGAAACTTTTTTTTCCCCAAATCACCACTGCTTACTTGTTTGCAGTTACTTTAGATCTGTGCTCCTAATTCTCAATACTATCACAAGTGTGAAGTTTGTTCCCATCTACTTCTGCCCAAGCACCCTATGACTATGAATACCTATAAGAAAGGTCACCTCGACAGTACAAACCTCTCCAGTTTTTCCATTAATGTTTTATGAATCCCAAGTTACTCCAACAATAGAAACACTTAACTGCCAGAGATAGTAATGCCATAAAATAGTGGCAAGATTTGATCAATGGTATACCCCCATTTTAGTCCAGAATGCCTTATTTGATTATGCTTTGGAGCTGAAGCAATGTTTATATTATTTGACCAATAATAGCTATGGTAAAGGAAAGTCATAGTCAAATTCAAATCCAATTTCAATCTTATGCAATACTTTAGAGGTTTTATTCAATAAAATTCAGTCAAAGATCTTAGAACAGTTAAAACATGATTCAAAATCACTTTGCAAAATCGTATTTTAGGAGGAATATTATTTCAGAATCAATAGAAAGGAACAAAAAATTTTTGGATATGGTAAAGTTAAAATTGAGTTGTGAATACATTGTCATTTAGAAGGTTTGTAGCTCAGGTTGAGGTTTAGGGTGTAGGTTTGCTCGCTGAGCTGTAGGTTTGATATCCAGACGTTTCATTACCTGGCTAGGTAACATCATCAGTGGCGACCTCCAAGTGAAGTGAAGCTGTTGTCTCCTGCTTTCTATTTATATCTTTCTCCTATTTTTCATCCGTGTGTAGGGCTATGAGGGAGAGGGGGTCGTTTTGTGGCTAGCTGGTGTTCACACGGATGAAAAAAACCACCATTTCGACTGGGACAACACGTCTATCCTGGGACAGGCTAAGCAAAGACATGCCAGAGAATTCCTAGAGGCCTGGCGCTCCAACCACAACGCCATAAACAAGCACATAGATCTAGATGCCATCTATCAACCCCTCAGCAAACGAACAGGAAATGACATCACCACAAACCCCAGGAACCCCATCCAGGAGAAAGATATAAATAGAAAGCAGGAGACAACAGCTTTGCTTCACTTGGAGGTCGCCACTGATGATGTTACCTAGTCAGGTAATGAAACGTCTGGATATCAAACCTACAACTCAGTGAGCAAACCTACACCCTAAATTGTCATTTAGAAAATGGACAATGTTGGTGTGTTGCATTTACTGCTCTACTAATCGAGACTTCTGGAATAATTTGTCAAATAACAATGTATTTAATAGAAACTCAATCTTCTAGTCATGAACAATAAAACTATTGCAAACACCCACTTTAAAAATAAATCTCAGAAGTACTGCTGCACAGGTTGCTGCATTTTGCTGCATTCAACATATGTTATGATTATGCAATCTCAAGAGATACCAGCAGTTGATTTTTTGCTTCAAGCGCTGACTTTGTATTCAGCCCCAGCTGAATCAGTGCATTGTGCAGAATTGTGCTGTATCTGGTATCCATAAATTAAACACCCTCAAGCAGCAGAACCACCAAACATTCTTTTCTACCCCCCCACCCCCAATCTCCACTAATTACCATTTCAAAAGGCTAAATTCTGCATCACTCCAGGAAGACGGCAAACACTTCAGTGAATTTGCACATGCTAGAATACATACCAGCAAATTCAAGATAGCAGGCTCTTGTTACAGTCCTCCCATAATACAACTTTCAAAATGAAGAAGGTTCTGATTGAGTGAACTAACTGCAAAACTAAAATGTTGTTCAGTGCAAACTGCCATGTACAAAAGCTCTCTTTAGATTGTCACAGCATGAGCCATGACCACAGCATCTGCAAACCCTCTGGTGTTCCCTTCCCCCATTCGAAAAACACAAAACAGTGAAGGTAACACTGAAACTACTATTTCTCATCTGGGAAAAGCTCAGTTCCTTCCTAATGTTTAGCTCATCAGCATAAAATTAGCACAATCAGCACATCACATCAGCACAGAAATCCAAATTGGAATCATTTCACATGCAGTAGCCCTTCAATGATTTTCCACAATTCTTCAACAACTAGTGTCACAGATCAGCAGTGTGAACCCTCAGCTTTAATATTAGTCTGTGGCCTGAGATCAAGTTATTCATACAACAAATTCTTATTTAAATCTTTTGAGCGCAGCTTGAAATGAAATAAACAGGATGAGTATTAATTTGGATCTATCAACAGTATTTTTTACTATTGCTTCACAAAACCCAGCATGCAGTTCTCACCAAGGAATTAGATTGCTATTTCAGCATTTGAAGCCAGCTACCACACACTTTAGCCCTCAATGTAAGTGAATTAACCAGATAACACATTTCAGAGCTCCAATATCGATGTACTGTGTCAAATTTCTGATCCAACAGAACACTATTCTCAAGATATGTTTTTAATTTTTTCAGGAAAAGATTTCCTTATATTTTGTGGGTGATGATCCAAAATGCTCAGTTATTTAGATATCAAGATGAGTCGTAGTAGCTTCATGCAACTACAACAATCTGTTTTACTTTGCAATATCTGGAAACTTCCGTTATGAATGACAAAGAATCTGCAAGAAATTTAAAAACAGTCTAATTAGGAGGGGAAGAAAAGCATGGTCCAAATTCAAAGCAGCTGCACCTTACATGTTTTCTGAAATCCCTTTGAAACTGCTTGATATATATGGTGTTACAGTGATCACGGCTCCATTTGCTGTTCCAACATTGAACTGCAAAGTCAAGTTGCTCAAAATGGCAAGAGTTTAGTACTCCAGCTTTCCACTTTTTATTTAAAATAATTCAAAGCATTATTACTAACTATACTTGATTACTGATTAAACTTCATAATTTGTCCAAAGACAAGTATTGTAAAGCCAGAGTGTTGAAGAAATAACAAATAAAGGGACATCAACAGTTTACATGCAATATAGAAATTTTATGCACTTGTAAATTTAGCTCTTCCTTGGTGATAAGACAGTAAACCTTCCACTTCTAAGATGAATCTTACATTAAAAAGAGAAACTCAAACACAGACAGGGTTAGTCTGCAGATCTAAGCTGTAAAATTACTTTTAAAATTAAAAATTACTATCAACTTGCATATTAATCAAAAAAGCCATCAAGAATTTGTTGAAGGTAAATTCTATTTAACTCACTTGAGTGTTTGATGAGGTAAGAGGGATGGTTTATGATAGCCATGTGTTTGATGTGGTGTGCATCAACTTCCAAATGGCATTTGGTCCTTAACAAAGTTGACATCCGTGGAAAAGGAAAAGGCCAGTAACACCATGGACACAAAGCTGATTGAACAACTGGAAAATGCAATGAAAATGATGCTTTCTGGAACTGGGGGTGATATTCAGCGAGGTTCCCCATGGGTTGGAAATGGAACCCTGCTTTTCTTGATTATATTATTAATGTCGACTTTGGCGTACAGAGGACAAATTTCAAAATTTGCAAACAACAGAGGCAGTTAGAAATAGCACTTGGGCGAATGGGATCAAAGGTTATGGGGCGAAAGCAGGATTAGGCTATTGAGTTGGATGATCAGCCATGATCATAAACAAATGGCACAAAGGGCTGAATGGCCTCTTCCTATCTTCTATGTTTCTATGACACAGAGCTTGCACAGGTTCCCTTCTGTATAATTAATGAAGGTAGAAAGGCAGATTGAAAAGTGGTTCACAAAGCATCAGGGATCCTGGGCTTTGTAAAGAGTGTATAAAACCAAAGATGTTCTGATGAATTTGGAGAAAACATGGATTCTGCCTTCATTTGACCACTGTGTCCATTACTGGCCACCATCTCAGTAGCATTCTGAAAAAAACCACCATTTCGACTGGGACAACACATCTATCCTGGGACAGGCTAAGCAAAGACATGCCAGAGAATTCCGAGAGGCCTGGCACTCCAACCACAACGCCATAAACAACCATATAGATCTAGATGCCATCTATCAACCCCTCAGAAAACAAACAGGAAATGACATCACCACAAACCCCAGGAACCCCATCCAGGAGAAAGATATAAATAGAAAGCAGGAGACAACAGCTTCGCTTCACTTGAAGGTCGCCACTGATGTTACCTAGCCAGGTAATGAAACGTCTAGATATCAAACCTACAGCTCAGCGAGCAAACCTACACCCTAAACCTCAACCTGAGCTTCACAAACCTTGCAATCTGAAGACATTACAGTAGATTCAGGAAAGATTCACGAGAATGGGGATTCAGGGTCGAGAAACATTCTATGACAAGGATAGATTAAAGAAATTGTTCAGAAGCTTTTCTTGGAGTAGAGAAAATTAAGAGATGATTTAGAATGTTACATGTCAGGGACACAGTAGATAGGGAGATGCCCTGCTTGCTAGCAAAAGAGTCAAAATCGAAAGGATGCTGATTTAAAATAAATAACAAAAGTACCAACAACGGTGAATGTTTTTTAAACAAAACAACACTGCACATAGTTAGAATCTGAACTGCTGTCTGAGTATGATGGCAGCATATTGAAGTAGTCTTCGGAGGAGAAGTGGATTTTTACTTTTTACTTCAAGGCATGTGTTGTTGCAGGCAACACCAACATTTACTGCATATTTGCAAGGTTGGTGGTGTGTTGCATTTTTGATGCACTGCAGTCACTAGGGTCCAAGTCTGCCCACAGTGCTGTAAGAAAGGGAGATCCAGGATTTGACGCAGTGTTAACGAAGAAACCATACAATTCCCAGTCAGATTGGTGTGGGGATTGCAGAGCAACTTGCAGCTTATGTACCCACGCAATTGTTGCCTTCTGTGATTTTCTGTCTCTGTTCTGAAGAGTCGCCAGAGTTAAAACGCTAACTCGGCTTTCTTCCCACAGGTATTGGCAGACCTGAGTTTTGCCAGTGATTTTTATTTTTGTTTCAACTGTCCAGCCTCTGCACTTTTGTTTTATTCTACTTTTATCTTTCTAGATGGTGGCAGTCAAAGTTTTGGTCAAAGCAGCATTAGTGGGTTGTGAGAGTGCATTTTGTAGACATACACTGCTGCCTGAGTACATTGTCAATTTAAGCAATGTTTCGGGATGTAGTGCCAGCCAAGTGGATTACTTTGTCCTAGATTGGGTCAAACCTTCTTGAGTCACTTTCCTGACTTGTGCCTTGTACAATGTGAGCAGGCTTTGGGGAGACAGTACCTGAAGCAACAAGATTCAGCAGCACTACAAGGAAAGGGTAAAGAGGCAAGCTACTATGACAAAGAGTTAGCACAGAGACAGTGGGCTGAATGGTCTCTATTTACGCTGCAATCATTCCATGATTATCTCTCCAAAAACAGTACTGTACCATGTTACCACTATTAATCTAATGAATCACAGTTTGCTTTCTCAGTTTCAAAGTCTCATTATTCAGGAGAAGATTTAGCAAGCTGACAAAATCCAGTCCAGAAGCAACCTTTATGCTACATCATGGTAGAGATTTAGTTGAACACTCACAATTTTAGCTGTTTTCAGTAATGTGTGCTAATGATCATAATATTAAGAACAACACTTTTCAACACTGCCAAATTAAAAGAATGTGTTGCAGGACAGCACGTACTTACATAGCCCATCGCACAGCTGCCATCATTATCAATACAATTTCAAAGCAAGATATTCAATTCCCTCTATTCATTGAAAACTGCAAATAATCAACCGTTGCCCTGACAACTTTTAAGTCTGAAGACTGAGCTTACTTAAGGCTGTAGAACATGCAGGATAGCCTCTTCTCTAACTCCACTGACCAATTTTTCCAACAGCTGTTGCATTGAAATTTTAGAAATCAGTGTACAATAGAAGCTTCTTTACTGAAGACAACATTTAAAAAACCAAAATGATTGTTGGAAGTTTAACAGTAAATAGAAACGGTCTTCTGGAAAACATTTTTCTATCAATGTTCCAGTTCCTTTGTAGATTTGTTACAGCCAGACTTTCCTAGATAATTCTTATCTGTATTTCAGTAATTCCACATGGATCTCACTGGGATTGGCAGTGTACCATTACAAGGAACAGCATACACAAAATATTAAAAAGTGGATAGTTTATGCAAAACGCTTCAGTTGTGGGCAAAAACAACAGAGTCACTCTGACATCTCGTCAGACCAATAATCATTTAATTGGCTTACTTAAAAATAAGCATAATACTATTCATCTTTTAATATTGAGTTATAAAGCCATTAGCTTCTGCCCAGACTGACTAAAAAACAATGTCAAACAGTGTCATTTTTATATAAACAGTACTGTCAGAGGTGAAAACTATTCAGAACTATATACAATGGTTTTGCCCAAAGCATTGGATTCGCCTTTCAAACCTTGTCACAATCAAAATGTATTAAGTAATTATAATAAATGAAGTATTGCTTTAATATATAAGTGCTGCAAATACTACGTCTAATTTACTACCACGTTTTCCTAAATTCCTAATCCATACCCTTATGTGAAGACAAAAATAAAGCTCTGCAAGGTTATCACGACAAACGCTGCCACGAGGGCTAAAGCAAATAAACGGAGCAAATTTTGTAGAAATTGTAATTATTATCGGTCATTTGTTGTTCATTTACCATGAATATATATGGACTGTAATGAAAATACTTAAAGATACCTTTTAACTAGTGTTAAATAAGTGTTGAAGGTGATCAATTACATTGTTCCTAGGCAGCGGCAGTGGAATCATTACAAGTTGGCGGGATTTTCAGTTGTAGATAACGCAATGTTACTTAGTGGACATGAATCAAAAACACGTCCTTGAAAGATGTATGATATTAATATGTACACATAATCCGCTATGGTTGAAGGGAGCATTGATCAACAAAACGAAATCTGCCGCAATGTTCGTTTCTCCGTGCGACGATTTCACAATTTGTAATAAACCATTGTGAAATAATGCTAATGATTAGCTTGCACCCCATAATCAGCTTCAAATATTAATTGTAGCGGTGTTGTACCAAGTTCTAGGCGTAGACTTATGGACAGTGCACTAAAAGGTGCAAAATAGTCAACAGTACTGACCACTAAAGAAAATATCCATGTGGTAAGAATTCTGTTGCAAACTCAACTCAGAAATTCTACTGTGTAGTAATTCTAAGCCATCTAGCGGACAAATCTAGGAGGCAGGAAAATATACAATCAAACCAATTTCTCAGAAAAAAAATGTATCAACCAATGCCCTCAACTTCCAGAAAAACAAGGTAATGCGCAATTGGAATCCCAGTAGGGCACACACTTCTCAACGATAAGTCTGCATTCAGAGTCCGAATCAACGAAATATTTTATTAGTTACCAGGGTCCGGTGGATTTTACGGGTTCGTGAGTGAGGGGCAACTACGCGGAAAGGGAAGATGATAGGGACTTGGAAAACAAATTCTTTTGTTTCAACAGAAGATAATATATGGGTAAATAAATAAGCTGGACCACCTGGTTTTCCTCGCCGAATCGATATCCACACCAGCCCTCAAAAACAGATCTTTTGTGGAAAATATCCCGTTATTCCTGACCGGTTTCGTGATCCAGAAAACATCAATAATACAACCAACCAGAGGAGGGTCTGTTGTCCTGCCTTCGGAAATTGGTGGTCGGTGGAGAGACCTTGCTGAGCGCTCTCTGCCATGGGGGTAATCCTGAATGGATTGGAGCTGCGGGAAGTGAATATTTATGGAGACGCCAGGACGGGTGGGAGGAAATTGTCGTGAATAAATAAAAAAATACTATTTCGAAGCGGGGGAAGGGACCAAGTAGCAACCCATCTGCCCACCAACAGCAGTAAGCCCTGCCACACCTCAACAGACCGAGCGAGCCCAGTTAAAGGTGAACTCTCATCACCGGGCTCCCCTCTTTAAAAAGAACACTGACTTGTCAACACGCCGCCGCTTCGCAATCTCCCTTTCAGCTTCGTCCTACCTGAAGTCGCGGCGCTCGGAGCCGGACATACAAACTGGATCGTTTCATATAGTCCCGAAGCTATGCAACAGCATAGAACCACTAACCGATCCTGATCCCAATCCACAGATCCCAGCCTCCGATTGCCACTGCAAGAGCAGCAGCAGCACCACCTCCCACAGCCAGTAGGCTGGGAAAGTTTTCACATTCTCCCGCACCTCTACCCAACCTGACGCCAGATGTCCCTCCCCTCACCCACCGGCCATACACTCACCCCATTGGTCATCCGCCCTCCACGCCCCGCGAGGGCATTGCAACCGCGCTTTCCATTGGTCACCGCACCGCCCCCTCCGCCCCTTCTATTAATTGCGCAGCGAAATCTGTGGCTTGAAGGCATGCTGGGATGTGTAGTTATTTTGCGGCCCTTCCCCTAGAGAAATTGGGAACTAATTGATCGGGAAACAAACTACAACTCCCGGAGGGCAACGCGCGATTCCAGCCAGGTTTCGCGATACTTTTCGGGCGCTGTTGCTAAGGTTTCGGCTTTGAAGCTTCTCCGGACGAAGTTTGCTCGAGTTTTCGTTACCCAGAAACGTTATCGCACGGAGAGAGGGGAAAATCAAGCCTCCCGTCATTATGACCATCAGTGAGAGTGCAGCCAAAGCGCCCACCATGGAAACGTTGTTTTCCTTGGAGCTGTTGGTGGATAATGTGCGACTTGAGCCTGGGCCTTGGACTCCCGGACCTGGACCTTTGTTTGCGGTGGCTTTCAGGCTGTTAGACTTTCCAACCTTACTTGTCCATCAAATTGAACCGGAGCGAGCGGAATGTATACGGCGGAGCTGGGTGTCCGACAAGGAGAAAGCGATCCCTGAACGAGCACCCTATGGTTCTGACGTCCCGTTCAGCAAAGGGAAATCGTGCCTATTCAAGATCAGCCTAGCGTCCCTGCACAGCCATTTGAGCAACACACCTTTGTACGTCATGCTGCTGGACGTCTTCCCTCGGGTACCCAAGTTCCTTGGCAGTTGCCTAATTTCTCTAGCAGATGCGGTGGATAAAATCAGAAGAGAAGTTGAGGAGATCGGGATGCCGTCCATGCATGGTAGTAAGGGTCTTCACGCTTTGTACAATCTCATGGGCAGAAAAGTCGGCTACATTTCGGTGGGATACAGACTCTTGAGTTTGGGGGCGGCTTTACTGCCGCATGATCAAGAGAATGTGACTGGCGGAATGTTAGATGTCAAAGAACTTCCACTCAAAACCGTGGAAGCGCCAGTTTTGTCCGATGTTAATAAAAAGTGCGAGGAGTTTATGTCTCAACATAGCGGTAAAACATTATTTATTTCTGCAAAAAGCCCCGACCGGCTGGTGGATAATCGGATTCTCGACCAAAAAGTGCAAATACTCGATAGTGAGGTACCTGTTGTCATCTCGATGCCAAAGGAGGAAAAGCGTAAACCGCGCAAACCGACTGAGGGGGAACCCATGGAACACCAACTGGGACTGCGAAGATTAGAAACTGAACGAAGTGTGGATTTAGATGTAGACAATGTCTTTTGTCCACCCCCTATGTATTACACACGGTCAACAAATGAATCCAAAGAAAAAATAGCTGAAGTACGCAGAGTAGTCGAACCCGATACAATGTCAGCTCCATTGGAGGAACAAGATACGGATGATGCTGGTGGATCGTTCGATATTAAACAGAATGTAAATTATTCTCATCTGCCTGTAAGTCAGTCGGAAACTACATCTAGGTTAAAGCCACAAGTATACGATACAAGCCCACAGTTTGATCCATGTAATAACATCAGTCAGTTACCTTTATTAAATGCGCTTCTAATAGAACTTTCTTTGCTACATAATCAGGTTCCCCAGGGGATTCCTCTTCCCGTTCACCCTAAACTTACATGGCTTTACAGTGGATTAGAGAATGATTCACCCAAAGTTCATAAACCAATTCGTACAACAGAACCGGAGCATCCAAAGCCTACCAGTTCAAATTTAAAGATTCAAAAAGAAAAGTTTCAAAAACACATGATATCTCTAAAGCACTTTGATAAAGAAAATACAACAAAGCAAACTAATACAAAGAACAAATCTAAGCATCCAAAAAGAAAGCTGACGTATGGATTAACACACACATTGCGGTTAAGACTCCAGAAGACAAACCCAGAAATGCTGATATTGCATGAGCAAAGGGAGCTGTCAAGAAATAAACAACTGAAAGAGAGAAAGACTGCAGCAACATATTGTAAAAGCAAAAGTGGTCCATCAACATTTCTTCAAGAAAATCAGTACCTTCCTGGAACGTTTTCTTTCCAAAGTGGCTATTTTGAAGAAAACATTGAAACATTAATTGAAAATAGTATTGAACTAGACTCTCTCCATTCTCCAAAAGTTCTCGGAAGTAGAAAAAATAAAAACACAGGTAATTTTGGAGAAACATCCAAACTGGAAAATGTCACTAATAAAGAACAGATGTGTGTTCAAACTCTGGGACCAACTTCAAAAGTGTCAAACTTTCAGATGTTGCAAAATGCAACAAATGACAGGATACTTGTTAGAGAAGATGTAAAGATCAATGTACCCAAAACTTTCAATCTGGATTCTGACCACCATGTCAGTGACAGAGTTAACAGGGCAGAGAATGTGCTGCAGACTTCAGAAATTAATCCTGTCTCCATAATTTATTCAACAAAAGCAGAAGACAGCGATGCACAGATTTCCTCTAATAGCTATAATGACTGCGCTGACCCAAAGTATTCTGAGGACTTCACAAGTCCTGAAGCAACAGGATTCTCAGAAGATTTTACCAGTCCTGAGCCTACAAGCAAATGTACAGATAATTTGGATAGTAGTATAGAGGCAGCCTCCACTATGGTGAAACATACGAATTCTAACAATGAGTTAGAATCTAACCTTTCAAAACATTTCAATAATGGAGCAGCTCAAAGTGAGAGGGAAGACGATTCAGTTCTATTACCTATACCATCCCAGCAATCTCCAATTCGATCTTTAAAAGGAATATCCAATGTGAAAAGTCATCATCAGAAAGTGGCTGCCTCAAATCTATCTAATGATGCTACCAGCTCAGAGGTAAATCAATTTAGAAACACATTGAACCTAACAAGCAAAGAAGAAAATAAGAAACAACTTGAGTCAACTCTATTTCACAGAGACATCAATCCAGTTAGCATAGAGCTCCCCAGGCTTTCAAGTTCAATGACTGGATGCAAGGCTTTAGAGGACAGCCAATCTTTGGGGCCATCCCAAATGAGTTCCTACATACCATCCAGTGTGTCTGACCTTGTTAGTGGTGAACTTGAAATTAACACAACAGATGTTCAAAAAGATGGCAGTGAATTGGATGCGACAGGAATGGCCAATGAGTGCATGCACATTTCTGAACTAATAACCAACAAACTTCCTGGATATACTTTATGATGTCATCATTGAAGTTACTTTGTAATTGTACTGGGCATCCTTAGACTGCATATTAGTTACGTACATTTCTTTTGACCCATAAGTAAACTTTATCTGCCCACTATGCTACTTATAATCAATGTGACTACCTATATGCGCAAAAGAGATGTGCAGTTTTAGGCCTCTTCCTGAAAGTGTTCTTCTTCTTGTCCTTTGGAACAGTAAAGAACACCCTCCTTCAATCTCCTTCCTTCATTCTCCAATTCACTTACATTCCACCTTCATTTTCTACCATTTAACTGTAGCTTGAGCTCTACAAGTCTGTACCAGTGGCTTCTCTTTACAGCACTAGAGAGATATCTTTAACCCACAATTCTTCCTCGCTATGCTGCCTTTCAAAAGCATCATATGTTAGGTCCAGCTATACATGTAATAAAAATAGAAAATGCTAGAAATATTCAGGTTAGACAGCTGGAGAAAAGTTGGCCCTGTATTTTTTGAGACAGCTGCCTGACCTCCTGATTATATTCAGCATTGTCTATTTTTATTTCAGATTTCTAGTAGTATTTTTCTTGACAACACCCAACGTGAAGTCTCCAACACCTCACATGATCCCTCCACTGGCTATTTTGGGAAGACTGCTTATTTAGCAAAGCATACATTGTACATTTTCTCCTGCTAAATATTGGGAAGAAGGAAACCACTGTCCTTGTAACAGCTATAGATTCCTAAAGCTTCACAAAGATACTAGCCAATCATTTGCTTGAAACAAACTGTGTCAGATTTGTGATGACGTTCTTGTGAGACTTGTGATGAATTCCTAATGAAGGGCTTATGCCTGAAACATCGATTCTCCTGCTCCTCAGATGCTGCCTGACCTGCTGGGCTTTTCCAGCACCACACTCTTGACTCTGATCTCCAGCATCTGCAGTCCTCACTTTCTCCATTTGTCAAATTTGACGACAAGATCAAATTCTACAACAAGCATAAGAGGTACAGTTAGTAAGTTTGCAGATGGCACCAAAATTGGAGGTATAGTGGACAGCGAAGAGGGTTACCTCAGATTACAACAGGATCTTGACCAGATGGGCCAATGGGCTGAGAAGTGGCAGATGGAGTTTAATTCAGTTAACTGCGAGGTGCTGCATTTTTGGGAAAGCAAATCTTAGCAGGACTTATACACTTAATGGTAAGGTCCTAGGAGTGTTGCTGAACAAAGAGACCTTGGAGTGCAGGTTCATAGCTCCTTGAAAGTGGAGTCGTAGGTAGATAGGATAGTGAAGAAGGCGTTTGGTATGCTTTCCTTTATTGGTCAGAGTATTGAGTACAGGAGTTGGGAGGTCATGTTGTGGCTGTACAGGACATTGGTTAGGCCACTGTTGGAATATTGCATGCAATTCTGGTCTCCTTCCTATCGTAAAGATGTTGTGAAACTTGAAAGGGTTCAGAAAAGATTTACAAGGATGTTGCCAGGGTTGGAGGATCTGAGCTACAGGGAGAGGCTGAACAGGCTGGGGCTGTTTTCCCTGGAGCATCGGAGGCTGAGGGGTGACCTTATAGAGGTTTACAAAATTATGAGGGGCATGGATAGGAAAAATAGGCAAAGTCTTTTCCCTGGGGTCGGGGAGTCCAGAACTAGAGGGCATAGTTTTAGGGTGAGGGTGAGAGGGGAAATATATAAAAGAGACCTAAGGGGCAACGTTTTCATGCAGAGGGTGGTACGTGTATGGAATGAGCTTCCAGAGAATGTGGTGGAGGCTGGTACAATTGCAACATTTAAGAGGCATTTGGATGGGTATATGAGTAGGAAGGGTTTGTAGGGATATGGGCCGGGTGCTGACAGGTGGGACTAGATTGGATTGGATATCTAGTCGGTATGGACGGGTTGGACCGAAGGGTCTGTTTCCATGCCGTACATCTCTATGACTCTTTAAGATCAAATTCAGAATTAAACTTCCTTCTCGTAGATTAGTCTACTTCTACCCGTCTCTATTCCTGACTCAGTTTTTATGGCATTTTCATCCTTTTGCATGCCTTCAGACTTTACTGTTCTAGTGTTTTATTAGTCTTGAGTTCTCCAACTGACCTCTTAAAAAAAACTGCAACTCATACAAACTACCCTGTTCAACAGTATCCCTACTTGTGCATCATACTGGTTCTCACTGATATATGTTAGTTTCTAGTCCTCCAGACCTAAGTTTTAAATTTTCTTCTCTGACTTCAGATTTTTTTTCCAACATCACCCACTTCCGATCTCTCACTTCATCACACCATTAGTAGCTGTGTCTTGAAGCATAAGTACACACTAGCTGCACTTCCAAACTTGCAACTATCTAATCTTTGGCCATCTATTCATCACATTTCTGCAGATACAGATTTGTATGACCATACCCCTCTCATTATCATCTCTCTTAAATCCACAAGCGTGGTGGACTTATAGGATATGACAGGCAAATGGTTTATCTGTCTACCGTCCGATCTGGATGGGCACCTAAAACACAATCAAATTCTGCTCTTGTCTAGTAGACCTACTCAATATTCCAGCATTATAGGCCATTAGAAATATGAATTGGAATAGGCCATTTGACCCTTTGAGCTTGCACTGCTAATCAATAGGATTATGCCTCATCCAACATCACCGCCACCAGTCTATGGCAGGGAGTTCCAAAGGCTGTCAACTCTGAGAAAAGAGAGTTCATCTCAGTCTTATATTGGTTCCCCTTTATTGTGAAACAAAGTTGCCTGTTCCTAGATTCTCCCATGAGGAACCCTAGAATGCAAAGATAACTCCTGGTTTCCTTTCACCAATACAAACCATGTTATAGAGTCATAGTTATATAGTCATAGTCAAACAACACCAAAACAGACTCTTCAGTCCAACCAGACAATGCCAAATATAATTCCAAACTAGACGAGAATCACCTGCCTGTTCCTGGTCCATATTCCTTCAAACCTGTTCATGTACTTACTCAAATGTCTCTTAAACATTGTAATTGTACCCACATCTACTACTTCCTGAGGAAGTTCATTCCACACATGAACCACCCTCTGTGTGGAAAAAGTTTGCTCACCATGATCTTTTAAATTTCTGTCTTCTTACTTTAAAAATGTGCCCTCTAGTCTTCAAATCTCCCACCCTAGGGAAAAGACAACTATCATTAACTCTATCTATACCCTTCATTATTTTATAAACTTCTACAAGACTGCCTCTCAACCTCCTGGCCTATCCAGCCTTTCTTTATAACTCAAACTTTCCATACCTGACAATGTCCTATAAATCTCTTCTGAACCCTCTCCAGCTAAATAATGTCCTTCCTGTAACTGTGCGACCAGAATTGTTCACAGTATCCTAGAAGAGGCCTCATGTTGTTAAACCTTCTTCCATGTCTGCTCCACCCTTGCCTCCTACCATAAATATAAGAGTTAGTTGACTTCTTTACCACTATGATTGAGAGAATCCATTCAGTTGCCTCTGCTGCACCTCACTTTTACTAATTCAGCTGACCAAACATCCAATAGCTTTTGCTTCTATGCTATCTGCTCTCATGCTCCGAACTCATTTTGCCTGTGAGATTTCCCTCCTGCGAAAGACGAAGGTAAACTTTTCCTCTTCATTCCTTTATAACTGTGTGCTGTGTTTGATGCAGTTAACAATGCTATTCTCAATGTCTTCCACTGTCATCCAGTAATTGGAAGCATTAGCTTTCGATGTGTTGTTCCTTGAAGGTGCAGCACTTCAAAAGCTAATGCTTCCATATAAATCTGTTGGACTATAACCTGGTGTTGTATGATTTTTAACTTTGTCCACCCCAGTCCAACACTGGCACCCCCAAATCACAACTAAATGTAGCCAGGGAATCACTTGTTATGGCTTTACTTTGCATTCTTACACATTACCATGGATTTCTCCTATTATCGACCTATCCTTGGCTCTCTAAAGTTTCCCATCTGACGTTGATGACATTATCTAAAAGGATGATTTTAATTTGCAGATGTATCCTGACAATGCCCAGTTCTATCTGATTATCTGACATTATGAACTGAATGAGCAGAAGATTCCTCTAATTAAAAAAGTGGGAAACAGAAGCCATTTTATTTTTGGTCCCTACTCCAAATTCCGTTATCGAGTGACCAACTGCATCTTCTTCCTTTCTTAGTCTGAAATGGAATAACATGGGTGATTTTTTTCAAGTTGTACAGTTGAAGAAACAAGCTCCAATGGAATAATCTGGCATTCTGGGTCTTACATTTTGTGGAAAAATGTAACGGATTATGGTCAGTACTGACTGGTGTTTCTCTGTACTGTTACGAAGCAGAGGTTGACGGCCCTCTGATAATTAAAATTGAAACATCCAGAGAAGAGCACCCTGCCTCATAATCTGATGAAGAAGTGTGACAAGAGATATAACCTACCTTTCACCCCCACAATCTGTCATAAGGGAGTGGTTAAATGAAATTGAATCCTTTCATCCAATCTATAATTAACAAGTAACCATTTATTTATCTAACTCCAACAATGAACAAATTAACAGAACAACCATCAAACTGAACAGTCCTTCTCTAACTACCTATTCCTGAATAAAACAAGATTCTATTGGTGTGCTGTTTCAATAACACAGGTCCCCCACTTATAGAAATCCAGATAATAAGAAAACAGCAAATTAAAACTTAGTTTCTCAAAGTTCACATAGAATGTATCGTCCTGAACTTTCTGTATCTTCTTCCATCATCTTTTTCTGACCAAAATGCCTTCTCTGTTGTTTTCTGGTGTCAAGAATATTCGCTAAACATGCCAAAACCTTTTATAGATAAATAGTGCTTTTTAGAAAGCGTGGAGAATTTTTTGTGAGAGCCCAGTATTTCTTTCTTAGATGGCAGGTTTTCTCTCTCGTCAAATGACTGTTCGCTCTTTCCTCTCTGTCCAGTTGCCCCTCTGTTATATACCCACCATGACACGTTAAATTCTTATAATATGATTGGATTCAGGTTGTCAACACCATCAAATTTGAATTTTACTGCTAACTGAATGGCTTTTTGATACATCTATGCCTGTCTCTTCGTTGGCTACGTAGAACAGTTGATCTTCCGTAATTACACCGGCACCACTCCCCACCTCTTCCTCCGCTACATTGATGACTGCATTGGCGCCACCTCGTGCTCCCGCGAGGAAGTTGAGCAATTCATCAACTTCACCAACACATTCCACTCTGACCTTAAATTTACCTGGACCATCTCTGATACCTCCCTCCCCTCCCTGGACCTCTCCATCTCCATCAGTGACGACCGACTTGACACTGACATCATCTACAAACCCACCGACTCCCACAGCTACCTGGATTACACCTCTTCCCACCCTACCTCTTGCAAAAATGCCATCCCATATTCCCAATTCCTCCGCCT
>NC_057712.1:38261625-38274840 GCF_004010195.1 Chiloscyllium plagiosum
GCTTCAGGCTCTCTGCCTTTATTCCTGATGAAGGGCTTTTGCCCGAAACGTTGATTTTGCTGCTTGTCGGATGCTGCCTGAATTGCTGTGCTTTTACAGCACCACTGATCCAGAATCTGGTTTCCAGCATCTGCAGTCATTGTTTTTACCTTTTTGATACATTGTGTCAGTTTGAGCGCCTGCAGCTGTTTACATACATTCTTTGTTTTTAATCTAATAAGCATAAAAGCACTTTATCTTAAAGGGGCATTGCAAGACTTGACCCATTTTACAACTTTACCATTTTTACACACCAGCTTCATGACAGTACTCATTTCGGACATATATCTCAGTGCTTGAGAGTCAGGAATAAACCGAGGGTTTTCCTCCCTACTGATGTTCACTTAGCTTTGTGGAAAAGTGGCCAATTGGTCTCTGAACTTGATTCAGCTTTCTGAAAAAGAAAAGTCTCTACTTTGATGTCCCTCCAAAACTTTAATACCTATTTAACATTTAGAGCTGGAAGAATAGGCTCACTTGTAAAAATGGCTTTCAGCTCTTCAAGAGTGGATTAACATTTATTAGTCCCTACTACCTTTTCTTCCTGTAGGTCTGTCAGCAGCACAGTTGCTGTACAGATTTTGGGATGAACTTTTGGTAGAACCCATCCATCCCCAAGAACATTTTGGTTTTCTTCTTTACTGTGGAAATTTGAAACTGTGGTATTGCTTCTACATTTACAACCCTAGGTAGGTTATTTAAGGCTGAGAGAACTCACTGTCTGTGAGATTGACTACTAGATCAGCTCACTGTATTTTCAGGAAGAGGGCTTCCAGTTGCTGTTAGTGTGTATCTTAGATGTCACTGTACACTGAGTGGTTATCTTAAGTAATAGAGTCATAGAGATGTACAGCATGGAATCAGACCCTTCAGTCCAATTTGTCCATGCCAACCAGATATCCTAAATTAATCTAGTCCCATTTGCCAGCACTTGGCCCATATATTTCTAAACTCTTCCAATTCATACACCCATCCAGATGGCTTTTTAAATGTTGTAATTGTACCAGCCTCTACCACTTCCTCTGGCAGCGCAGCTCATTCCATACATGCACCACCTTTTGTGTGAAAAAGTTGCCCCTTAGGTCTCTTTTAAATCTTTCCCCTCTCATCCTAAACCTATGTCCTCTACTTCTGGACTCCCTGCCCCAGGGAAAAGACCTTGTCTATTTGCTCTATCCATGCCCCTCATGATTTTATAAACCTCTATAAGGTCACCCCTCAGCCTCCGATGCTCAAGAGAAAACAGCCCCAGCCTATTCAACCTTTCCCTACAGCTCAAACCCTCCAACCTTGGCACATCCTTGTAAGTATTTTCTGAACCCTTTCAAGTCTCACAACATCCTATTGAACAGCACACAAATTTAATAACCTTGCCACTTTCTGACATCAGCCTTTGAAAGGTGACAAGATCTTTTTGAAGTTCAAATGGCATGATTTAATATTGGTACAACCATCTGGAGTACAAAGATACATATTTCCTTCATGCGGAAGGCAAGGAAACCTGTCTGTACCCCTTGAATAAATCCCTCTTAGTGCAGGTAGCTTTCTATGCAATCTTGCAGCCAGGATACTGGGTTGGAGTCAGCTCTGGTCACTACATTATCTTGTCTGTAGTCAATTCAGATCCATGTGGAGTTCTTGAATATGAGTTCAATGGAGGATCTCCAGCTCCTGCTCTAGACTCTAGTTGGTGCTCTAGCAGTTTGTAATTTCCTTAAGTGGATCAGCTTTTCTGGATCAAGTTGATAGGGATGTTCCCATTTAGGAAGGGCCTCTCCCACATCCAAATCATGTAAAGCTGTGGTGGTGCAGCTTGCCTTCTTTCGCTCTCTCAGTATACCTTTATATGCAAAGAGCAGCCTTGTAAAGTATGCTTGCTGCTGTGCACTTGAGTGAGCAAATAAGAAATCTAAGTTTGCTAGTATTGCATTATTGGTTGGATAAGTAGTAAAAGGTTCATGTGGACCTCACTTGCATCTCCCTCCAATTCATGCTTGCTGTTGCCTTCATCCTCTTGGTTGATTAAAAGAAGCTGACCATTATCTGCTTTTTTGTTATTTGCCAGTTGGATGTGGGCATCGCTGGCTGGACCAGCATTTATTGACTTCTCTATTTGCTCTTGAGAAGGTGGAGGTAAGCTGCCTTCTTGAACTGCTGCAGCCCATGTGCTCAGGTAGACCCACAATGCCATTAGGGAAGGAATTCCAGGATTATGACCCAGCGACAGGAATAGCTGATATGAACGAACCTATCTTTCCTTCCCTAATATGGGGTCTTAATCACTCAGTTCACTTCCCAAGTTTTCAGGCTATCGCTATGGACAACAGAACCAGCCTTTAAGGGTACACTTTAAGGGTTGGTAGCAGCATTAACACAAAGGCTCTTAGCTGGAAGTTTTGGGCCCTGACATGTTTGCCTGCCTTTGATTTCATCACTGGACGATTTTCAAGTGTTCTCAGGTGGCTTCATGGGCTTGGAAGAGTCACTCTTGGAACTCTACTACAGAGGAACCTTGATTATCCAAATATCAATTATCCAAATTTTGGAGTATCCAAAAAAAACTCAAGGTCCCATCAAAACATTACATCAAAGAGGTATTACCAACACTGATCACTTTTGTTTACAATGATTAAAAGTGAATTTGGCTTACTGAAATGCTACCGAGAACAGTCCTGGATATCGATGGGAGCCCAGGCACCGTCTCCAAATGACTGACCTCCCACCATCTCTCTCTCTCCAAATGAAGACAGACAAAATGACAATCTAGGCAAATTCAGAGCACTAAATATTCTCAAATAAAGACCCTAGATAATCTTTCCAACATTGAGGGCAGAGTGGGAATTTGTCAAAATGTTGCAGTAAAAAGTTGTGTGCATAATTTTGAGACTCACCCCCAAAAGGTAGTAGCAGTCTTGCTGTTCGTGTCCAGCACAGCTGCCATCTCCATTCCATTACTTCATTTTGTTCCAGATTCCCATTGGGGAGAAGAGGCATCTGGCCGCTTCACTCCATCCACTGGCTGGAAACGTGGAGAGTTGAAAGCACATTGTGTGGGGGGGTTTTACTGACCCATTGTGCTGCTGCCTGGTCTCCTGAATGGGGAGTGGACTCAACAAGTGCTCGCTCTGTCAATCCCATTGAAGTGAAGCAGCAGCTGGGAGAGGCTTCAGCAATGCTGCAGGTCCCTTACACACAAGTGTGTGTCTGCTCCGAAACAAATCCTGAGACAGAGAGATGGAGCAAGGTAGGCAGAGAGGAAAAAAGAAACTTCAGAAAACTCAAGAGTTCTAGGGGAGAGGCATTAGATCAGTTATCTGAAAAATCAATTATCCGATCAATCAATTATCCGAACGTAATACTGCCCGCTATCTCGTTCGGATAATCAAGGTTCCTCTGTACATAGTTTAGCATGTAGACCTCCTCCTTCTCTTCAACCTTTTTTTTAATATCCAGATGTGCTCTTACACACAATTGAGCCTTTTTTTCCCATAACAAATCACCCGTGTTTTCTTTTCCCATCTGTTAACCACCATCATTAAAACACCTGTGTTCTGTTGATGAAGAATTGCTGGATTGAAATGTTTTCTTCTTACAGATACTGCCAGAACTGCTGAGGTTTGCTAGCAATTTTGATATATGATGTCCTTGACATCTTCGGGTCTCTGGCGCTGTGAAGCAGCAGTGCTAACCACTGTGCTACCGTGCCGCCCTTCTTACAGATACTGCCAGAACTGCTGAGGTTTGCTAGCAATTTTGATATATGATGTCCTTGACATCTTCTAGACTCCTGGAAAAGGTTTCGGGTTGCCAGAATAGAGGGTCTTCTGCTTGCAGTGCCAGCTTAGTTTCCACTGGCTAAACCTGTCTGGCATGGACTGCATGATCACAAAATCAGGAACAGTGCAAGGCATTTTCTCCCACAGCTGTTCAGTCTCTCTGACTCAACAATTTTCTCAGAATCCACTGGGGATGATGTTACCTTTGCTCCTTCAAGATCATTGCCAAATAGCAAGAGAATCTTGTCCACAGGCAAGGTGCAACTCCCAAGGTCACTGGTCCCAGTACTCGCTCACAATCCTGATTAACCTGGTGAAGGGGAGGTGAATTTGGACCCTTTTACCAGCACCTTCACATTTATTGCATTCTCTGATGGGAAGATCATATCCATTCCAAGCATTACAGTTTAGCTGTCCCTAGTATCCCCCAGTATCATTCCAGGCTTACTTTTCGCACCCTATAGGAATGTCCCCATCCTTTTTCCTAATACGCTGGCACTTTTCATGATCTAAACCTAGGGCAATTTCCCCAAAAGCTTACTCATAGAGATGTGAAAAATAGGAGTGGGACAATTGGCTTTTCAAGTTTGTTCCACATTTCAACATGATCATGACTAATCATCCAACCTTAGCCCCAAGAAGCATATCTAACTCCTTCTTGAAAACATTCCATATTTTAACCTGAACCACTTTCTTTGGCAGAGAATTCCATGGGCTCACCACTCTCTAGGTGAAGACATTTCTTCTCACCTCAGTCCTGAATGACTTACCCTATGTCCTGACATTGCGACCCCCAGGTTCTGGACTCCCCAGTCATCAGGAGCATCCTTTGTACATTTATCTTGTCTAGTCAGTTAAAATTTTATAGGGTCTTATGAGATACCCCTCATTCCTCTGAAATCTAGTGAATATAGTTCTAACTGATCCAGGCTCTCTTCATTTGTCAGTCCTGCCATCCAAGGATTTAGTTCAGTAAGTCTTTGCTGCACTCTTTCCATAGCCAGTAGTTCCCTTCTCAGATAAGTAGACTAAAACTGCAGACAATACACCAGATGTTGTCTCACCAAGGCCCTGTACAACTACAGCAAGAGACCACTGCTCCAGTACTCAAATCTTCTCACTGATGGCCAACACATACTTTGTCTTTTTCACCACACCTTGCACCTGCATGCTTACTTTCAGTGACTGATTTACAAGGACATAATCTCACTGCATCCTTCCTTTCCCAATCTATTAATATTCTGGTAATAGTCTGCCTTCCTGTTTTTGCCACCAATGTGGATAACCTTATTTATCCACACTATACATTATCTACTATGCATTTTCCCACTTATTCAACTTGTCCAAATTACACTGAAGCATCTCTTGGCTATCGTGACAGTTATCCCTCCCATCAAGCTTTGTGTTGTCTACTCTTCAGTAATAAGGACGAATTTTGGACTGACAGCTTGAATGCTGTGCCACTTGCTCAAAGTGATTTTAAAACAAGCTTCTCGTTCTGCCTCCTGAAACTTAGGAAATAAAGCAGCAAACCAAGTTCTATTTGCCCTCAAGTCAGAGCCAGTAGTGTCTTCATGGGACACCATTGGTTCCTTTTATTTATTTTTCTGTGGTTTTGATTGTAGACTGAAATGGGAAAAGGATCGTTTTAAAAACCAAGGACTGTGAAGGAATTGTTGCATATAAGTTAATAAGTAAATACATATTGTAGCTGCTGTTTACACTGCTGCTTGTTCAAGCAGTGAGGAAGGTTATGGAATGCAGGTAGCACCAGGGTGTGTGTACAAAGTGAGATTCAGCTGACCACAAATAGCAGACTGGCCTGTGGAGTAGGAACCAGTTGTCAATGACAAAGGCTTCTGCCTGCCAACAGTTGTGTAATTGGCTCCTAGTTAGCTGAACAGCTTACGCCTGTGGACAATATGGCCAGAAGCCTCCTGACCTCCAAAAAGGAAGAAAGTGACTTCTCGGGAAAAAAATAAACCCAAAACCTTAAGAAAAGTAGTTTATTTTCCCTCATCAGTTGCTATAAGGTGTCATTTTCACCTAACAACTATACAACAATAGCAAACAACTATAAGAGACTTTAATATTTGTGAACCAGTCTGCTCCTACAAGGAGATAAAATGTACCTGGAAAAGAGAGGACAAATAGCAAATTCTGATGAGCAAAACCATTATTTCAGCAAACTCTGTAAACCTGCCTTTCTAATTTTTCCCTCCAACCATGACACCAATTTTTGTTTTGGTCTGCCTGTATGTGTTTCTTAATGGGGGTGAAAGTTTAACTAGTAGAGTTATATGTTCAAAGTTAATAGTTGTTTATCCTCGAGCTGAAACCTAGTACAAAAACCTGGTACATGCTTTCTGTTAACCTGCTTCTAAAAATCTTTGACTTTGGTGATTATTTCAGGACTAGTGGTGTTTGATTTCCAGTGTGCTACTCTAATGAGGCTTGACACTCCTCAGCTCAGTTCAAAACTCCTTTCCTGCAGCTTTTCCTGAAACTGTTTCTTTTCTTTCCTCTCTTTTTCTTGAATCTTCTTCTTGAATTTCTCTCATTCAATGCTCCAATTATAATTTTTTTTTTCTACTGTTCTGTCCAGTTCATCATCTTCATTTATTACCTGTAAACCTTTTGGCCATGCCTTTTAATATTTTGAGTTTCTGGCTTTTAGGCAAAATTCTAATCCTAAGTGTCTCACTATACCTTTTAACTCTGGGATAGAATGTTTAAATTCTCAAAATTAAGTTCCTTTAATTCTGCTAGGAATGCACTGACATGAGCACAAACATTTTTATAATGTAGCATTTCAAACGTATCTAATGTTGTTTTCAGTTTTTCCTTTAGAATTTGCAATGTTTCAGATGACAGTTTATCCATTTTAATTCTCTTCTTTCATCCGGTGGTTCAAACAGACTTCATGATGAGCTTCCCTACTTTGCTACAGTACCAGATGGGATACCCCAAGCTGTAAAGATCTGGGTGAAGAAGAATGTAGTGGTTCCCCTTCTTTATTCACCTACCATCTCAGTAGGCTTCAACAAGGTTAATTTAAAAGATCTGTTCTCTTTCGGATACCTTTTTCCCAGATAAGTGAACTTACGTTTTAAAAGTCAAATCATCCAGGCTTTCTCAAATTAACAGAAAGAATTAGTTTTTTATTAAATTACTACAATTGAGAAGAAATAGTAATTCAACATATGTATGCACAGATTAGAGGTAATGGGGGAGTCCAAAAAGATAAAACTTTTTAAAAAACTGATATACAGATCAGTCTCTGAATTGTTCACAGGGAACAAATAGTTGGAAATTGTGACTGCTCAAAGTTTGGGAGAAGATTTGTAGCTCGGGTGCTCGTTGTTGTGGTTCTGTTCGTCGAGCTGGGAATTTGTGTTGCAGACGTTTCGTCCCCTGTCTAGATGACATCCTCAGTGCTTGGGAGCCTCCTGTGAAGCGCTTCTGTGATGTTTCCTCGGGCATTTATAGTGATTTGTACCTGCCGCTTCCGGTTGTCAGTTCCAGCTGTCCGCTCCAGTGGCCGGTGTATTGGGTCCAGGTCGATGTGCTTATTGATTGAATCTGTGCCGATACCCAACATGAGCAAAACCAATGTAGTGTACAAAATCCCATGCAAGGACTGCACAAAACACTACATAGGACAAACAGGAAGACAGCTAACGGTCCGCATCCATGAACACCAACTAGCCACAAAACGACGTGACCAGCTATCCTTAGTAGCCACACACTCAGATGACAAGCAACATGAGTTCGACTGGGACAACACTACTATTATAGGACAAGCCAAACATCTTTATTCATTCATGGGATGAGGGCGTCATTGCCCATCCCTAATTGCCGAGAGGGCAGCTAGGAATCAACCACATTTTGTGGGTCTGGGGTCACATGTAGGCCACCAGGTAAAGATGGAAGATTTCCTTCCCCAAAGGGCATTAGTGAACCAGATTTTTTTCAGGCAATTGATAATGGATTCATGATTATCATTAGACTCATAATTACAGATATATTTTTTAAAACTAAAATTCCACCATCTGTTATGGCAGGATTTGAACCAAAGTCCCAGAATATTATCTGGGTCTCTGGATTAACAATCCAGCAATAATACCATTAGGCCATCATCTCCCTTAGGTGAAAGTGGGTACTGCAGGTGCTGGAGATTTGAGTCAAGATTAGAGTAGTGCTGGAAAAGCATAGCAGGTCAGGCAGAACCTGAGGTGTAGGAAAATCAACGTTTCGGGCAAAAGCCCTTCATCAGGAAATGCATTTCCCTAACAATTTATGTGTAACATTCATTGTTTTTGTACAAGACTTTGTCAGTGACTGAAATTAAAAAAGCTGCAGCTTTTTTGTAGCAGTCCTTTTAAAAATAACACCTTTTGAAATTAAAAGTGAAAATAAAAATTAATAGGTACATCAGGGTTCTGATCCATTGATATAACATTATCACAAAGGCTACTGGCATGACAGTATCCCAGCTGTTGTACTGAAGGTAAGTCCTCATCCAAGTTGTTCCAACAACCACAATTTGGAAAATTGCACAGGTATATTGCAGGATAAATGAAATCTGATCAATTATTGTCCAATACTCTATCCTTGATTATTAACAGTGTGTTGTAATGTGTCATTAATAGTGCTATAAAGCAGCACCTATTCACAAATAACTTGATCATTTCGAATTCTACCAGGTCCACTCAGCTTCAGAGCTCATTACACCCTTCAGTTCCAATCGCAGCTCCTCAGCTAATGAAACAATCTTGCCCACAAACAGAAGACCTAAACAAATTTCAGCAAAATATTGCTAAGTGGCAAGAAACATTGATAACACACAAGTGGCAGGAAATTACCATCTCCAGTAAGCAAGTTCAATCACATCCCTTGACACTTAGCACCATTACCATTGCTGAACATCCAACATCAAACTAACCAAAAACCAAACTGCTTGTAACAAATGTAGGTCAGAGGCTATAAGTTCGGCAATGAATAACTCCCCTCCTGACTCTCTAAACTGTCCATTATCACAAAACTTAAGTCAAGCAAACAATCATAGAATCCCTCCAGTGTGGAAGCAAGCCATTCAACCTGAGTCCACACTGACCCTCCTACCCCAAACCTACCCTATTTCTGTAACCCTGCATTTCCCATAGCTAACCAATCAGCTTGCACATCCTTGGACACTGGGCAATTTTGCATGGCAAATCTAATAACCTGTACATCTTTGGATTGTGGGAGGAAACCAGAGAACCCAGAAGAAACCCACACAGACACAGGCAGAATGGGCAAACTCCACAGACAGTTGCCTGAGGGTATAATCAAACCCAGATCCCTGGTGCTCTGAGGTAGCAGTACTAACCACTGAGCCACAATGCTGTCCATGGATGATCACAAATCCAACAGCACTCAATAAATTTAACATCATCCGTATGACCATAAGTTATAAGAACAGAATTAGGCCATTTGGCCCACGCATCTGCTCCATCATCTGATTGTGGCTGATGTACTTCTCAATCCCATTTTCCTGTTTTCTCTCTCTAACTTTTGATCCCCCAACTAATCAAAAGCTACCTCTGTCTTAAATACACTCAATGACTTGGCCTCTACAGCCTTCTGTGGTAATGAGTTCTGCAGGATCACCACTCTCTTGAAGAAATTTGGCTGAAGAAATTCTTCACCTCAGTTCTAAAGTGTGGCCCCTTTACTCTGAGGCCATGCCTTCAGGTCCTGGTTTCTTCCACTAGTAGGCACATCTCCTCCATGTTCACTCTATCCAGAACTCTCAGTATTCTGTAAGTTTCAATCAGATCCCCCTTCATCCTTCTAAACTTCATCAAATACAGACCCAGAGTCCTCAACTGCTACTCAAATGACAAGTTCTCCACCCTCAGGATCATTCTTGTAAACCTCCTCTGGACCCCTCCAAGACCAGCACATCCTTCTTTAGATATGGGAGCCAAAATATTCTAAATGTGGTCTAACCAGAACCTTGTGCAACCTCAGCAGCATATCCCTGCTCTTGTATTCTAGACCTCTCAAAATGAATGCTAACATTCTATTTGCCTTCCTAACTGCCAAATGAACCTCAGCATTAACCTTAAAAGAGTCCTGAACTAAGACACTTCCCCATTTAGAAAATAGTCTACGCCTCTATTTTTCTTACCAAAGTACATAAACTCACACTTTCTCACATAGTGTTCCATCCGCACTTCTTTGCCCACTCTCTTAGCCTGTCCTTGTGCAGCCTCCCCTCTTCCTCAACACTACCTGTCCCTCCACTTATCTTCATGTTATTTGCAAACTTAACAACAAAATCCTCAGTTGCTTCATTCAGATCATGAATACTTGTGGTCCCAACATTGACCCCTGCAGAACTCCACTAGTCACCAGTTGCCATCCTGAAAAAGACCCCATTATCCCTACTGTTTGTCTTCTGTAAGTCAGCCAGTCCTTTGTCCATGCCAATATCTTGCCCTTAACACCATGGGCTCTTTTCTTATTTAGCAGTTTTCTATGCAGCACGTTGCCAAATAGATCTCATCTACTGGCTTTCCTTTGTCTAACTTGCTCATTATCTCCTCAAAGAATTCTAAGAGATTTGTCAGGCATGACATCCCCTTGATGAAGCTGTGCCAACTCAGCCCTATTTTACCATGCACTTCCACGTACTCGGCAATCTTATCCTTAAAAATGGCCGCTCAAATCTTATCAACCACTGAGATCAGGCTAACCAGCCGATAATTTCCTGTCTTCTCCCTCCCTCCCTTCTTAAACAGAGATGTTAAATTATCCATTTTCCAATGATTCCTGAAAGATCACCACCAATGCCTCCATAATCTCCTAAGCTATCTCCTTCACAACCCTGGGGTGTAGTCACTCAGGTTTGATTGATTTATCCACCTTCCCAGCACCTTGACCTTAATGATGGCCACTAAACTCACCTCTACCCTGATTGTCTTGAAGTTCTGGTATGCTACTGGTCTTTCTTCATGAAGAATGATGCAAAGTATCTATTGTGTTTCTCTGCCATTTTTTTCCCGCATTATTACTTCTCAATGGTCCAATGTCCACTCTTGCCTCTCTCTTACCCTTTATATATTTAAAAATTCTCTTGCAATTTTTTTTATTACTCACTAGCTTACCCTCATATTTCATCTTGTCCCACCTTATTGCTTTTTAAAGGATTCCCAATCCTCCTGCTTCCTACTAATCTTCAACACCTTCTATGCTTATATCGTTGTCTACAGAATTAAAATGCCTTTTTGATTCACAGTCTGTTCATCACTTTGTACGTTCACTTCCTACATCACTGGTTCACCATTGCAGCAGTGCAGTACTATCCAGGACAAAGTTTGATTGGCGCCCCATCCACATTATTCAAAATACACCTTTCACCATCAAGGCAAAGTTGGTTGCAGTGTGTACCACCTACCAGATGCACTGCAGTAACTCACTTTGTGGGTGGCATGGTGGCCCAGTGGTTAGCACTGCTGCCTCGCAGCGCCAGAGACCCGGGTTCAATTCCCGACTCAGGCGACTGACTGTGTGGAGTTTGCACATTCTCCCCGTGTCTGCGTGGGTTTCCTCCGGGTGCTCCGGTTTCCTCCCACAGTCCAAAGATGTGCAGGTCAGGTGAATTGGCCATACTAAATTGCCCGTAGTGTTAGGTAAGGGGTAAATGTAGGGGTATCGGTGGGTTTCGCTTCGGCGGGTCGGTGTGGACTTGTTGGGCCGAAGGGCCTGTTTCCACACTGTAATCTAATCTAAACTAAGTCTCCTTCCATACCACTTTCCAAACCCACAACCTCTATCACCTGAAAGGAAATGGACAGCAAATGCTTAGGAACATCACTGAATTCCCCTCCAAGTTACATATCATCTTGACCTTAAACTATATCACTATACCTTCATTGTTGCTGAATCAAAACCCTAAAGATCCCTCCCTAATAGCATTGTGGGTGGCTATTCACTCTAAGAAAAGTGGTTGAAGAAGGCAGCTTGGCACCATTTTCTCAAGGGCAATTAGAAATGGATGTTAAAATGCTACTCTAGCCAGTGATGCCCATATCCTATGTGCAAATATAAAGGAAGTAAAATCTTTGAGATGAAATGCAGAAACTTGTCAAGGTTCCTTCAACAGCACTTTTCAAACTTGTGACTTTTATCTTCAAGATGAACAAGGGCTCAGGTGTGTGAGAAAACTATTATTTTCAGACTTTACTCCATGTCACTTGTTATCCTGATATATAAATATCATTCATTGTCACTGGGGTAAAATCTTGGAACTAACCCAATGGCCCTGTGTAGATTTGTTTACACTACATAGGTTAATGGTTGAACCACTTTCTCAAGGGAAAATAGGGATTTTTCCAATGATCCTATATTCAGGAATGATGAAAAGAAATGACAGAAGATCAAATGGTTTAGGATTAGCATGTATTTGCTGGTTCATGGGTGTCATGGATACAAGTTTGGCTTGCTAACAGGAAGCAAATAGTTGGAATAAATAGGTCTTTTCCAGGCTAGCAGTTTGTCATGAGTGGTATGTCACAGGGATCGATACTGGGCCCTCAACTCTTTGCAATTTATAAATAATTTGGATTAAGAAATTGAAGGTTTGCAGCTAAAGTTTCTGATGACACAAAGGTAGGTAGGAAAGTGAGTACTGAAAAGGGTATAAAGGGGCCTACAACGGGATATTGATAGTTTTAGTGAGTGGATGAAGAAAGGGGGATTTCTTTCTGGAAAATGAAATATAATGTGAGAAAGTGGGAAATATTGGTAGAAAGAATAAAACAGAAGCATATTATCCAACTATAGAGAGTTTGCAAAGTTCTGAGATACAGAAACATCTGGGTGTCCTAGTACATGAGTCACAGAAGGTTAGTATGCAGATAAGCAAATAATAGGAAAGCTCATGAAATGTTGTTTATCACGAATTGAGTAGGGAGGTTATACTTCAGTTATATAGGGCATTGGTGAGACTGCATTTAGAGTACTATATACAGTACTGGTCACTGTACTTATGGAAGGATTTTAATGGGTTGGAAGCCATTTATAGAATGTATACTAGGCTATACCTAGAATGAGTGGATTGAGTTATGGGGGAAAGCTGGACAAGTTAGGCCTGTATCCTCTGGAATTTAAAAGAGTCAGAGGTGACTTAATTGAGGGGACTTGACCAGGTGGATGTTGAAAGCATGTTTCCTCATGTGTGAGAATCTAGAACTAATGGTTGTATTTTAAAAATTAGGGAATGCTGATTTAAAACAAAGATGAGGAAGTTTGCAGATGACACCAAAATTGGAGGTGTAGTGGAGAGTGAAGAGGATTACCTCAGATTACAACAGGATCGGGACCAGATGGGCCAATGGGCTGAGAAGTGGCA
>NC_057712.1:38274950-38324339 GCF_004010195.1 Chiloscyllium plagiosum
CTGGTCTCCTTCCTATCGGAAAGTTGTTGTGAAACTTGAAAGGGTTCAGAAAAGATTTACAAGGACGTTGCCAAGGTTGGAGGATCTGAGCTACAGGGACAGGCTGAACAGGCTGGGGTTGCTTTCCCTGGGAGCATTGGAGGCTGAGGTGTGAACTTATCGAGGTTTACAAAATTATGAGGGGCATGGATAGGATAAATAGACAAAGTCTTTTCCCTGGGGTCAGGGAGTCCAGAACTAGAGGGCATAGGTTCAGGGTGAGAGAGGAGAGATATAAAAGAGACCTAAGGGGCAACGTTTTCACGCAGAGAGTGGTACGTGTATGGAATGAGCTGCCAGAGGATGTGGTGAAGGCTGGTACAATTGCAACATTTAAGAGGCATTTGGATGGGTATCTGAATAGGAAGGGTTTGTAGGGATATGGGCTGAGTGCTGGCAGGTGGGACTAGATTGGGTTGGGATATCTGGTCGGCATGGACAGGTTGGACCGAAGGGTCTGTTTCCATGCTGTACATCTCTATGACTCTATGAAACATATTTTCTGTCAGAGGGTGCTAAGTCTTTCGAATTCCCGTCCTCAAAAGGAATTGGATGCAGAACCATTAAATATTTTCAAGGCAGAGATAGATAGATTCTTGATTGCCAAGGAACTCAAAAGTTCTCTGGGGATATGCAAGAATGTAGAGTTGAGGTTAAAAATCAGATCAGCAATGATCTTATTGAATAGTGAAACAGGCTTGAAGGGCTGAATGGTTAGGTTGAGGAAACAGTAGTAAAGAAGAGGAGTGATGGGAGAAGAAGATTGTTGGAAAGCTGAGTGTTCTGAGGAAGTGTTCAAAAGAGGTGGACAGTATTCCTGGACTCGTGACAGATGACTGTAACACTCTGGCAGTGAAGTAGAGGCTCTTCCAAAATCTGCCTGTAGATACAGTGTAGCTAACTGATAGAAGGTTTCACCATTGAAAAGCTTCCTTTGCTACAGAATAATGTGCATCTCTTCTGCACATCCTCAGCAATTCAAATTTTTAATTATAATTGCATGGTAAACAGGGAAGACCAAAGTGGAAAATATTTCCGGTTCTACAGCTGTGAATGGCATAGCACAGTGAGTAAGATGTTGAAGGTGATTCTGAAAGATAGGATTTAGATGCACTTAGAGAGGTAATGATTGATTGGAAATAGTTGGCAGGGTTTTGTGCAAGGGAAATCATGTCTCACAAACTAAACTGAGTTTTTTGAGCAAGTAACCAAAAGGATTGATGAGTAAATGCCTTTGACAAGGTTCCACACTGTGCACTAATTAGTAAAGTTAGTTCGCATGGGATTCAGGGTAAGCTTGGCATTTAGATACATAACTGGCTTAACGACAGGAGACAGATTGGTGGAGAAGAGTTGTTCTGGATGTAGGTTTGCTCGCTGAGCCGCAAGGTTGATTTTCAGACATTTCATCACCATATTAGGTAACATCTTCAGTGAGTCTCCAGATGAAGCATTGCTGATGTTTCCTGCTTTCTATTTATATGTTTGGGTTTCCTTGGGTTAGTGATGTCATTTCCTATGATTATGTCATTTCCTATTCTTTTTCTCAGGGGGTGGTAAATCATGTCTAACTCGATGTGTTTGTTGATAGAGTTCTGGTTGGAATGGTTGGAACGCCATGTTTCTAGGAATTCTTGTGCATGTCTCTGTTTGGCTTGTCCTAGGATGGATGTGCTGTCCTAGTGGAAGTGATGTCCTTCCTTATATGTATGTAAGGATACTAGTGAGAGAGGGTCATGTCGTTTTGTGGCTAGTTGATGTTCATGTATCCTGGTGGCTAGTTTTTTACCTGTTTGTCAAATGTGGTCTTTGTTACTGTATTTTGTAAATGACATTAGTTTTGCTTGTTGTCTGTATAGTGATGATGATGAAGGGCTTTTGCCCAGAACATTGATTTTCCTGCTCCTCAGATGCTGCCTGACCTGCTGTGCCTTTCCAGCATTACTCTAATCTTCAGCATCTGCAGTCCCCACTTTCACCTAATTGATTAGGACATTTTTCACTCAAACATAGGAGGTTAAGAGGCAACTTTACAGAGATTTATAATTATATGAGGGGGATAGAAAGGAGAATGGCAGGTGTCTTTTTCTTGTGGGGGGAGGGTGTGGATTTCAAGACCAGGGAGCATATTTTTTAAAATGAGAGGAGAAAGATTTTAAAAAGACATGGGGGCATTTTTTTTTTCCACAAAGTGGTTCATATATGGAATGAACATTCAGGGGAAGTGCTGGATGCAGATACAGTTCCAATGTTTAAAAGACACTTTTGAATAAGTATATGGATAAGAAATGTTTGGACGGATATGGGCCAAGCACAGCCAGGTGGGACTAGATTAGTTTGGGGTATAGACGGGCATGGACTGGTGAGACCAAAGGGTTTGTTTTCATGTTGGGGGTCTCTCTAAATCCTTATAGATACTATGACTCTATAAATCCTGATCTCAACCCATGTTTACATAAGATCAATTAAACTTTGATGGAGCACAGCTTGATTTTCACAGCATAATAGTGAATTTGGATGTCATAAAATAATGTCATCTGAGTTACTGTGAACAATGTCAAGGAAAACCATTTAAATAGTAACAAGAGTAGGTGTTCAGGGGAGGTCACAGCTTAATGAAATTACAAGTGGACTGTTAATCCAGAGACCCAAGTAATGTTCTGAGGCCTGGTTTCAATTCCTGCTATGGCAGATGGTGTAATTTGAATTCAGCAAAAATCTGGAATTACGAATGTAATGATGGCCACGAATCCATTGTCAATTGTTGAGAAACCTACCTGGTTCACTAATGTCCTTTAGGGAAGGGAAACTGCCATCCTTACCTGGTCAGCCTACATGTAACTCCAGACCCACGGCAATGTGGCTGACTCTCAACTGCTCTCTGGGCAATAAATGCTAGCCTATTGAAAGTTTTAAAGCAGTGCAACATTGGCAAAGATCTAGTGAGGTGAATCTGTATCTGATTTTCTGACTGTTCCATAACACATTCTGTTCTTGTAAAATCAGCAAAGACAACTGGAAGATCTTTTCTGATGAGTAACCATATCACCATTTAAATTACAAAGTCAGCCTGATAGGAAAACCCTATACATTCCATATTTCCCTTCACCTCAAATTCAGCACTGTAGTTCTAAGTTTAGTGATAGGCAACAATAACAATTTACATTTGCACCTCGATTTAACATAATGAAATGTCCTAACACGCTGCACGGAAGTGATGAAATAGAATTCGAAACAAGTGTTGCATAAGAAGATATTAGAGCAGTTTTGTTTTATTCACTCACCAAATGTGGGTGTTGCTGGCTGGGCCAGCATTTATAATCCATCCCTAGGTGCCCTTGAAATGATAATGTAAGTTGCTGCCTTGAACTACTACAGTCCATTTGGCATAGGTACACCCATGGTGCCATTCAGGAGGGAGTTCCAGGATTTTGACACAGCGACACTGAAGAATTGGTGATTTTTTTTTGAATCAGGATGTGAGTAGCTTGTAGGGAAATTTGCAGATGATGAATTTTCCATTAATCTGCTACTTGTCCTTCTGGATGCCAGGGGTCAGGAGTTTGGAAAGAGTTAAGGAACCTTAGTGAATTTTCGCAGGGCATCTTGTAGATAGTACAACTGCTCCTACTGAGCTTGGATAGTGGAGGAGTTATATGTTTGTGGATGAGGTGCCAATCAAGCAGGCTGCTTTTACTTGGACGCCATCAAGCATCTTGAGTATTGTTAGAGTTGCAGCTATCCAGGCAAGTGGGGACCATTCCATCTGTGCCCTGCAGATAGTGGACAGGCTTTGGGGAGTCAGGAGATGAGTTACTCACTGCAAGACCTGCTTTTTAAACACAGTACTTGTATAACTAGTCCATTAAGTTACTGGTCAATGGTAACCCCAAGATGTTAATAATGGGGGAATCAGTGATAGTGATACCATTGAGTGTCAAAGGACAATGATTAGATTCTTTCTTGTTGGCGATTATCATTGTCTGGCACTTGTATGGTGCAAATTTTATTTGCCATTTGTCAGTCCAAATCTGGTTATCCAGGGCATGGACACCTGGTCATTGACTGCTTCAATATCTGAGGAATTGCAAATGGTACAATTTCTGACCTTATGATTGAGGGACGTCATTGATGAAGCAGCAGAAGATGGTTGTACTAAGGACACTACCCTGGGGAACTCCTACAGAGATGTACTTGGAGCTGAAATGACTGACCTCAATTACTACAATCATCTTTCTTTGTCTGGGTATGGCTGCAACCAGCGGAGAGTTTACCCTGATTCTCATTCACTCCAGTTTTGCTAGAGCTCCTTGATGTCACATCAGTCAAATATGGCCTTGATGTCAAAGGCAGTCACTCTTACCTCTTGAATCCAGCTTATGCTTGCACCAAGGCTGTAATGAGGTTAAAAGCTGAGTGACAGTGGCTGAACCCAAACTAAGTATCAATGAATAGGTTATTGCTAAGCAAATGCTGCTTGAAAGATCTATTGATAACACCTTCAATCTTTACATATGATTGAGAATACTGATGGGGGCAATAATTAGCTGGATTCACTTTTTACGTAGAAGACAGACCTCAACAATTTTTCACATGGTCAAGTCAATGTCAATGTTGTGGCTGTACTGGAACAACTTGGCCGGGGGTAATGCACATTATAGAGTGCATTTTTCAGGATATTGCTAGAATGTTGCCAGGACTCAAAGTCTTGGCAGTATCCAGCACCTCCAACAATTTCTTTATAAGACATGGAACAAATGAAATTGGCTGAAGACTGGCATCTGTGATGCTGGGGACTTGTGGGAGAGGTCAAGATGGATCATCGACTTGGAGGAGAATCTTAAAGAAGGAGAGATGGAACAGTTTAAGGTAAGTATGGTAGTATACGTTCTAAGCCGATGAATGGACAGCTGCCAAAGGCACAGCAGTGAAAATCAGAATTAGAAAGGAATGTAATGGATGTATTTGAAAACAAGAATGAAGTTTTGAAAATTTAGTCCAAGAAACAATGACTGAATTGCTCGATAATAAAATTTCATCAGCAGATAATGTTGCAATGATTACCTATTACAGTTCCCATTTCTAAGTTAAATGGCCACAGACAGTGATTAAGGTAAAGGATTGGCTCCAGTAGTAAACAGACCCTCTATCACTGATGAAATGATCAAAACATATGCAAAGCAGCTAAGATTTATAAAATCTATGAGTAAGAAAAACTTAAATTTATGAAGTGTATTTCATTGTCTCAGGATATAACAAAGCATAATACAGCCAATTAAACATTTGGAGTGCAGACACTCATAATCAGGCCAACATGAACTTGTGATTGCTTTATGTAGTAAGTACTAAGGTAAAGAAAATTGGATAGGAATTGGAACAAACATGTCAACCGATGTCATGTTTGCAACTCGTTAGTTCTACAAAACTAACTTACACAGGCAAAAAAACTTGCTCTGATTGTTTAGCAGCAAACATTTCCAAGGTAAAGTACAACTGAGACCACATTAAGTATATTATCAGGTCCTAAATGGTTAAATGCTGGATGTATCTAAACACACTGATGAATTAATAAGCCAATATGTAACAAATATTTTATCAGGAGAACATGTGATTTATATCTGAAATTCAAATGACTATCTTTATAACATTCTTAGGAAGCACTTTGATTTTTAAATGTTCTCTATTAGTTTTCCTGCTGCATTTGGAGTTTCTCCAATTCTTATACTAACATTCTAAATGAAATTGCTTGTGTCTGACGTGATGTAAGGTATATTTATACTTTTGTCATGCATAAACGTATAATTAAACACATACTCGATCAGATTAATTTCTGTTTTAGCTCCCTTAAAACCAGTTCAAGGTTAAATGCTTGATATTATACAAGAAAAGATAAAGAAATATGGAGCAATTATCATTGTTATTTTAAGGTACAATAGCAAATGTCAATGCAGGTACAATAGCAAAACATCAATGCTTACTCAATATTTTCTTCAATAAACAGATGCAGGTTCCTGTGAAATGTGCTAGTAATTGCCAGATGTGTTCTTTGCTATTATAGTCCCAGAAATGTCACCCTAATTCACAGTAGAAATTTCAGATGTGCCATGGAAGACACTTGACATGTGATAATACATTTTGTTTTTACAGTCCATCACCTTCAGTTTATTATACGCATACTGTCTGGTATCTGATTTTCTGTATGGCTGATTACATGACTGATTGATGTGGAAGCACAAATAGAAACTCATTTCAAAAAAGTAAACTGCAGTAATGTTTAAACAGGATATGGTATGGGTATATTTGGGGTATAGAATGTGATGCTTGGATGTGTGGAGGAGACATGTTCAATTGAGCCATTCAAGAGGGCATTGGATAATTATTTGAATAAAAGTAATATGCAAGGGTATTGTAAAAATCAGGAGGTAGGCACTAGGAAATTGTGCACATACAACAAGCTGCTGCAGGCATGATGGGTTGAATGTCCTCCTTGTGTTTTGTAATACATCTGTGATTCCATGATAATTTAATGAGATGCAGAATACTGGATCTAAATAGTTCATTTTTAGTATTGTTGTAAAGATTGTGTCTTATTATTTTGTGGTTTTAAAAACTGGGGACTGGAATGAGAAAGCTGTTTCAAAAAAGCAGGGAATGAAAAAATGGCTGTAGTTTTGAAAGCAAATAACCTGATAACCACTGCAGATATCCTAGAAACAATTTTTGAACAAGCAATAACTGAAATGAAAATAACAAATGTTTGAGATCACAGTGGATCAGACAGCATCCGTGGAGAGATAGCAAGCTAATGTTTCAAGTCTAGATGACACTTCATCAGAGTAACTGGTTAGCAAGGTTAGATCACTTGGAACACAGGGAGAACTAGCCATTTGGATATAGAACTGGCTCAAAGGTAGAAGACAAACGGTGGTTGTGATGCAGAGTTGCCTTTCAGAATGGAGGCCTGAGACCAGTGGTGTGGCCCAAGGATCACTGCTTTTCATCATTTATATAAATAATTTAGATGTAAACATAGAATGTATACTTAGTAAGTTTGCAGATGAAACCAAAATAGGGGGCGTAGTGGACAGTGAAGAAAGTTACCTCAGAGTACAATGGGATCTTGATCAGATGGGCCAATGGGCTGAGGAGCAGCAGATGGAGTTTAATTTGAATAAATGTGAGGTGTATTTCAGAAAGGCAAACCAGGGCAGGACTTAAAATTTTAATGGTAAGGTCCTGGGGAGTGTTGCTAAACAAAAAGACCTTGGAGTGCAGGTTCATAGTTCCTTGTAAGTGGAGATGCAGGTAGATAGGATAGTGAAGAAGATATTTCTATGCTTTCCTTTATTGGTCAGAGCATTGAGTATAGGAGTTGAGAGATCATGTTGCAGCTGTACAGGATATTGGTTCGGCCACTTTGGAATATTGTGTGCAATTCTGGTTTCCCTCCTGTAGGAAGGATGTTGTGAAATTTGAAAGGGTTCTGAAAAGATTTATAAGGATGTTGCCAGGGTTGGAGGGTTTGAGCTATTGGGAGAGGCTGAAAAGGCTGGGGCTGTTCTCCCTGGAGCATCAGAGTCTGAGGGGTGACCTTACAGAGGTTTATAAAATTATGATGGGCAGAGATAAGGTAAATAGACAATGTCTATTCCCTGGGGTGGGGGCATCCAAAACTAGAAGGCATAGGTTTAGGGTGAGAGAGGAAAGATTTAAAAGAGACCTAATAGGCAACCTTTTCATGCAGAGGGTGGAGCGTGTATGGAATGAGTTGCCAGAGGAAATGGTGGAGGCTGGTACAGTTACAACATTTAAAAGGCATCCGGATCAGTATATGAATAGGAATGGTTGAGAGGGATATGGGCCAAGTGCTGGTAAATGGGACTAGATTAATTTAGCAAATCTGGGTGGCATGATGAGTTGGACCAAAGGGTCTGTTTCCGTGCTGTACATCTTGATGACTTGATCACTCAATGACTGAAGTGAGTTGCAAATAATGTACAGCCCAGAGACGGTGTACTGATGCAGCTTTTGCTGGCAACAAGAAGCCGATTGGTGGATGGGTGAATCACTAGTTATTCATGACACCAGAGATCTTTTATGCCTGCAAACAACTGTCTGATTCGTTCTCAGGTAACTGGATAACTTGGAACTAGAAACAAGTTACAGAGAGAAAGAGTGTTCAGTTCTTCCCCAGATCACATTCTCTGTACTGTACAATCAAAGCTCACTATAACCCGAAGAACCAACCAGTTTAAGCAATGTAAGTAGCTAGAGAAAGATGATTGAAGCAAAGTGTAGGCCAGCAGAAGAGTCATAAAGATCATTTCAACAACAACACCTGGGGACAAATAGTACTGAACTGTCCTTCTGGTCTTTCCCCTCCATCCATAAACTATTTAACTCTGACTGTCTGTTAATCTGAGTTTAAGGGGGAATTTATAAGGGGATTAAAGTTTTGATCAGTAGTTTATATGCCAACAGTTTACAACTGTTTACCTGTAACTAAAGGGAACTAGGGATACAACTAGCCAGTAATGTCCACATCCCACAAATGAATTTAAAAAGCTATATTCTTTGACCAAGTCCAATATTACCAGAATGTAGATGCGTCCAAAATTAACATCACCTGACTTGAAGAGGCAATCTTGAATGATAAAGGAAAGGATACTTCAGGTTATTTTACTGCTCTCATCCAACATCAAGGTGAAGCTGGCAAATATCATTCTAAAGTATGCCAACTATTTTACATTTTATATGTAGCTTATTAGTTTGGAAAATATTAATACAGCCTTTGCTAATTTTCTGTTTCTATATACTGCCTCCTACTTCATCCATGCAAGTCAAGTCAATTTATTTAAAGGAACTTCAGAGCCAACTCCGTCCTGTATAATTTATGCCTGACCAATAAGCTGGGCAATACCTCCAAGTTAAAATGGTCTTTACATCAGCCTTCTGAAAGAGTGTACTAATTTCTACGGTGTTCATTGTATGCACACTGGTCTAACTGAAAAAAACTGACTTGAATGAGACCAATACATCAGTTCAGGTTAGAATTAAATGAATTTACTCTCACAGCTGGTACCAAGTGAAGCTAAGAGCATTGCCTCCCATCCAAGAATATGATCAAGATTTACAAGATGTTTTATCTGAATAGGTTTCATTTTTCAGTCCTCTGGGAATGTGGACTTCACCAGCTGGGCCAGCATTTATTGCCTACCTCTAGTTGTTCTTGATAATGTGATGATGAACTGCTTTTTTGAACCGCTGCAGTCCATTTGGTGTGTATACACCCATAATGTCATTCAGGAGGAAGTTCCAGGATTTTGATCCAGTGTCACTGAAGTAGCCATAATATTATTCCAAATCAAAGAGTCATGCAGGGGAAACTGCAAATAGGGTGTTCCTCTGTATCTGATGCCCTTGTCCTTCTAATGATGGTAGTCTTGGGTTTTAAAAGTACTGTTTGAGGTGCCTTGGAGAATTTCTGCAGTGCATCTTAAGGCTTGCTGCTATTAGTTGGTGATGGAAGAAGTGAATGTTTGTGGATGTGCTGCTAATGAAGCCTGCTGCATTGACCTGGATAGTGTCAAACGTCTTGAACACTGCTGAATCGCATTCATGGTAGGGATTATTCCATCACACTCCTGACTTATACTTTGTAGATGGTAGCTAGGCTTTGGGGAATCAGGAGTTGAGTTACTCATCACAGTATTCCTAGCCTCAGGTTCTTGTGGCCACTGTGTCTATGGTCAATGTTAACCCATAGAATGTTGACAGTGAGGGATTCAGCAATTCCAATGCTATTGAACATCAAGTGATGATGATTACATTCTCTTTTATAAGAGGTCATCATTGCTTGTGTGACACAAATTATAACTTGCTACTTGTCAGCCCCTGCCTGAATTTGTCCAGGTCTTATTGCATTCGGACACAGACTGTTTTGGTATCTGAGGCGTACAAACGGTGCTGTGGCCTTATATCAAGGGAAGGTCATTGATGAAGCAACTGAAGATGGTTGGGCTTTGGTCATAAACCTGAAGGTCCAGCTGAACAATGCTGGCCTTTATACCCTATGATTATTTGTTCCACCCCTCTTCTCCATGCCTATCCATTTATCATGTGTTTATCTGGCTTCTACTTATCACATAAAAATTGTTTATCTCAATCACTTCTTTGCATTTCTCTGGGTAAAGAAGTTTCTAACTAAATTCCTTTTCGATTTATCAGTGACTGTCTTGTATTTATGATATCTAGTTTTGAATAGCCTCACAAGTATAAACACTTCCTCTGCATTTACATTATCAAAGTCTTTCCCGATAGCACACCCTTGCAGTTCTGATCTCATCATGTAAACACCGGTTTTCTTCAAGTAAACTGGTTGAGTTTTTTTTGTGTAACTGACCCCTCGTTTTTTTATTTCCATATTTTTAAAAACTGAATTCAAATGTTCATACTAGCGTGGGACATTTTTTAATAATTTGTTATTTGTTCACTGGCTTTCTAGTCCATAAATATAACTGTTATGTTTTTGAACCCCTTCAGAATTAAATATGGCTGCACATTTGTTTTGGTTTACGTAGTTCATTTTACACTGAGATAGAGAATCTCAGGAAGTTGTTTGGCCCATCATAACCTTGCTGGCTCTCTGCAAACACAACCCAACTAATCCCACTGAATTTCCCAATAATTTATTTTTCTTTTCAGGTGCTTATTACAGTCCCTTGGGAAAACTACGATCAAATCTTTCTGTGTCACACATTCAGTCCAGATCCTAACCACGTGCTATAGAAAACATTTTTCCCATGTCACCATTGACTCTCCATTCAATCGAAATCTCAATTCTTTTGCCAGCCAGAGCAGTTTTATTCTGTCTGCACTCATCATTTTTTAACTTCTATTTCAAGCCCGAGCTGATCTAGTCCCTGAAAGCGAGCTTGCTATCCTCCACCTACTTTAGATACTATAACAAGATTCTGTTACTCTTAAGTAACTTATTTTCATGCATAGTACATCCCAGTTCATAATAAAGCAATTAGTACTGGCCCTGAGACTGCACCTTTGTGCTGGAGAATGACTATAACAGAGAAAGATTTCCATTTATATTGTCCCTTTCACAATCATGGCACTGACAATGAAAGAAAGATTTTGAGATGAAATCACAAATACAATGTATCAAACATGACAGCCAATTTGTACATATCCAGACTCCACAAACATCAGTAGCCAGATAATCTGTTGTCCTGCATATTGGTCAAGGGATAAATATCAGCCAGGACACTGTGGAAACTAGGGAAAACTCTCCTGCCCATAAATTTCCAGAGGGCATTAGAGGATGATTAAAAGACATTTGGATAAGTACATGAATGAGAAATGTTTGGAAACTTCTGGGCCAAGTGCAGGCAGGAGGGACTAGTTTAATTTGGGATTATGATCAACATGAATTAGTTGGACTGAAGGGTATGTTTCTGTGTTCTATGACTCTATGAGGTGAGAGGGGAAAGATTTAAAAGGGACCTAGGGGCAACTTTTTAAACACAGAGAGTGGTGTGTATATGGAATGAAAAGCCAGAGGAAGTGGTGGAGGCTGGTACAATTACAGCATTTAAATGGCATCAGGCTGGGGGGGGCGGGGAGTAAATGAATAGGAAGGGTTTAGAGGGACATGGGCCAAATGCTGGCAAATGGACTAGATTAATTTAGGATATCTGGTCAGGATGGATGAGTTGGATCAAAGGGTCTGTTTCTGTGCTGTACATCTATATGACTATGTCCTGGAGCTAAACTCACTGACCTTTCTGCTAAGTATGACTTCAAAATATTGAAGAGATTTCCCTCTGATTCTCATTGATTCAAGTCTTGAAAGGGCTCCTTGATGCAACATTCATTCAAATGTGGCCTTAATGTCAAGGGCAGTCACTCACTTATCTCCTGCAGTTAAGCCCTTTTGTCCACTTTTGAACCAGTGCTATCATAAGATCGGGAGCTGAATGTCTGTTTTTGGAATCCAAATGTAGAGCTAGTAAGCAGGTTACTTGCTAAACAAGTAATGCTTAACAGCACTGTTGACGACCATAAATTTACTGATAATTGATAGTTATGGTGAGGTGGCTATATGGCAGGCTATAGGTCAGAAATTGTGTTTTGTATACAATTCTGCTGATTCAGTGTATACATTATTAAATGAAGTCTTGAATTTCTAGATCTGTTCAAATTCTATTTAATTTAGCATCAGGATAGTGCTGCACAACATGATGGAGGGTCTCCTCAACACTGGGGAGACAGAACTCAGACTACTTTGCTGAACACCTATGCTCTGTCTGTAATCATGACCCCAAACTTCCAGATGCCTGCCACTTCAGCACATTACCATGTTGCCATGCCAAAATTTCTGTCTCAGGCCTACTGCAGTGCTCCTGTGAAGCTAAATGCAAGCAGAAGTCATTTTCCACCTTAGTACCCTAACGCCTTCAGGACTCAACATTGAGTTTAATAATTTCATAACTTGAACACTCTCTTCTTTGTTTGTTCCCTTCCCTTTACCCTGGGTCTTGTTCTGTATATGCTGCTCCCAGCACAGCAAACCTATTGTCAACTATTTACATTCTTTTTAGCAATCCACTAGTGATTATATCTCACTTAGCTTATCATTAACAATCTCTTTGTTTACCTATTTCTTTTTTCCTCTCTCTCTTCCTCTGAACACGGTGTTCACATATTCTGTTCTTGCCACCCCACAACCCCATCCCTTGCATAAATTAGCACAAATACTGCCCTTCCACAGCTATCCTCAGTTCTGATTTCACAGAACTTGAATCATTAATTTTGTTTTTCTCTCTACAAATGCTGTCTGATATGCTGGGTTTCTCCACCAAGCACAGTTCTTTGCTTTTATTATAATTAAAGAGGGTATCCTCAATGTGAAGACAGAACTTTGACTCCCCAAGTACTGTGCTGCAGTCTTTCCTACCAATACTGTTATGGATAGATGCATCTGTGTTAGGCAGTTATTACCACTAGAAACAGAACTAATTCAGAAAGGTTGTCATTCAACGGGTAAGGAATGTCATTGAACAAGGAAACTAACTATAGATATCTGCTATAGATCACAAGGAAGTTTACAGCTAAATTAAAAGGGAAAAATTTTAAGGAGCCTACAAAAAAGGGAAGCATGGCAGTTGGCTTGACCCAATTAGATGGGAGCCAAAATCTTGCTTTCCCAAAGCCACATTCAAATTTAGAGATTTAATCAGTGGTGAGTTTGTAGCAGGTCTCCTGCAATCAGCAGCAGGTTCCGACTTGTAACATATTTGTATATATGAATATTCATTATATTCAAACATTTTGCAATTGCATCCTATGTTCAAGATCAAAACATGTGGCATGCGGTTCACATTTCTTCAAAAGTGTTATGCAATTGTCAGCCTTGTGCAGTTCTTGCTGAAGTCAGTGTTTTATCCTTGTTGAAGTCTGCGGAACAAGATAAGAGAACTGGAGAATCCAATGCAAGGAGGCTTGGAACTAGCAAGGGCTAGTACAGGAAGTGATGGCAGCTATTGGAATTGGGCCATTGACATGGAAGAGTGAATAAGGGAGGTCAGAAAGTAAGGACCGATGCGTGAAGGAGTTAAGTGGAAGGGTCCGACATCCTGGGTTTGGTGAAAGTGTGAGGAGAGGGATTGATTCCTGGGGCAATCAGTAAAAGGGAAAGTATAAGAGACCTGAAAGGCAGTTTTAGTGCTTCCATGTGGGTCCAACTTGTGGCTTTATTGAGTTGAATGATTTATTGTTACTTGCATTTTACAGTGAATAATACAGTAAAATACAGTGAAAAGCTTAACTATCGCCAAAATCCAGCACTATTTTTTAATAGCTTAAGAATAAAAAGAATAAAAATATGTACCTGACAGAGAGTCTATCTTCATTCCACTGCCTCCACCATGAGTCCTGAGCCGGCTCACCAATGATGCCTAATTCTCTACCCCTCCTCCACCGTCTCACTGTCACCTACACCGGACCCACCAATTTAGGAGTTGCCACTCTTTAGATGCCATCTATTCACTGCTAAGCCCACTTTGTCGATGCTGGGTCCCATGCTGGATTACCACAACCAGAAACTGCCATCGCTGCCTTGTTGATGACCAGAAGTCCCTGCTCCAGGCCTACTACAACCACAACTGGGAGTGCCTGGCTTCACTGCCACCTCGATGACTCCAGGAATCCCACTTCGGAACATCATGCTGATCCTGCCACTAGCAGAGTCTTTACAGTGCTTTGAATCACCTGTAATATTTCAGTTGTCAAAGCTGAGAGTGTGGTCTTGGATATTTTCCTTTACAATGTATAGAAGAGAGGCCTGCAAATTTATTCATGTCCCAGAGTAGAGAATGTTATATTGCTTACTAAAAGAAATACTCATAAGATCAGAATGCAAATGCACAATGTTGGTTCTTCCATAAGAAAGAAATGTCCCTATATCTCTCAATGAGTGCCACCCACAAGACATGACAGTTTAGCCCTCTAACTAAGCTAGCCTCAAGAAAATGTATAAATGGATAATGTGAAACTGATGAAATGTAAAATATTTACAAGTGAACTTTAATTTTAAAAATACTAATGCCACACTCTCAAAGATCTTACATAAGTGGCAATGGAATTTTGGTCAAATGCAGAGCCCTTCCTGTTTGCTCAGGAGTGTGTTTTGTAGCTCACTCACACCTGCTGCATTGTCAGCTGATAGCAGGTTTCACCAAAGTAAAACTTCCCCATCACATGATTGTTCTGTTTCCTATTCATGCCATTGGCACTTTAAATTATAATCGGAAGCATGTGAGCACTTGTAAAAATTAAGTGACTGGAATGGCACCCACTTCTGCTTCTGCACTTGAGAACCAAAAGTGGGTGCATATCATGATCAAAATTCTATCCCAAATACATATAAAGAAATAGATATACAGGGCGACCTCTGTCCACGGGTCCAGTTTCCACGATTTCAGTTACCCGCGGCCCGAACATATTATAGGGAACATTCCAGAACCAGTGACCGGAGGCTGCCGGCACTTTTCCCATTTAAATGAATGGGTTTGCACCTACCCGTGGTTTTGGGCTTCTACAGTAGGTCTTGGAACATAATCCCCGCGGATAGGGGGGGGAACTACAGTAGTTGTTAAGGGGGGGTGGAAACTACAGTAGTTGTTAAGGGGGGGGGGAAACTACAGTAGCTGTTGGGAAGGGGGAACTACAATAGTTGTTGGGAAGGGGGAACTACAATAGTTGTTAAGGGTGTCTTCAGTTCATCAGAGAAAAGTAGAGTGCGGTAGGAATGAAAAGTTGATCCTGTACAAAATACTGAATTATTAGTAGAAGCCACATGTGCTCAGGTTCTATTGGACCAGAAATTAAGTAACAACCAGGAGATGGTAGAACAGATCTGAGTCAGAGTATGCTGTGAATATCACCATATAGTGGAGTTTAAAGTTATGTTTGGAATGGGAGAATACAGGAAGTGCAATGGAAACTTCAGCTTTAGAGAGGCAAGCTTTGGGATGTGAGCTCAGGAACTGAATAGTTTCAGAGGAGAAATTAATGGAGGGAACTAGACTTTCCTTAAAAATACTATATTCAGAATAAAGAATAGGTAAATAAATAGGAAAGAATGAAAGGAGAAAAAAAATGACATGGATAGTGAGACAACCACATCCATAGCGAAGATGCCTTTTAGAAACATAGTAAATAAGATCAAAAGTAGGCCATTTGGCTAATCAAGCCTGCTCTAGCAGTACAAACATGGGTTGATCCTCTATGCCAATGAGGAGAAAGTGAGGACTGCAGATGCTGGAGACCAGAGCTGAAAATGTGTTGCTGGAAAAGTGCAGCATAAGCCTGAAGATTCCTGAAGAAGGGCTTATGCCCGAAACGTCGATTCTCCTGTTCCTTGGATGCTGCCTGACCTGCTGCCCTTTTCCAGCAACACATTTTCACCTCTATGCCAATGCGATACTCACACTCTCTCTCCATTGTTCTTGATGCCTTTACAGGCTATAAAACTACCTTTCTTTCTTCAATTCAGTGACTTGGCCTCCATTATGGTAGAAAAATGCACAGGTTCATCACCCACTGAGTGAAAAGATTCTCCTCATCTGTGTCCTACCCCCTAACCTGAAACCATCACCACTTGTTCTAGATATCCCTGCCAGGAGGAACATCATCTCTGTATCTAATCATCCCGGCCCTGTCAGAAATTTATATTTTCCAATTAGATCATCTCTCATTCTTCTAAACTCAAGTGAATACAGTTCTCGTAAAATTTCCATTATACAGCAAACCTGTTTTCCCAGGAATCAGTCTAGTAAACTTTTATTGTACTCCCTCTATGGCAAGTATATTTTTTGTTAGGTAAGGAGGACAAAATTACGCCAATACTGAGGTTTGGTCACACAAAGATCCTGCACAGTTGCAGCAAAACTTTGTTGTTCTTGTATGCAAATCCACTTGCAATGAAAGCCAACACACCATTTGCTTTCCTGACTGCTAGTTGTACTTAGATGCTTGTTTTCTGTGACTTGTCTCCAAGGATACTCAGGTCCCTTTCTACATAAATATTTCCCAATCTATCACCATCCAAATCATACTCTATCAACCTGTTTTTTTTCTACCAAAGTGAATAAGCTCACACTTATCCAAATTAGACTCCCATGCGATCCCAAACATTCAACATGTCTACATTGTCTGAAAGCCTTTTTTACATTTTCCTTATCACTGACAGTTCCTTTGAGTTTTATGTTACTAACAAAATTGGAACTATCACAGTTGATCCTCTTATCTAAATTGTTGAAGTGTATTGTGAATGACGAGAGCCAGTACTGATCTCTGTGATAGCCCACCAGTTGCTGCCAACCACTTCAAAAAGACCCCTTTGTTCATACTGTTGCCTGTTTGCAAACCAATTCACAATCTGTTCCATTATATTATCCCTAATTTCATGTCCTTTAATCTTGCACAATTATTTCTTATGTGAGACTTCATCAATGGTGTTCTGAAAATCCAAATACACTACATCCACTCTTCTCCCTTATCTATTCTACTAATTACATCATCAAAAAAACTCCAGTTGATTTATAAAACATGATTTCCCTTTGATAAGTCCATGACTTTGTCTAATCCCATTGTCCACTGATATTTTTTCAGTGTCCTTTATAATATTCTCTAGCATTTTATCCAGTAACAATCATAGGCTAATCATTTGATAGTTTCCTGTTTCCTCCTTTCTTAAATAGTGGGGACACAGTGTTACATTTTCTATCCTCTGATTTGCTAGGACTATTCCAGAATCATTAAAATTTTGGAATATGACAACCAACCCATCCACTATCTCCACTGCTACCTCCTTTAATACCTGGGAATGTAGATTATCAGGCCCTTGGTATTTATAAGATTTCCTGACAATCCATTTCTCCAGCATGGCCGTTTCAAAAAGCAAAATTCCTTGGACTCATCATTCTCGTAGACCCTTGCTTCCCTATCTTTTCCAGGGAGTTATTTGTATTTCTTCTGTAAAGGTAGAACTAAAGCAGTTCCTTAATTGCTCTGTCATCCCCAATTTTCCATTATCAGTTTTCTCATTTCAGATTTTTTTTCACTTTTTTTTCCTTTTAACATACTTATAGAAGCATTTCATAATGTATTGAATATTCCTTGCAAGTTTACTCTCATTCTATTTTTCCCCTCTTAATCAATCCCTTGATCCTCCTTTGCTGAATTCTAAACTGCTTCCAATCTTCAGCTTGCTACTTTTTTTAGCAACTTGACACAAGTCTCGTTTGGATTTAATAATATTCTTAATTTCTTTTGTTTGCCATAGTTGGGCCACCTTTCCTGTTGCATTTTTGCACCAGAAATAAATGTATAACATTTGCAAAGCATGCACCCGTTCTTTAAGTATTAGCCATTGCCTATCCATACCTCTTGCTGAAGTTTCCCAATAAACTGCAACCAATTCATTCTTTGTATCTTTGAGGTTTCCTTTGTGTAGATTTAGAACCCTAGTTTGGATTGGACTATTTTACTTTCTATCCCCATGAAGAACTTTATCATGCTCTGGTCACTCTCCATGACATTAATTGGCACAATAAGACAATCAATTGATCCCTTCTCATTGCACCTCAGCAAATCTAGGATAGCATGTTTTCCAGTTAGTTCCTCATCGTACTGGCCCAAAAAACATTTTGCACTCACTCCAACAATTCAACTGCCACTATATTAATGCTAATGTGACTTGCCCACTTTAAAACTGGATTAAATTCATTCATGATTACTGTAACACCTTGTCCCATGCATCTCTATTTTCATGTGTAATGTCACCCCATACCTTGCCACTGCTGACTGGAGTCCTATAGACAATAACCATAAATGTTTTCTGGCCCTTGTTGTTCATAGCTCCAACTAGGCTGATACTTCATTTAGTTTTTCCATAATTTTTCAATGTAGTTTCTCACTAGTTTACTGATTTTATCCTTTCCTAACACAATACCCGAAGTCCCTTTCCTTTCTTCTGACTTTCCGAAATATTGAGTTCCCATCCTGGTCATCCTGCAACTGGAACTCAGGTATAGTACATTTAATTTGTTTTTTCAACATATTTGCACTTTACTTTTTACTGAGGCCCCATTCATTGACATTCTTTATTTCCCTGCTTCCACTTCAGCTTTCTTCTTTTCCATTTATCATTTTTAGCTTTTTTCCCCTTTGTGTATCTTCCCACTCAGTTTTCCATTCCCCTGCCACTCCAGTTTAAACCCTCCTCCTTCTCAATACTAGCAAATGCCCCAGTGAGGGTATCTGTCCTAGTTTTGCTGAGTATAATCCATATCGTTTATACAGGTTTCACTTTCACCAAAATTAACTGCAATGATTCAGAAATTTAAATCCTTCTATCTTTCCGGCCACACAATCAATCTTTCAATTCTACTCTTGACCTCTCTAGCACAAAGCACTGGGAGTAATCCAATCTTTGAGGTTGGGCAGGCGATACTGTACTGATAATGTAACTGAACTATTAATTCAGAACTCTGGCTAATGTTCTGAGAACATGGGTTCAAATCCTAACATGACAGGTGGTGACATTTGAAATCATTAAATCTGGAATTAAAAGTAGCTTCCTGGTGACCACGTAACCAATTTGGTTCCTAATCTGGTCTTTTTGGGAAGGAAATTTATTGTTCTTACCTGTGACTCCAGACCCACAGATTGTGGTTGACTATTAACCGCCCTCTGAAATGAACTAGAAATCCATTCAGTTATACCAAACTATGACAAAGTCTAAAAAACAGTAAGGAAACCAGACATGCGCACTGAAAACCATAGCAGCAAACACAACCCTGTCAACCTTGCAAAGATATCCTTCATCAATATCTCGGGGTTCATACCAAAATTGGGAAATCTGTCCCATAGAGTAGTAAAGCAACAGTGTGACACAGTGGTATTCATGGACTCATGCCTTACAATGTCTGAACCACTACCACTGTCCCTGGTTATGTACCATCCCATATGCAGGATAGAATCACTCAAGGTTGCAGCATAGTCATGTACAGTCAGAAAGAAGTTGTCTTGGAAGTTCTCAAAGTTCAATCAAAACCCCATTAAAGCTTATGGCATACAGTCAAACATAGGCAAGAAAACTTCCAATTTTCACCTATCATTGCATATCTCCCCCAACACTCCTAAACACTGAATACTACTTGGAGGACGCACTGGGAGTGGCATGGGCACAGAATATATTTTGGGGGATGGATTTTAATATACACAACAAACAGTAGCTCACTAGCACTACTACTGACTAACAGGCAAAGACCTAAATACATAGCTATTAGACCTGGTCCACAGCAGGTGGTGAGGGAACTAATGAGGGAAAAATCAACTTGAGTTTGTCCTCCAAATCTACCTGTCACAAATGCTTCCGTCCAATTTGGTAATGGTGGGAGTGATTACCACATAATCTTCATGGAGAGAATGTCCATCTTCATATTGAGGAACACCTTTCATCATGCTGTGTAGCACTACCACCATGCTAAATGGGACAATCTTTGAACAGATCTATCAACTCAAAGCTGGGCAACTACAAACTAATGTGGGCCATCAGTGACACCATTACTGTGTTCAAGAACAATCTGTAACTTCATGAACCAACATGTACTCCACTGCCATCAAGTTAAGGGATCAACTCTAGTTTAACAACGAGTGCAGGAGTGCATGTCAGGAATAGCACCAGGCATTCATAAAAATATGGTGTCAACCTGGTGAAGCTATATGACAGAACTACATGCATGTCAAGTAACAGAAGAATAGAGAGGGTTGAGCAATCCCACAGCCAATAGATAACATCTAAGCACTGCAGTTCTGCTATGTCCAGTTATGAATGATGTTGGATAAGTAAACAATGAACAGGAGTTGGAGGCTCCATATCTTCAATATTTATTGGGGATATGGAGTGGCACAGTGACTCAGTGGCTAGCACTGCTACCTCACAGCCCCAGGTTCAATTATAGCCTTGGGTGACTGTCTGTGTGGAGTTTGCACATTTTCCCTGTGTCTGCGTGGGTTTGCTCTGGTTTCTTCCCACAGTCCAAAGAGGTGCAGGTCAGGTGAATTGGCCATGCTAAATTGCCCATAGTGTTAGGTGCATTAGTCAGAGGGAAATGGGTCTGGGTGGGTTACTTTTTGGAGGGTCGGTGTGGACTTGTTGGGCCGAAGGGCCTGTTTTCATGCTGTAGGAAATTTGATTTAATCTTTGCATTGGGGAAGCCCATCTTAGCAGTGTAAAAGACAGAGTTAAAGTACTAGCCAGAAGGGACAATTGGTTATCCATCTGACCCTTTCTTCAGGTCCTTGTATCTCAGATGTCATGTGCCAACCATGATTCATTTCATGTTATTTTGAAAAAAACAGCTGAAGAGGCTGGATATTGCAAAGGCTATGGGCACTGGTAAAATTCTGGCAATAATATTGAATACTGGCCCTTCAGCACTAGTTGTGCCTCTGGCCAAGCTGCTCCAATAGGGATTGTCAACAACTTCATAGCCCATGAGTGAAAAGAAAATTAACAAAAACCTCCCTACCTTTATGTTCAACTTCCTTCACAATAACAATAACAATCTTTTATCTTCCCAATTGCTTACTGTTTGTATTAATCTTCTGCAATCCTTTCACTAGATCCCTCAGCAAAACTCTGCAATCTCCCACTACAGAAATAATATACTCACCTTTCATACTTCCAGCAAAAATGAACTCTTTCACATATTCTCACATTATAATCCATTTAAAAATTTTTTGCCTATACACTTTAATATCTCTTTATAACCTCCTTGTGTCCTCTTCACAAGTTACCTTCTCTTTTTGTTTGGTGCCACGTCCAAATTTAGCAATGTTCAGTCTCTGCATGCAAATCATCTATATAAATTTTAAGATGTTGAGACTCTGGTTCTGAAGCCTGTCGCAAATCACTCATTACATCTTGCCAACCAGAAAATATCCCATTATGCTTCCACCGACCTAAAGTCCTGGTCCTCACCAGGACTGAGTTATGGATCCTATACTGCTGTCGTGTACATTTTCTAGAGTGATTCCACTTCAATTGCCTCCACAGCATTTCCAAGGTCCACTGGCATGACTGGCTCACAATATCACCAGCAATGAGATCATCCAAAGTGTAGGCACTAAGCAGGTTGAATTACTTGGATGGACAAAGTGGTGTATGGTGACCAGTCTACTGGTAAATGACTCCCAAACAGTTCAAGATCTTCCTGAAGAAATCCCTTTATGTGTACCACATCAATCATCACCAGTGAGAAGCACAACTCATAGATTAAGCTGCCTGGAGATGTTCCATCAGTATGATACAGATGTCTTTGAATCTGAGTAAAGAGCCAGCATAATAGGAAAAAGAAAAAATGAGGTAGGTCCAATTATTCCCAGCAGTGATTATACATTTATTTGCACCTGCTGTGGGGAAATCTGCCAGACTGACCTGACTCAAAATCAATAGTCCAGCAACCATAACTATAAACTTCTTAAAATATTTGTCCATGAAGAAATGCCAAGAAAAACAAAGCAACTTCTGCTCAGCCTGGATGCATTTAGAATTTATCTGAGTAATGGTATCTGTGACAATGGCAACAGTTTGTGACCGCATGGGCATTGAGTATTTACTGGAAAGATGGGAAAATGGTAATAGTAGAGAGAACAGTTTTAATGATTAAGAATGAAATCACTTCAAATGATAAAACAGGATATAATGGGTGTTAAGCAGATAGTAGCAACTTTATGGGTAGATGTAAGAAATAGAGAAGTGTTGAAGACTGTAGCAGGAGATACGTACAGGCTCCCTGTTAGTAGCTGTGAAGTAGCAGTTTATATAAGTACTGCAATTAGACAAGTATGTAATTGTGAGTTCTGTATTAACAAATCTGCACCACTAAATGTTTGATGTTCTGTAAAGAACATCTTCCTTAATTCCTTATTTGCCCTATTATAACCACCTGTTTTTGAAACTGCCACATGTGGAAACATCTGCTCATTTGTAATTTTAAAGACTTGTATCAGGCCTGCTTTTAGATTTCTCCTTTCCAAAAAAAGTGCACAATTCTGCTCAACATTTACTCAATAGCTTCTGTATGCTTACACACCATTGAAAAATGCAAAGGTGGCACATAGTTAAAATAACACAGCATTTTTCAGTTACTTAAATCAAATGCAAAAAGCTTTGCTCTTGAAAAGCAGGAATGCAAATACAAACCTCATCATGGCTGGCTTTCATTGTTTCATTGCAAGAATGTTCATGGTTGCAGCACAAATTCATTAATTAGGTTTGCTGTACAGTCAGTTCCTCAAGCTACTTGCCTCTGGTGCTGAGTACTGCACTCTGATTGATGTTTTGATAGTATTCTGCTTTAGCTCAGTAATTATAGTTATGAAATTGTGAAAATCATTGTTAAAGCAATGTGTCTTCATCACCAATTGATTTGCAGTTTCACCAGATAATAATGAGGGAAAAATAGATTATAAATGACAAATGGCCCAGCAGTTTAAACAGAAAAGTGGCAGATATCCAGCTGGAGATTTGAGTCCCAGCTGTTAGAGGTATAGCTTCATGCGAGTGAATGATTCCACCTCGGTTTTTGCCTTTCCGTAGGGGAAGTGGCTAGAAATTGACTGATTATCTCAATTTGTTCTGCAATCTTAGAGTAAAGGTAGCTCTAGCGGTGTCTGGGACTTTGACTGCCCTATCTGCTTAGTCGGAGTCAGGATGGGAAATTGGACTGGGAGCAAGTGGCACCTTAAAGGAAAGAATCTGTGGAGGGAAACGCAATAAAAAGTCTATTAGAGGTGTCAAAAAATGCGAATGAGTAATGATCAACTGAAACTGAAAAAAATTGAATGACATCTATTGTGGAATGATATCAACTGAGAAAAGTAAATGTGAATTCGTGTGATTATAAGCAACGATTGTAAAAGAAGTAAAAGTCAAATGAAATGCAATAATTAACTGAGTTCTGAAAAGCTTTTCACTATAAAGCAATTAAGTATAATTAGAATTAGGTTTTATTGTCATGTACACTCAAGTATAGGAATACAGGAGTACAGCGAAAAGTGTACAAAGCAATGAAAGTTAGCCAGGATGAGGTTTGTATTTGCATTCCTACTTTTCAAGAGCAAAGTTTTTTGCATTTGATTTCAGGAACTGAAAAATGCTGTGTTATTTTAACCACGTGCCACCTTTGCATTTTTAAATGGTGTGTAAGCATAGTATAAGCTATTGAGTAAATGCTGAGCAGAATTGAGCACTTTCATTGGAAAAGAGAAATCTAAAAGCCATTCTCCATTGCTATCTTGGTTACAAAACCAGAATTATGAAAAAAACAACAGCAGAAATAAAAGAAACAGAACCAAAAAGAAAGAGAAGCGTCCAGATAAAAAGTCCCATCTCAATCAAGGTACATGGAATGCTCAGCCTCTGATGCAGACACCTGGGCCTAGCCACAGCCTACTGTCCTTTGTTGATGCGGCCACTTCAGATTGTTGGGAGGAGCTTTGCTGCCACTGACACCACCAACAATCTCCTGGAGAAGCTTTGCAACTGGTGGCAAAAAGTACATTATGCTTTGGTGTTCTAAATAACTTAACTTTTTACAGGATTAGAAATACCATATTGAACAAGCTGGGTGTTATAACTAGATGAGCCAGTTAGTAGAAAGCCACAGTTCAGTCTATTTCAAACTGATATAATTAGAGTCATTGTTTCTTCCAAAATCTTTTATCCTGGTTGACACCGGTTTTGACAGTAGACAAACATTTTCTTTATCTCTGAACCCAAAAGGGGAGCAAGAAACATTCTGCTTTCATATTGTGCCTTTCATAAATTCAGGGCACCATAAAGTGCTTTATAGTCAATGACGTTGTCTTGGTAATTTGGTTTTTCCAGTCACATGTTCCCAAGTACTGGAATTCAATGAGAAGTGCAAACCTTCGCCACTCTCCGGTGCCAACGCAGATTTTTAAGAAAAAAAAACAGAAGATAAGAAGCAAAAGCAAAAGAAATGTCCAGATTCTGTCCAGGTATTCACTCCTTGGTCCAGGTTCTCCCCCCCCAGTACTGGAAATCGGCCAGACTGGCTGGGTCATAGAGACTGGAGGATGTTACAGATTTGGGGAGGGTAGAGATCACTGGAGTAAGTTAGAGATAGAGCATCATAAGGTTTGGTTGAAGTTCCACCACTCAGGAGGGTTTTAGAAGTTTGAATATGTTGGATGGATAAGTAGAGTTGTTGGTCCTGAAGGAGGTAACAGGTTGTTGGAGCAGCACAGAACCAAAGCATCCAAGTCAATATCTCTTGACACTTCTGCAGCCTTTTCATGCTGCTGCAACCCCCCCCCCCCCGACTCTGAATCCTCCCCCAGTCTACACAGCACTCCAAACCTCCAACTTGGAATGCTACAAATCTCCCTATTTGAAGACAGAGAGGTTTGGAGGTGCTGCAAAAGTTTATAGAGACATGGAGAATTGTCGGACCTAGACAACATGACAGTTGGAGAGGATGCAGGAGTTTACAGAAATAGTGAACACTGTAGGAGTTTGAGGAATTTACAGAGGGAGGCAGATTTGTAGCATCCCAAGTTGGAGGTTTGGAGTGCTGTATGGACTGGGGGAGGTTTCAGAGTAAGGGAGGGATGCAGCTGCATGAAAAAGTTGCAGAATTGTTGAGAGATATCAACTTGGATACTTTGGTTCTGTGCTGCTGAGGGTCTTCAGGATAAATTGACATTATTGAAATGTACAAATCCTCAGGAGAGTTGACAAGGTGGATGCTAAAAACATGCTTCCTTTCCGTTATGGGAGAGATGAACAAGGAGAATCAGTTTGAAAAAGAGGCCTCCCATGGAAGATGGAGAAAGGGAGAGTTATTTTTCTCAATGACCCAATCCTACTTCAAGTTTTTTTCTTTGCAGCTCATAGGAGTTTGATAAGATAACAAGGACCAAGCTGGGCGGCACGGTGGCACAGTGGTTAGCACTGCTGCCTCACAGTGCAGGAGACCCGGGTTCAATTCCCACCTCAGGCGACTGACTGTGTGGAGTTTGCACGTTCTCCCTGTGTCTGCGTGGGTTTCCTTCCACAGTCCAAAGATGTGCAGGTCAGGTGAATTGGCCATGCTAAATTGCCCGTAGTGTTAGGTAAGGGGTAAATGTAGGGGTATGGGTGGGTTGCGCTTCGGCGGGTCAGTCTGGACTTGTTGGGCCGAAGGGCCTGTTTCCACACTGTAATGTAATGTAATCTAAAAAAAGCTCATTTGGGATTGCAGGAGGTAACAGACGAAGGCCAGATTGTAGGGTCTGGAGAATATAACAGGCTCACTTAATACAAAGTAAAGAACTCTATGGCACATGGCAACAGAGAACAGGAAGATCCCAAACTCTCTACCCCTCATTTACTCAGTGAGCTGCTCTCACCCAGTTTGGTGCCAAGCCCCATATACAAAGAGCATGAGTTTCCCAGCTCTTGCTGTTGAGGACCCAGTGCCCTCACCTCTGAACCAGTCAGTGAGATCCCATCAGGTAAGTATTTACGCTGTTACAGACTTTCCAGAAATGCTATATCCTAGCAAAGGTCTTAAACATATAAACTAGAGAAGGGAACAGCAGCAGAGTAGATTGCAGAGTTAGCAGGGGTTTCACTGTCAGGAAGGTTCAAGGTGTGGTTACAAGATTACTGAGCTGGGGATGATTTTAAAAATTGGAGGAGCATTCAAAGATAGGGAGAGATTTAGACACTCAAGGATGTTACAGAACTGTAACATTGGAGGTAGTAAAGGAGGTTTGAAAGATAGGGAGTGTTCTGGGATCTGATAAAGGGAACAGTGATAAGGAGCACTATAGGAGCTGTGCAAATCACACAGATAGGAAGGGTCCTAGGAACTGAAGGTGGTTCTGGAGATGTTGAATGATACATAGAAAAAAGAGGCAGATACAGGCTATTCAGCCCAACAATCCTGCTCCAACATTCAATATGATCACAAACGGCCATCCAACTGATAATAGGAGAAAGTGAGGACTGCAGATGCTGGAGATCAGAGCTTAAAAATGTGTTGCTGGAAAAGCGCAGCAGGTCAGGCAGCATCAAAGGAACAGGAGAATCGACGTTTCGGGCATAAGCCCTTCTTCAGGAATGAGGAGGGTGTGCCAAGCCATTTTTGTCATGTTTCATGGGAGGTTTCTCTCTGCGAGGCCTAATAGGTTTGCTCACACTATTGTCTCAAACTCACCTCGTTACCTATGCAGCGTCCCCACCCCCTCTCCGACCTATCACCCTCACCTTAACCTCCTTCCACCTATCGTATTCCCAACGCCTCTCCCCCAAGTCCCTCCTCCCTACCTTTTATCTTAGCCTGCTTGGCACACCCTCCTCATTCCTGAAGAAGGGCTTATGCCCGAAACGTCGATTCTCCTGTTCCTTTGATGCTGCCTGACCTGCTGCGCTTTTCCAGCAACACATTTTTTAAGATCCAACCGATAATACCCTGTTCCCGCTTTCTCCCCATACTCTGATGCTGTAGTGGATGCAGGAAACTACAGTTACAGTATTAGGGATAGTTGGAGCAAGTGGAGAAGGTTACAGAGAGAGATAGGGAGGGCTGTGGAGTCTGGCCAAGATTAAAGAGATTATAAGAGTTGTTTGGCCTAGTGAAGATTACAGATTTAGGCAGGTTTGCAGAGACAATAGCAAGTAACATATATTTAAATTGAGAAAAACTACAGAAAGCTGCAACACAAAGGACAGCTCCAACAACAGCTCAAGAAACTTGACACCATCCTGTAGAAAGCAACCTGCTTGATTAGTACCACATCCAGAAATATCCCACTCCTTCCATCACCAATGCTCAGATACTGCTGTATCTTGTAGCAGTAGTGTGTACAAGATACACTACAGAAATTCACCAAAGATCCTTAGACAGCATTTTCTAAACCCATGACCATTTTTCTCTAGAAGCACAAGGGCAGCAAATACATGGGAATACCACCATCCACAAGAACCCCTGCAAGCCACTCATTATCCTGAATTGGAAATATATGAACGCTCCTTCACTGTCAGTGTTTCAAAATCCTGGAATTCCCTTCCTAAGGGCATTATTGGTTAACCTACAACATGGACTGCAAAAATTCAAGAAGGCAGCTTGCCACCACCTTTTCAAGAGCAACCAGAGACAGGCAATCAATACTAATGTACCATGGCACTCAGTTGTGTTCAGTAATATCCCACAAACTGCAATGAGATAATGACTAGATAATTTGTCTCGTGATTTTGGCTGAGGAATAAACTTTAGCCAGGATCCTCAGAGAATATTGTTTTCACAAATAATACCATGGGATATTTTACATCCACCAGAGAAGATGGGGGGGTAACTTTAATGTCCCAACCAAATGATAGTATCTCCAAGTTTGCAACATTCTCTCAGTATCTGGTTTTATTGATATGTCCATTTGTGAATGACTGAACAACTAAAAAATCCACAACTCTCATTTGGACTGGGCACAAAGTGAAAGGACAAAAGGAATCATAGGGGTTGGAATCAGGTAGGCCATTGTTAGTAGATGGGGGTTTTAGGGAGTTGTGAGTGAGATGGTTGAGTGGCGAGGTGAAGGGCAGCCAGCTGAAGGGGTGGGGTGGGTGTTAAGAATCAGGCAACGGTAAAAGGTGAGAGTCAGATGGGCCATTGACATAGGAAAGGAGGAGTGTGATTTTGGGTGAGTGATGTTTGTGGCGGGTGTCTTTTGGGGGAGTGATGACTCTAGTAAGTGAGTAACTGATGAATGTGGAGTGAGGAATTGATTGACTGGGCAATTAGGTGATTGAAACAGTCATTGGGTGATAGAAGGGCTTGTTGAAGATGTGACTGGATGGACATGGGTAGATGTGAGTGATGGAGTGAGTGAGTTGTTGGGGAGTCTGGATAGGTAAGTGAGGGAGAAAGGGAGTAAGTAGCTGGAGGGGCTGGATACATTGGTGTGTGAGTATGAAAAATAGGAGCACTTTGTGAGGAGTGGGGAGGGGCCTGGGTGCGAGTGAGAGATCCCCTAGAGTTTATCATTGCCTGTGTAACCCTGAGCTTAATTTGACTGCAATGCACAATCTGTAGGTGTGTGGTTTCCTGACAGATTTGGTGATGTCTAATACCCACTTTGCTGATTATGAAAGGTTCTAAGATGCTTAACTGAATTGTAGCACATCCTTTCAGCAGGTTGAAGATCTTCCAAATCTTTCATCTGGGACAAGTTTGTCATGTCCTGTTCAGACAATAAGACTATAGTAGACATTAAGTATAGTGTAATTTAATGTATATTTGCAAAGTGCAGGTTATATACAATGATTAGTGTTTAGATCAGAGTGATGGTGGAAAAGCACAGCAGGTCAGGCAGTATCCAAGAAGCAGGAAAATCAACATTTTGGGCAAAAGCCCTTCATCAGGAATGGAGACAGGAAGCCTCCAGAGTGGAGAGTCTGGAGGCTTCCTGCCTCCATTCCTGATGAAGGGCTTTTGCCCAAAATGTCGATTTTCCTGCTCCTCGGATGCTGCCTGACCTGCTGTGCTTTTCCAGCACCACTCTGATCTAAACTCTGGTTTCCAGCATTTACTGTCCTCACTTTTGCCGATATACAATGATTGACCACCCGTGACACCAATGTGCCCTTTGTGAGTTGTTTTTCCAATTCCTATCACTACATTTAGGTATAGGCCCAACATTCATTCGTGAATGACCATGAGTTTGGAAGGTGCTGTCTGAGAATCTTTGGTGATTTTCTGCAGCACATCTTGTAGATGATACGCACTGCTGCTACTGAGCATCAGTGAGAAAAGGAGTGCATGCTTGTGGATGTAATGCTAATTGAGCAGGCTGCTTTGTCCTGAATGGTATCACGCTTCTTGAGTATTGTTGGAGCTGCACTCATCCAGGCAAGTGGGGAGCATTCAATCACACTCCTGACTTGTGCCATGTAGATGGCGGACAGGCTTTAAGAAGGCAGGAGGTGAGCTACTCACCGCAGTATTCCCAGTCTCTGAACTGCCCTTGTAGCTACTATGTTTATGTGTTGGGTTGAGTTGATTTTCTGATCAATGATAACCCCCAGGATGTTGACAGTGAGAGATTCAGTGATGCTAACACCACTGAATGTCAAGTGGTGGAGGATATATTGTTTCTTATTGGTGATGGTCATAGCCTGGTATTTGTGTGGTTCAAATGTTACTTGCCACTTGTCAGCCCAAGCCTGAATGTTGTTCAGATCTTGTTGTATTTGAACTGCTTCATTATCTGAGGTGAATGGTGCTGAGCATTGTGCAAACTTCCCCACTTCTGGCCTTATGTTGGAGGAAGCTCATTGATGAAACAGCTGAAGATGAGTGGGCCTAGTACATTACCCTGAGGAACTCCTGCAGAGATATCCTAGAGCTGAGATGACTGACCTCCAATAACCACAACCATCTTCTTATGTGCCAAGTATGACTCCATCCATTAGACAGTTTGCTTCCTGATATCTAATGATTCCAGTTTTGCTAGGGGTCCTTGATGCCACACTTTATAATGCAGCCTTGATGTCAAAGGCTGTCACTCTCAACTCACCTCTGCAATTCAGCTCTTTTATCCATATTTGAACCAAAGCTGTAATGAGGTCAGGAGCTGAGTAGTCCTGGCAGAACACAAACTGGACATCATAGAGCAGGTTATTGCTGAGTAGGAGCTGCCTGATAGCATTGTTGATGACATCTTATCACTTCGCTGATGATCACGAGTAGACTGATGGGGCAGTAATTGGCTGGGTTGGATTTGATCTGCTTTTTATGTCCAGGACATACCTGGGTAATTTTCCATATTGTCGGGTAGATGCCAGTGTTGTAACTATACTGAAACAGCTTGGCTGGGGAAGTGGCAAGTTCTGGACCACAAGTCTTAAGTCCTATTGCCGGAATGTTGTCAAGGCCCGAAGCCTTCGCAGTATCTGGTGTCTCCAAACTTGTATTGATATCACATGGAGTGAATCAAATTGTCTGAAGACTGATATCTGTAATGCTGGGGACCACTGGAGGAGGCCGAGATGGATCATCCACTCAGCACTTGGAGCTGCGAAAGATTCAGCCTTATCTTTTACACTGATGTGCTGGGCTCTTCCATCTCTTTGCATGGGGATATTTATTGAGTCTCCTCCTCAGTGAGTTGTCCACCACCATTCGCGACTGGATGTGATAGGACTGTAGAGCATAGATCTGATCCATTGGTTATGGGATCATTTATCTTTGTCTAGTACTTGCTGCATACGCTGTTTGGTATGCAAGTAGTCCTGTTTGGTGGCTTTGCAGGTTGACATCTAACCTTCAGGTATGCTAATGCTGTTCCTGGCATGCGCTCCTGCACTCTACATTGAATTGTCTTTATAGTTGTGTTTGAGTGGGGGATATGCTAGGCTATAATGTTACAGATTGTGCTGGAGTACACTTTTGCTGCTGTTGATCGCCCACAGTGCCTCCTAGCTGCCCGGTCGTGAAGTCTGTCCTACTCAGCATAGTGAAAGTGCTATACAACACGATAGAGGTTATTATCAATATGAAGGCAGGACTTCATATCCGCAAGGACTGTGCAGTGCTCATTTTTACCGATATGGTGATGGACCGATGCATCTCCAGCTGACAGATTGGTAAGGATGAGGTAAAATATGTTTTTCCATCTTTTTGATTCCCTCACCACCTGCCACAGATCCAGTCTAGCAGCTTTGTCCTTTAAGGACCTGACCAGCTCAATCAGTAGCAGTACTGCCAAGCCATTCTTGGTAGTAGATATTGAAATCCCTCACCCAGAGTACACTTTGTGCCCTTGCCATCCTCAGTGCTTCCGCTAAGTGTTGTTCAACATAGAGGAGTAACGATTCGTCTGCTGACGTAGGATGGAACATGATAATCAGCTGGAGACTTCCATGTCAATGTTTAACCTGAAGCCATGAGATTTCATGGGTCCAGAGTCAATGTTGAGGACTCCCAGACAAACTTCCTCCCAACTGTATACCATGGTGTCGCCAGCTCTGCTGGGTCTGTCCTAGGTGGGACAAGACATATCCAGGGATTAGATTACTTACAGTGTGGAAACAGGCCCTTCGGCCCAACAAGTCCACACCGACCCGCCGAAGCGTAACCCACCCAGACCCATTCCCCTACATTTACCCCCTCATCTAACACTACGGGCAATTTAGCATGGCCAATTCACCTAACCTGCACATCTTTGGACTGTGGGAGGAAACCGGAGCACCCGGAGGAAACCCACGCAGACACGGGGAGAACGTGCAAACTCCACACAGTCAGTCGCCTGAGGCGGGAATTGAACCCAGGTCTCTGGCGCTGTGAGGCAACAGTGCTAACCACTGTGCCACCGTGCCGCCCACTAATGGTGATGGTGGTGTCAGTAAGGTATGATTCCATGAGTATGACTATGTCAGGCTGTTATGTGAGACAGCTCTCCCAATTTTGGCACCAGTCTCCAGATATTAGTAAGGAAGACTTTGCAGGGTCAACATGGCTGTTTCTGCTGTTGTCATTTCAGGTTCCTAGGTCGATGCCAGGTGATCCGTTTGATTCATTTCTTTGAGATTTTGTAACTGAATGGCCTTGTTAGGCCATTTCAGAGGGCAATTGAGAGTCAACCACATTGCTGTGGGTCTGGTGTCACATGTAGGCCAGACCTGGTGGGGATGGCAGATTTCCTTTTCTGAAGACAGGGGCTGGTGGGGTAAGCAGTGTGCGATAAGTGGAGGTGGAGTCCAGAGGAAAAGAAAGATAGTCAGGCTTACAAAGGGATGGATAATGGTAAGCCAAGGAGAAACGAAAAGCTTATAATAGGGACTACTGTATTAGGAGGTGAAAATGAGTTGGCTGTACTAAAAGCAGTCCATGACATAACAGGGCCTAGGGTGTGGGGGTGGGTAAAGGACATGTAAGAAGGTGTTCAGGCCCTAAAATTATTGAAGTTAATATTGAGTCCTGAAGGCTACAGGGTACCAAAGTGCAAATTGAGGTGCTGTTTCTCCAGCTTGTACTGAGCTTTACTGGAGCACTGCAGCAAGCCTGAGACAGAGATGTTGGCTAGGGATACAGTAGTGTGTTGAAGTGGCAGGCAACTGGAAGCTCAGGTTCATTTTTTGTGGACAGAACGTAGATGTTCTGCAAAGCAGCCACCCAGTCTGTGTTTTATCTTCCCAATATAGAGTCCACATTGTGATCAGTGAAAACAGTAGACTAGATTGAGTGAAGTGCAGGTAGATCATTACTTCACCTGGAAGATGTGTCTGGAACTTTGGACATAGAGGAAAGGGGAAGTAAATGGACAGGTGTTGCACCTTCTGCGATTGTGTGGGAAGGTGCCGTGGGGCTGTGGGGAGTAGAAGAGATTGGACCTGGAAAGGATGACCCTTGTGGAATGCTGACAAGGAAAGAGAGAAAAGGATGTCCAGTGATGGAATTCAGCTGGAAGTGGCAGAAATTGCAGCTTATGATCCATTGGATGCAGATGTTGATGAGGTGAGAATTCAGGACCAGAAGACCCTATCAGTGTTGTGGGAAGGAAGAGAAGCGGTGAAGGCTGAAATATAGAGAATGGATCAGACACGACTGAGAGCCTTGTCGTCCATGATGGCGGGGAAACCTTGATTGATGAAAAAGATGAACATTTCTGAGGCCTCTCTGTAGAGGGTGGCATCATCAGAACAGATACGACAGAGACAGAAAAACTGGGAGAGTGGAATGGAGTCTTTACAGGAAGCAGGGGGGTGAGGATGTATAGTCTAGGTAACTGTGGGAGTTGAGGTGGGTTTGTAGCGGATAGTGGCAGCCAGCCTATCCCCAGAAATGGAAACATAGATGTCGAGGAAGGGAAGGCAGGAGTCAGAGTGGACCAGGTGAAGGTGAGAGCGGGATGGAAATTGCAAGCGAAATAGATAAATTTATCCAATTCCTGGTAAAAGAGGAAGCAGCACCAGTGATGTCATTGATGTACCAGAGAAATAGTTGTGTGGAGAGACCTGAGTAGGATTGCAACAAGAGCCAATTCAGGGTATGTATGGCCACACTTTTGATTTGACGAAAGTGAGAGGAGTTAAAGAAGAAGTTGTTCAAATTCAGGATGAGTGGAGGAGGGTGATGTTGGCTGGCAATGATTCAGGCCTTTATTCCAGGGAGAAACAGAGAGCCCTAAATCCATCCTGATGGGAAATGGATGTAAGAGAAAGCAGCTTACCTGCAACCTGTAAATTCTAAAACTGTTGTACAGTGTTAGAAGAATCGCAGATGTAAGTGGGAAGGGAGTGGAGAAGGGGAGAAGAAAATTGAGTCAAGGAGGAAGAGATAACTTCCATGGGACAGGAACAGACAAAAAGAAGGGATCTTGGGAAGAAGGTAAAAGTGAGTTGTTTGGGGTTAGGTCCGATGAACTGGAGGCTATCGGGGGTAGATCCCCAGATAAGGTGAGATTAGTAAGTGTCATGGAGATGATAGCCTGATGTTCAACATTGGGGTCATGGTCCGGGGGAGATAGAAGGAGAAGGCCAAGAGCTGGTGCTTAGCCTCCACAATATTAAGGTCAGAATGCCAGACAACAACAGCAACACCTGTTGGCAAATTTGGTTAAAAGTTCAGGGTTGCATCTGAACACAGAATGCAGTTAGTTCAGAAGGAGCTAGATATCCACAGCCCACTGGAACCTTCCTCCCCTAATCTTCCCTCTGCCTCCATCCCCTTTCCTAACATACCTTCCAGGAGAAGTTGCAATTTACCTGCATTTCATTCAATCTAGTCTACTATTTTCTGCTTCTCTATAGTCTACCTGCCAGACTTGCTGAGTTTCTCCCTCAATTTATGCTTCCATTACAGACTTCTAGCATCCACAGTTCTTTGTTTTATTTGAAAAGGGGGGAGTGGAGCTAATAACTGTAATCTAATAGAAGGCACCTTCTAAACCTGTGACCACTTCCATCTAGAAGGACAAAGGCATCAGATACATGGGAATACCATCACCTTCAAGTTCCCCTCCAAGCCACTCATTATCCTGACTTGTAAATATACCACCATTTTTTCATTGTCGCTGTGTCAAAATCCTGGAATTCCCTCCCTAATGGCATTGTGGGTCAACCCACAGCAGGTGGACTGAAGCAGTTATAGACCACCACCTTCTCAAGGCTGACCAGCGATGGGCAATAAATATTGGCCAGCCAATGATGCCCACATTCCACAAGTGAATAGAAAAAATATATAAAATCTTTTCCGAGCTACCATCAGTTCTGAAGGAAGGTCACTGGATTCAGATTGTTAACTGCATTCTCTCCACAGATACTGCCAGACTGCAATTCTTCAGCAATTTCTGTTTCTGCCCCATTTTCTCCAGTTAGTTGATAATTTTAACTCTTTCAGAAGATCATGACCTCTGGTCTAACTTGCTCCTTGAGGATTTTCCTGTTAATAAAAGAATTATATAAAGCAGTCTGTCTCAGAGGGTGCATGTTTGGTATGTCACTAAAGACAGCCTTAAAGAGAAATTGTAAAGCACTTAAAACCACTCCATTATCTCTTCCAGTTTGAATGTTATTTTGACAATTATAAAAATGCCCAGCTGCTATGTGCTCTTTAGAGTACTATTGCCCAATAACTCAGTGTTAATAATTGATAGGTAGCCATTTCATTTTAACGCCTGAAAAGCCCAAGGGACTGAAAAAAATCAAAAATGCTTGGACATATGAGAATTCGCTACGACAGGAATAGTTGAGACAGGTAGCATAGATGTATTTGAAAGATGATACACAAGCATGACAGAGAAAGGAATAGAAGTGTTTGCTGATATAGCTAAATGAAAAGGTTGGGAGGAGGCATGTGTACAGCATAATGCCAGTTGAGACTAATGGCCTGTGTCAGACCACATTGACTCAATTTCATGTATGTTAATTGCATAATGAGAAGAAATTAAGATAAAAATTGAGGAAAAACATCAATAAAAGAAAAAGAGAAAATTTGAACAAAGCTATATTCTTCAAGTAGTGAGGAATTTATGATCTAAGTCAGTAATGCCTAATCCAACTTCTTGTACTGTTTGCATATAGTGCTCATTATTAATATGCCAGAATATAAAATGGTGGAGAACTCTGTTTGTCATGAAAATCAGTCACTACAAAGGATTTTTTTCTACATATTTAAACATTCTCTGCAAAGATGTTCATTGTCTGAAGAAAATGAGTTACTGAAAAAGCAAACAGTTGAAAAGTATCCATAGCAACCAGAGACCTCAACTTATGTTGAATATTCAAGGTCAGAGACAAAGCAAAATGGCAGATCATTTATGAACATTAAAAAGTTCCATGTAGATTATCTTTCACGAGTATACTTTTCTCTCAGACCGCCAATTTGTTGCATATGACTTTTTATTACAAATGAACCGAGTCCCACAATAAAGGGAGGAATAATTCAGCAGATAGGAACTGCCATTAGATTCAGTATTTTACTAGACTTGTTCAGCAAAGATAGTTGATTTATATTTTGAATATATCTCAGCTTTGTTATGACCACAGGTTGGAACCCAAACATCAGGTGGATATTTTTAACTTAGATTCCACATAATTCCAAATTATGTTTTTGAAAAATAGATCAGTACAGCAAATTGACTGTAAATGTAAATTAAGTGACTGCGTGGAGATCGAGAGACACAGAGAGACAAAGTGAGACATAGAATGTCACAGTCTTGAAAATAGCTCTTCAAAGGGGGAAGAGGCAGTTATTGAGGAACTGACAACTCCCTGCTCAATAGCAAGTCACCCCTGTGGATTAGGTACTAAACTGCATATATATTTTATGTTTTTCTCTTTGAAGAATATACACTTACAGCAGCTACAGAGACAGTTTCAACTATATTAGAGTGTGCTAGTGAGATTGAACATTCTCATGTGTACCAACCTGAGTTGAAGCAGTAGCATACACCACAGTTGAAGAACTATCCCCCAGTTACTCCTATGTTGTAGATAAAGGGATTCTTCCACACACAGCGCCAGAAGTCAGTTAGCTAACAGCCAGACAAAAAGAAACAAGACAAGAGGTCAAGTCTCACTCACCCTGAAAGCTTAAAATCAATTATGGTCAAAAGGAATCAGAAGTAGAGAATCACAACCAGTTGGCAAAACTAAGCATCATGAAACTGACGTTTTGACTATGAGTGTTAACATTACAAGAAAGTATCACTGCAATGTTCAACTTCTAGTCTTCACAAACAATTCAGAGATGATCTTTTTTCTTTCCTTTATCGTTTTGGGCTCATGTCTTATTTCTAAACTGTCTGGGCGTGTGTTACTTTATCAATTCTTCTATCAATTATTAGATAATAAATTTATTCTCTGTTAACTCATAAAACCTTGGTTACATTGGCTCCTTTCGAACAATAAATATTTATCTTTCAATTAACCTTGTTGCAACCATAAAAGGGGGAAGGTAAATAACGAAGGGAGCTTGTTCATCCTCCTTACATAGAAACTTAACAATTTGGGGTATCCCTTCTGGAGCTGTAACAAATTGAGAAACATTCAAAGGTGAGGTGAGAGTGACAGCCCTTGACATCAAGGCAGCATTTGACCAAGTGTGGCATGAGGATCCCTAGCAAAACTAAAATCAGTGGGAAACAATGAAAATCACTCTGCTGGTCAGAGTCAAACTTGGTACTGCTGGAGGTCAGTGATCTCAACTGCAGAACACCTCTATAGAAGTTCATCAGGGCAGTCTCCTAAGCCTAATCATCTTCAGCTGCTTCATCAATGGTGTTCCCTCCAACCTAAGATCAAAAGTGGGATTGTTCACCAATGATTACACATGACTCCTCAAAACCGGAAACAGTGTATGTTCAAATACAACAAGACCTGGACAATATCTAGGCTTAGGCTAAACAGTGGCAAGTAATATTTGTGTCATATAGGCAATGACTATCTCCAATAAGAGACATCTAACCACCACCCCTTGACATTCCATGGCATTACCATCACTGAATCCTCCACTATCTAACATCGTGGGGGTAACCAAAGACCAGAAACTCAACTGGACTGACTGTGTATAAATACAGGGGCTACAAGAGCAGGTCAGGTGCTAGAGGTACCGCAGTGAGTAACTCACCTTGATGCCAAAAGCCTGTTCATCATTTACAAGGCACAAGTCGGGAGTGTGATGGAATACACCCCACTCGACTGAATGATTACAGCTCCAGCAACACTCAAGAAGTTTGACATCAGGGTTTAGTGTAGCAGAGGAATGGGTGGGGATCAGCATGTGCAGTGTTTAAGGAAAAACTAGAGGTTAAGTCAAGTAAGTCTAATAGGAAGAACAGACAGGGTCAGCTGAATGAATACGGCAGGTCTGGAGGTCTGAAGTGTATTTCTTTCAATGCAAGGTGTATAACAGGAAAGGCAGTTGAGCTTAGAGCATGGATTAGTACATGTAACTATGATGTTGTAGCCATTACAGAAAATTAGCTGAGAGAAGGCCAGGACTGGCAGCTCAATGTTTCAGGTAAATATGTTTCAGATGTAACATGGGTGAGGGAGTTACATGACTGATTAAGAAGAATGTCACAACTGCACTAAAAGAGGACACCTTGGAGGGCTAATCCAGTAAAGCCGTGTGGGTAGAACTAAGGAATAAGAAAGGGACAATCACTATGTTGGGGTTTTGCTATGGGCCTCTTAATAGCCAGCTGGAGATAAGTGAACAGATATATCAGCAGATCATGGAAAGATGTAAAAATAAAGGGTTGTTGTAATGAGTGATTTTAACTTCCCCAGTATTGACTGGGACTCTTTTAGTTCTTAGGGGCTTAGGTAGGACATATATATGGGAGGGTTTCTTCAAATAATATGTCGATAGTCAAAATAAGGCAGGGGCCAAACAAGATCATGTGTTGGGAATAAGCGTGGCCAGGTGATCAAAGTTTCACTGGTAGAGAATTTTGGAGCAGTGATCATAATTCCATATATTTTAAGATAGTTATAGAGAATGATAAGACTGGTCCTCGGGTGAAGTGCTAAACTGGGGTAAGGCTAATTATGACAGTATTAGACAGGAACGGGAGAACTTAGATTGGAGGCAGTTTTTCGAGGATAATTCCACATGTGGAAGTTTTTTAAAGGCCAGTTGATCAGTGTTCAGGACCAGCATGTTCTTGCGAGGATGAAAGATAAGGTTGACAAGATTTGGGAACCCTGAAGGACAAGAGATATTGAAAGATTCATCACAAAGAAAAGGGAAGCACATGTCAGGTTTAGCAAAGTGAAATCAGACAAGGCCCTTGAAGAACATAAAAGAAGCAAAAAAGAACTTAAACAAGGAATTAAGAGGGCAAAAGGGACCATGAAATGTCCTTGGCAAGTAGGATTAAGGAGAATCCCAAGGCATTTTATATGTATATTAAGAGCATGGACCAGAGGAAGTGGGTGAGGTCTTTAATGAGTACCAATGAATACATTGGTATTCACCAAGGAGAAGGATATGAATGATTCTAAGTTTAGAGAGAGGTATGTTAGTTTTCTAGGGCCTGTTAGTATTAAGAAGGAGAAGGTGATGAATGTCTTGAAGGACATTAATTTTCCCAACATTGACTGGGATTCCGTTAGTGTTCGAGGTCTAGGTGGAGCAGAATTTGTAAGGAGCATCCAGGAGGGTTTTCTCGAGCAGTATGTAAATAGTCCAATTCGGGAAGGGGCCATACTGGACCTGGTTTTGGGGAATGAGCCTAGCCAGGTGGTTGACATTTCAGTAGGGGATTACTTTGGGATTAATGATTACAATTTCGAAAGTTTTAGAATAATCATCAACAAAGACAAGCGTGGTCCTAAAGAAAGAGTGCTAAATTGAGGGAAGGCCAATTGTAGCAAAATTCAGCAGGAGCTGGGGAACGTGGATTCCGGGGCAGCTGTTTGAAGGTAAATCCACATTTGATATGTGGGAGGCTTTTTTAGGAGAGGCTGATTAGAGTGCAAGACAGACATGTCCCTGTGAAAATGTGGGATAGAAATGGCAAGATTAGGGAACCATGGATGACAGGTCAAATTGTGAGACTAGCTAAGAGGAAAAAGGAAGCATACATAAGGTCTAGGTGACTGAAGACAGATGAAGCTTAGGAAGAATATCGGGAATGTAGGACCAATCTGAAATGAGGAATTAAGAGGGCTAAAAAGGTCATGCAATATCTTTAGCAAACAGGGTTAAGAAAAATCTCAAAGCCTTTATTCATATATAAGGAGCAAAAGGGTAACTAGAGAAAGTTGGCCCACTCAAGGACAAAGGAAGAAAGTTATGCGTGGAGTCAGAGAAAATGACTCTACCAAGATTCTTAATGAGTACTTTGCATCTATATTCACAAAGGAGAGGGACATGACTGATGTTGAGGTTAGGAATAGATATTTGATTACACTAGTTCAAGTCGGCCTAAGGAGGGAGCAAGTATTGGATATTCTAAAAGACATTAAAGTGGACAAGACCCCAGGTCCAGATGGGATAGATCCCAGGTTACTGAGGGAATTGAGAGGAAATAGCTGGGGCCTTAACAGATATCTTTGCAGCATCCTTGAACATGAGTGAGGTCAGGGAGGACTGGAGAATTGCTAATGTTGTCCCCTTGTTTAAGAAGGATAGCAGGGATAATACAGGTAATTACTGACAGGTGTGCCTGACGTCAGTGTTAGGGAAGCTGCTGGAAAAGATACTGAGGGATAGGACCTATTCGCATTTGGAAGAAAATGGGCTTATCAGTGATCGGCAAAATGGTTTTGTGGAGGGAAGGCCATGTCTTACCAACTTAATAGAATTCTTTGAGGAAGTGACAAAGTTGACTGATCAGCGATGGGCTGCAGATGTCATATACATGGTACATGGAGTTCAGTAAGGCGTTTGATAAGGTTCCCCATGGTATGCTGATGGAGAAAGTGAAGTCACATGGGATTCAGGGTGTACTAGCTAGATGGATAAAGAACTAGCTGGGCAACAGGAGACAGAGAGTAGTAGTGGAAGGGAATTTCTCAAAATGGAGAACTGTGACCAGTGGTGTTGCACAGGGATCTGTGCTTGATACACTTATACCTAAATGATCTACATATACATAAAGGAAGGTATAGGTGGTCTGATTAGCAAGTATGCAGATGACACTGAGATTGGTGGAGTAACAGATAGTGAAGGGGACTGTCAGAGAATACAGCAGAATAAAGATAGATTGGAGAGATGGGTGGAGAAATGGCAGATAGAGTTCTATATGGGAAAATGCGAGGTGATGCATTTTGGAAGATTCAATTCAAGAGCAAATCATATGGTAAATGGAAAAGCCCTGGGGAAAATTGATGTACAGAGAGACTTGGGTGTTCAGATCCATTGTACCCCGAAGATGGCAATGCAGGTCGATAGAGTGGTCAAGAAGGCATATGGCATGCTTTCCTTCATCGGATGAGGTGTCGGGTACAAGAGTTGTTACAGTTGTATGAGACATTGGTTCAGCAACATTTGGAATACTGTGATGCCACATTACCAAAAGGATGGATGCTTTGGAGAGGGTGCAGAGGAGGTTCACCAGGATGTTGCCTGGTATGGAGGGCATTAGCTATGAAGGGAGGTTGAGTAAATTAGGATTATTTTCATTAGAAAGATGGAGATTGAGGAGTGACCTGATTGAAGTCTACAAAATTATGAGAGGTATAAACAGGGTGGATAGCAAGAAGCTTTTTCCCAGAGTGGGGGACTCGATTACTTGGGGTCACAAGTTCAAGGTGAGAGGGAAAAGGTTTAGGGGAGATATGCTTGGAAATTCCTGATGCAGAGGGTGGTGGCTGCCTGGAAAGCATTTCCAGCAGAGTAGGTAGAAGCAGGCACGATAGTATCATTTAAGATGTATCTAGACAGATACATGAATGGATAGAGAGCAAATGAACACAGATCCTTAGAAAATTGGCCATGCTAAATTGTCCATAGCATCCAGGGATATATAGGTTAGATGCATTAGCTAGGGGTAAATGTAGGGGAATAGATCTGGGTGGGTTACTCTTCTGAAGGTTGGTGTGGACTTGTTGGGCCAAATGGCCAGTTTCCACACTGTAGGGATTCTATGAAATTCTACTATGAAATCCTATGAAAACTAGGCGACAGGTTTGGATAGAGGATCTGGATTGGCACAGGCTTGGAGGGCCAAAGGGCCTGTTCCTGTGCTGTAATTTTCTTTGTTCTTTAATCTAAAACCCCAGGATCTATTCCAAGATACTGGGGAGGCAAGGGAGGAGATTGTTGGGGCCTTGACAGAGATCTTCAGATACTCTTTAGCCACATAGACTGGAGCTTAGCCAATATTGTTGCTCTGTTTAAGAAGGGCAGAAAATTATAAATTGATTTGCAAAAGAAATGAAAATTGGTGGAGTTGTTGGTAATACAGAAAGTTGTCAAAGAATGCAGCAGTTTATAGGTCAGTTGGAAAATTGGGTTGAGAAATGGCAAATGGAGTTTAATCCCGATAAATGTGAAGTGATGCATTTTAATCAAATGCAATAGGAAAAAATACAGTAATTGGCAGGACCCTTAGATGCATTGGTATACAGAGAGATCTTGGAGTACAAGTCCATAGCTCCCTGAAAGTGGCAACACAAGTGGAAAAGGTGGTAAAGAAAGCAAACAGCATGCTTGCCTTCATTGGTTAGGACATTGATGATAAAAGTTGACAAGTCATATTGCAGCTGCAGAAAACATTCGGCCATTTTTGGAATATTGTGTGTAATTCTGGTTGCCACATTATAGGAAGTATATGGAGGCATTGGAGAGGGTGCAAAAGAAGTTTACAAGGATGTTGCCTGGATTGGAGTGTACTGGCTATAAGGAGAGGTTGAATAGACTTGGATTAGAATCTGAGCATAACAAAATTGAGGGTGTTATGAATTATAGTTGTTGTAGGTTATGTTGGGACAGTGTCCTTTTAAGAGGTGAATCTCATGACACTAGTGAGTTTTCAAGCAGAATTCTCAGGCTTGTTCAGACTGATGTGAGCTTTTATAGAGTGCACAACTTCAGAATAAAAACCTCCCTGTTGTGTTGGCAAAAAACAATGAGTTCATATGTTCTTAGTTCTGACTGGAGTCTCATAACTGCGCAGTATAGAATAACTCGTGACAAGAGTGATAAAGGTTCACGTGAGAGAGAAAACAAAATTCACTTGCCGGCATGCTCTAATATCAGACCAACAGGAGAGAAATCATGCCCTGGATGAAAATCCCATATTCAGAGTTATAAATTAATGAGAAGTTGTTGCAATTCAGCTTGGAGCTCTAAGAAGATAATAGCAAATTTAAAAAGGTGTTGATTGAAAAAATGGACCTGTGTGCACAGCCCAAATTTAAAAAAAAGTGGTAGACCAATTTAGCATTGTCAGACACTTTGAAGAAGGGAAGAAGAAGAATTGGAAGGCTGGAAGGCCAACAAGAAATTTAAGCTGGAAATCCTGGAAATCTGGGGCGAAATGCTTAGATCTTGGGCTGGACCTAAATTGAATGGACAAACCAACAAAATGGAGGTAGACATCAGGCGGCAGTTTCACTTATTCCCAAAATAATTTACAACCAAAAGCTGAGACATCTGCCACTCAAACACTCCAAGATTACCATCAGGACACTCACAAAACAGGTGGTGCCCTTAACGGGTATGTACTGGTAATGGTACAACTACAGGACCAGGCCACTAAGCTACTCCTCCACATTGTGAAAGGAAATTACCCAGCCTTATTTGGTATTCATGGCTATGACATCTTAAATAGGAACCACAGTGTTTTTGAAGACATCCTTGGAAACATGAAGGGAATCTAAGTTAAACTCAGATTGAAACCCAGAATTATGATGGCACATATTGTTCTGTACTGAAGGTAGAAGCAGAACTAAAATTAAGCTGGTGGACACTGGCGTACTCAAACCAGTAAAGACCAGTGATTGGGCAACTACAATCATATCTGTTTCAAAACATGATGGATCGATCCGAATCTGCAGTGACTTCAGAGCTACTATTAATTGAGTACTTTGCCCATTGCCCAAAGATCTGTTCAGTGGTCTGGCAGGTGGGTCAAAAAATTCACAAAGGTGGATCTTTCATAAGCCTTCCTGCAGATTGGAATGACTGCCAAATCCCAACACCTGCTGACTATAGTGTCTCATCAAGCTTGTTTCACTATCCAAAAATCCCCTTTGCTATCACATCAGTCTCAGCCATATTTCAGAGGTCTATGGACAAATCCTAAGTGGACTAAAAAAGACCTACAGAGGAAGAGTACTTGAAGCTGGAGGAGACCCTAAAAACAGGTTATGAGTAAACAAAGAAAAGTGTGCCTTTTTCTAAAAGTCGCTTGAATGGTTAGGGTACATCATTGACAACAAGGGACTTCACAAGACACCAAAGGAAATGGAGGCAATCATGGAGGGTCTTCATGTCCAAGTTAAGATCGTTCCTAGGTCTTGTGAATAATTACAACAAATGCATTCCAAATCTGGTGATCCTTTTGAAGCTATTTCACAATCTTCTATGCAAAGGTCAATCTTGGAGATGGGACCCAGACTCTGATCTTTGATAGTTTTGGCTAGGGATGTGGCTAGTTCTGGAGGAGAAGTAGTCTTCAGTACTATTGCCAAAATGGTGTCAAGGTCCATAATCTTTACAGTGCCTTCAGCCATTTCTTGATTTAACATGGATTGCATAGCAATTGAAGACTGGCATCTGTAATGATGGTGAGATCAGTAGGAGGCCAAGACTTCCACAAACATAAACAAAAACAAAAGTTGCTAGAAAAGTCCAGCAGGTCTGGCAGCATCTGAACAAGGGTCACTGGATGATTCAGCCTAGTCTTTTGCACTAATGTGCTGGGCTCCCCATCTTTGAGGATTGAGATATTTGTACAGCCTCCTCCTCGAGTGAATTGTTTAATTGTCAACTACCATTCACGGCTGGATGTGGCAGGACTGTACAGCTTATATCTGATCCAATGGTTGTGGATTGCTTAGTACTGTCCATTGCATGCTACTTCAACTGTTTTGCTTGCAACTAGTCCTGTGTTGTAGTTTCACCAGGTTGCCACCACCTGATTTTTATATTTGTCTGGTGCTGCTCCTAGTATGCCCTCCCATCCTTCATTGAGCCATGGTGGATCCCCTGGCTTACAGTAAGGGATATACTAGGCATTTAGTTGACAGATTGCTCTTGAATACAATTCTGCTGCTGCTGATGGCCAGCAGTGTCTCATGGATGGCCATTTGAGATGCTAAATCTGTTCCAAATCTATTCCATTTAACACGGTGGTTGTGTCACAGAACATGCAGCTCCTCAGTGTGAAGAGAGGACTTTATTTCCTTGAAGACTGTGTGGTAGTCACTCCTACCAATATTGTAAATGACAAATTCATTTGCAGTAAATACAATGGTAGGGTTGAAGTCATATCATATTTTCCTTTTTTAGTTCACTCACCTCTGTTGCAGACTCAGACTGCCAGCTATGTCCTTCACAATTCTGCCAGGAGTAGCAATTTATGGGTATAAGTTTTTTTTTGTTATTCACTCGTGGAATGTGGGCATCACTGGTTGGGCCAGCACTTATTGCCCATCCCTAGTTGCCCTTGAGAAGGTAGTAGTGATCCGCCTTCTTGAACTGCTGTAGTCCATTTGCTGTAGGTGGACCACAATGCTATTTGGGAGAGAATTCCAGGATTTTGAACCAATGACAGTAAAGGAATGGTGGTATATTTCCAAATCAAGATGATGAGTGGCTTGGAGGGGAACTTGCAGTTAGTGGTAAGTGGTCATGGCTTTGGAAGGTAACAATATAAAGAGCAGGGAATGGTAGAGGTTCATGAGAAGGAGGAAAAGTAATTAGATAGGAAATAAATGATTTTTTTATTGTCACATATACTTTTAAGATAGTGAAAATGTTTTGATGTCATTTTGAGTTACAATCGTAGAATCATAGAATCCCTACAGTGTGGAAACAGGCCCTTTAGCCCAGCAAGTCCACACCGACCCCCCCCGAAGAGTAACCCACCCAGGCCCAATCCTTATTACTCTACATTAACCCCTGACTAACACACCTACCTACACATCCCTGAACACTATGGGAAAAGAATAAAAATAAATTACTTAAATAAGAGTTCATTTTCTGTTCAAATTGGATCTTATGTATGGCTCCTGGGCTTCTGCAAGCTCTTTGGAAAGTGTTCTGATTATCAAGGAGTCACGCTCTGGCAACAGCAACGACAACACCAATGCTCCAGGAGACCCTAGGTCTGCTGCTGTCCACCACTGCCAAGAGTCCAGGCTCTGGGCTTACTGCCATCAGGAGTCTCTGCTTTGGGCATCACTGCTGCCATCAGGCACCACAAGCACAGCTCCAGGACTTCTGCAAGGTCTCTGGAAAATGATCCACTTCTCAAGGAATCTACTCTGATAACAGCAACGACAACATCAATGAGCCAGATACCCCAGTTCTGCTGCCATCCAATATCGACAAGAGTTCAGGCTCCAGGCCTACTGCTGCCAGAAGTCCCTGCCCAGGCTCTGCTTCTGATCCACCCTGCCACTGCTGCGGCTACCACCCCGCCACTGCTGCGGCTACCACCCCATCCACTCCACGCTGGCTTCGAAGATGAAGAAAGGAAAGAAAAACTACATAGAGAAAAGGATGCCACTGGCCTGGACTGGATGGGCTCTGATGCACCCAAAAACTACCTAATGTGTTGGCACCATCATCTTGAAGACTAGAGATAAAAAAAGAGTTTAAAGGAGAATAATATTGAACTGAAAGTGCTCATTTTGTTTCTCTCTCCACAAATGCCGCAAAATACAGGAGATGATGGTAGCTCAGAATCTAAAACTGAAGTTGGCTTTTGCAGGGTAGGTGCACTTCAGGTCCGACACCGGCAAAATTCCTGCTACTTGACACCACCCTGGAATCAGTACTTTGCCATGCTGAACACCATTTGGAGGAAGGATAATGGACACAGAACTCACTCTAGCCAGAATGCTTCAATGTCCATTACAGAGAGAGACTGATTAAGTTGACCACTTGGCTGATCTTACCTCACTGATGCATAGTTAATACCTCCTTTCTATTTATTTCTTATTTGCTTCCAACACTCTACAGGAGAAGTAAATTCCAGGTGTTGATCATTCTTTATGGACCAGAATTTTAGGTCTATTTTAAGTGGCTAGATTTTGGTGATTAAAATCTCTGTATGCAGATCAACTTCATACTATCAGGTCAAAAATTTCTTTCACTAGTTTGACTTTATGTTCTTTTGTCCTACTTTCATGAAGTTAGTTTAAAGTCATTTTTGGACTACTTAATATTTTTTAAGTTGGTTCATAGTACAGATTCATGTGTTTCATAAATTCTATTTAATATACCAATACAAAACCCAACAGAAATCAAGAAAATAAAGTACCTCAAAAAGTTCAGGTACATTGGTGAAAATGTACCAAGTTATAGAATGCATTAGGTATAGTTTCCAAGAGCAATAGGTCATGGAGCCAACCAGCAAATAGGATCTGAAAATGGGTGATGAAGCAAGTTTAATAAAAGACCTCAAAGTAAAAGATCCCCTTGGAAATATAAAATTGAGTATTCATTTTGAGTTTGAGAAACTTGGGTCAGAAACAACTGTGTTTAACTTAAATAACAATAAAATGAGAATAGAGTCGGCTAAAGTGGGCAGATAAATGATCAAGAAAGATGGTAAGCAAGCAGTGGCAGATATTTAAGGGGGTTAATCATGGCTATCAACAAAAAAAATTCCAGTAAGGAGGAAAGACTTCATGAAATGGGTAAATCAACTTTGTTTACCAAGGAAGTTAAGGAGAATATACATGTGAAAGAAAAAGCATATAGGGAGGCAAAGGTCAATGGTAGCCCCCAAAGACTGGGATAAATTCAGAATCCAAAAAAGAAGGACCAAAAAGATCATAAAAAGAGAGAAAATAAACTATGAGGGAAAACCGGTAGGAACATATAAAGTGACAATAAGAGCCTTTTTATATAAATAAAAAGGAAGAGAGATATCAAAGTAAATATAGGCCCCTTAGAACATGGATCTGGGAGATAGTTATGGGAAACAAGGGATTGTCAGAGGGAAACAAAAGTTTTGTATCAGTCTTTGTGGTGTAAGATACTTTGAACTTCACATTAATACTAAAGAATTCTAAAGAAAGCCAATGTGATACTCGTATTCAAAAAGGGATAGTGGCAGAAATTGGGAACTATTAGAGCTGATTAACCTTTCATCTATTGTCGGAAAAGTATTGGAATTAATTATTAAGGAAGTAATAACAGAACATCTGGAAAATCACCATCAAATCAAGTAGGGTCACATTTCTTTATGTCTGAATAATTTATCCGGGTTTTTTGAGGAAATGTCAACACGTGTATATAGGGGAACCGGTAGGCATGTAGCATTTGGACTTCAAGAAGCCATTTGAAAAGTTACCCCGCAAAAGGTCGCTATAACAGCACACGGTCATAAAATCATAGAGATGTATAGCACAGAAATAGACCCTTCCGTCCAACTCATCCATGCTGACCAGGTATTCCAACCTAATCTAGTCCCATTTGCCAGCACTTGGCCCATATTCCTCTAAACCCATCCTATTCATATACCCATCCAGATGCCTTTTAAATGTAATTGTACCAACCTCCATCACTTCCTCAGGCAGCTCATTCCATAAAAGTGAAGATATATATTGGTGTGGATAGACAATTGGCTAATAGGCAGGAAACAGTGAGTGGAGACAAGGAGTTCTTTTTCAGGTTGGCAACCTGTAACCAGTGGGTTTGCACAGAGATCAGCAACTGTTTCCATATATATTAATGAGTTGGAGAAAGGAAGTGAAAGTCTTTCTGCAACTGTCCAAGGTGCTGGTGAGAACCACATCTTAAGTACTGTGAGCAGTTTTGGTTCTCTTGTTTAAGGAAAGGCCTCATTGGAGATAGCAAAGAGAAGGTTCACTCAGATGATTTCCAGCATGAAGGGATTATTCTTCTTTTTTGAAGGGAAGGGCAGGGATTAAATCAAAATAGAATTGGAGGGGGAAATAATGCACTCCAATCACTTGTTTATTTTTTTTTTCTTTTTTAGCACCCGAGTGGCCAGTGAGAATCTATGAAGGGATTATTTTATGAGTAAAGGTTAAACAGGCTGAGACTCTACTCACTGAAGTTTAGAAGGATGAGAGGAGATCTCATTGAAGCATATAGGATTCCTGAGGGCTTCAGATATTTCCTCTCATGGGAATGTTTAGGACCAGATGTCATAGTCTCAGAAGAAAGGAGCACCAATTTAAGACAGGGATGAGGAAGAATTTCTTCTCTGAGGATTGAGAATCTTTGGAACTGCTTGCTACAGACAGCTGTGGGGCAGTCTTTGTGCATATTTAGGGTTAAGATAGATAAATTAGGAGAAAGTGAGGACTGCAGATGCTGGAGATCAGAGCTGAAAAATGTGTTGCTGGAAAAGCGCAGCAGGTCAGGCAGCATCCAAGGAGCAGGAGAATCAATGTTTCGGGCATAAGCCCTTCTTCAGGAATGAGGAGGGTGTGCCAAGCAATCTAAGATAAAAGGTAGGGAGGAGGGACTTGGGGGAGGGGTGTTGGGAATACGATAGGTGGAAGGAGGTTAAGGTGAGGGTGATAGGCCGGAGAGGGGGTAGGGGCAGAGAGGTCGGGAAGAAGATTGCAGGTCAAGAAGGCGGTGCTGAGTTCGAGGG
>NC_057712.1:38324839-38341554 GCF_004010195.1 Chiloscyllium plagiosum
CAAAACGTCGATTCGCCTGCTCCCCGGATGCTGCCTTACCTGCTATGCTTTTCCAGCACCACATTCTCGACTCTAATCTCCAGCATCTACAGTCCCAATTTTCGCCTATATTTTATACTGAGGCATGTAATCAGGCATGTAGGCATATAATTTGTAACAATATCTGAACTTAAGCCATTCCAGCAAAGCATTACACTTAAAAGACAATGAATGACCAACTTCACTCTGAAACAATTGCTGTTATTTCACAGTCAAAAGCTTTAAACAAAATACTCTCAAAGGAACAATATTTTTATAGTATGGCAATAAATGGAATTAACTTGTCCTCATCATTTAGGTCCAGCTGTGGACTCTGAAGTTTGCTAATCTGACAAATGTCCACTACTTCAGCCACCACATTTGGATGAATCAAGCATTTAGCCAATTGTAGTACGTTGACATTGCCAACTGAAAAACCACACCCTGTATTTAAGCATTCTTCAATTACGTGAAGAATATCCACATAGAAATCGAAAAACATGCCAATACTATCAATTAAGTTCAAATTAACCTGTAAACCTAAGCACCAGGATCTTCACTCTGTGTGGATGATGCATCAAAATTGCCCTATTTACCCCCCAAAATTATAGCAACTATTGTGGTGCTCTGACATAATCAACAAACATTTTATCAAACAAGGCAAAAATTTTAGTGTTTAATTTTCTGAAATATAAATGTTCCAAATTGCAACATGCATAAGGTAGACTATTCAGAAAATTCCAAGACAACAGAATTAACAAATATATATCATATTTTCAGTTAGCAGAAGTAAGTTCCAGAACTTGATATTTATAGTGCATATTCCCTTGGATTGTGGGAAAAGATTGCACAAAGATGTGCATGTGGTTCAAGAATATATTCTCAGTGCAATTACATGGTAAGTTAAACTTTACATTATTTGATGTTTTAAAAAATGTTACATTCCATTTTGATCTATAACCTGATTTCATAATATCTTCTAATCTTCAATTTTCACCTAAATCATAACAATGCTATAAATTCATCATTCGTATAATTTAGCAAATCTCAACAGGCAACCTCATGCAGTTATAGTTAAATGCAGGATTCAGAGTGACCGAAGCATATTTCATTTTTTCTCAGTGTAACATCAATATGGATCAGAGAATTCTGAACTTCTGGAATTACATTATTATATTTGCCTGTAATTCTATGCTTGAAAAGGTAAACATATAGGTCACTTTCTAAAAATCCATTTCACTAATCTGAAGAATTAACTGCTGAAGCAATTCCATGCAGTAAATGTAACATTCAAAACAAAAAGCAAAATTATGAGCTATTCAAGACTGAGCACATTACAAGCAAAGCTAATGTACACTACATTTTCTTTCTGCGTTACTGTATTGATGACAATATCATAAATAATTGAAGAAAACAGGCAAGTAAATGAAAAATGTTTTCATTGAAAGAAAAGCAATTTCTGCTACTTGTCATCTTTTTGGTAATTGTATTACAGCACAATCTAATATATTCAAAATGTGACAATTGTTTCTGAATATGTACAGATTATTCATACTTGCATATTCACTCAAATAGCTAAATTTCATCCACACTTTTGTTATTTGATAGTATACAATCCAAAAGGCTGAAACATTAATATAATTGCACAGTACATTATGGTAACTGATTCTTAAATTTCAATAGGAATTTTAATTTTTCCACCTCAAAGCTAATTAGAGCATTATGTATTTTTAAAAACAAATAGAAAGCAAGGAGGAAATTAAAGAAAAAACTGTCTTTGGAAAAGTTTTATTTGTTTTATATCTTGTAAAACAACTCCAGATATTCAAACATATACTTTGCTGTTCTGTGAAGCAGTTTGTAATATTGAATTTGCTCACTAGTAGCAGATATCCTTCCTGCTCCACCCTACGGCGCATGCCACAAAGGCTAACTTAATGGTTTTCTGCAGATACACAATACAATTTTGCCTCATAAATGAGACTGATGTCAATTTTTATCAGGCAAGTCTCTGAATAGATGAATTGCACTGCTATTTTTGTCTTATTATGCTTCCATGAAGCGCCTTGGGACTTTTTTTCTATGTTAAAAGCACAATATAAATGCAAGTTGTTTTCATAGGCACAGGAGTATGAACAGTGGGCAAAGGGCTTTGTTCATGAATAAACTATGAGAAATTATTACACTGGAAGGCAAAGTGGAAACTGCAGAAAGGGGACAAGTTAAATGCATAATCTACAGTATCCTTTGCCCACTAGCTGAAATGTAGCATAATCAGCGGGCTTTAGTTGTCTCCACTGCCAGTAAATCATAGGGTTTACAACAGAAATAGGTATCTTTCATTATTGTATTACGTCATTGCTAACAACTGAAGCTGCTTATTCTACCTGGATATAGCAAATTTTAATTGTATCTTCCTTGTAGAACATCAGCCCTACCAACCAAAACAGTAGTTTATTTGTACTTTTTGTTGTTCTACAACTGGATGATTACATTCCCTTTAGCAGTATGTTTTGTAATATTTGTAATTTGGAGTTTTTTGATGAGGTAATAAAGACGGTTGATTTGACTAATGCTGTTTACATGGTGTACATGAACTTCCAAAAGGCATTTGATAAAATGCCACACAACAGAACAAAGTCAGAGTGCACAGAATAAAATGAACAGTATCAACATGATTAAAAAATTGACTGAGTGACAGTCAAAAAAATTGACACTTAATGGATATTCTTTAGATTGGTAAGTTTGGAGTTCCCAGTGGTTGTTGTTAGGACCCCAATACTTCCACATATATGTATAACTAACTTAGATTTTGTTTTATAGGGCATAGTGGTAGAGTTCAAGGAGGATATAGGCTAGTGGAATGGGTGGACAAATGGCAGAGGAAATTGAATGCAAAGAAATATTAAGTGATTCATTTTGATAGAAAGAATAGCAAGACAATATGAGAGTATAGGAGCACTTATACTTGGGTGTATTTGTGAATAAATAATTGAAAGATAGGGGCAGGTTAAGAGAACATCTAATAAATTATCATGAGCAAGGAAGTTATATTAAACTTATATAAAACATTGGTTTAGCCTTAAATGGAATATTGCTTCCAGTTCAGGCGCACTTTAGGGAGAATGTGAAGAAATTAAAAAAAACTATGCAGAGAAGATTCACAAGAATGGATCCAGTGTTGGGGAATTTCAGTTGTAGTGAAAGATCAGAGTAATCAGGATTTTTATCTTTGAAGATAAGGATGAGAGGAGATTTGATAGAGGTATTCAAAATCCGGAGGGATCTGGACAGAGTGAAAGGGAGAAAATTCCCATCGCTGGAAGAGTTGAGAATTGAGGATACAGATTTAAGGAATTGGCTTAAAAGACTATGGCAACACAAAGGAAAAGCTTTTTCACACAGCCATTGGTCAGGATCTGGAATGAACTGCCTAAGAGTGTGGCGGAGGCAGAATCAGTAGAGGTTTTCAAAAAGGAACTGGATCATTATCTAAAAAGGAAAAGGCACATGGGAGTGGTACAAGGTAAATTGCTCTCCTTCAGAGAGTGAGCACAGACATGACAGAATGTCTTCCCCAACCCCTGTTCTGTAACCATTGTGATTCTAAAGCGAGGCCGCAAAAAGATCATTTTTCTTTTTGTCTATTTCAGAGATACAGAGGAAGAGCATCAGGGATTTAGCTCCTCACACCTGTTCTGTTATTTAATGAGGTCATGGATGATTAGCCTCCACCACATCCCCTATTACTTTGCATTAACAAAATTTTAAATCTGAGGTTTATAGATTTAACAATTAAAATCAACTACAATTTGCAGAATACTAAATTTCAATCACCTTTTTCATGAAGTGTTCCCTAGTTTCAATCCTGAAGGATATATCTCCAACTTACACTCTCCAAAACCAGCATGTTTTTAATCTCGCCTATTTGTTTCCCTTAAAATCTTTGATAATACTGTAAAAGCTTCATCTTCAAAGTTTCACAAAACACAAGTTTGTGCAGTCTCTCCATGTAGTTTAACCCTTACAGTCCAGGTATTATTCTGGTGATATCTACACTGCACTCCTTTGAAAGTCAATATACATTCCTAAGGTGCCATGCCCAGAATTTCGATCAGTACTCCAGCCACGGCCCTTATCTATGCCTTGTGTAGCTGCACCAAACAGTAACCCACCCAGGCCCATTCTCCTACCTGTATTTACCCCGACTAATGCACCTAATCTACACTGTGGGCAATTTAACATGGCCAATTCACCTAACCTGCACATCTTTGGATTGTTGGAGGAAACTCATGCAGACACAAGGAGAATGTGCAAACTTCACACAGGCAGTTGCCCAAGGATGGGACTGAACCGGGTCCCTCACACTGTGAGGCAACAGTGCTAACCACTGTGACGCCCTATTAGCCGTTTTAATCATTTTTATATGAGTCTACGATATTTTAACTATGTACCTGAATCACCAAGTCTCTTTGAACCTTCACTACTTTTCATACTTTAGCATTCAGTTGTGTGTTCCATTGCATTCACTTAATGCATTTTCTATTGATTGCTTTTACATGCAAAAGTACATAAAACCTCAAAGTGGGATTTCAGTGCTTTGTTTCACAAAGAGAGTTTAGCATTGTACCTCAAATATGAACAATTTAGTAATACCAAGAGCATTTACAATCCATTAATTGTGACATCACCAAAAACATTGAGTGTATTAGCTATGAAACAGGTTTATGGATGAGCTGACACATCCTAGGTGGCATTGGTCTGGAATCTGAAAGCAGTCTGTTGGCAACAGTATGACAGCTACTTATGTAGCTGCTTTTAAACATATGGGAAATCACCCAAAGACTGCAGTGTCTAACCATCTGGCAAAATCAATAAAAATACCAGGCAACATAGTTTGGGTGTCTGCATGTGATCCCATGTATAAGTAGCTGCAATTATTAAGTTAGCACAGATTTTCATTATCACCATTCTTACCTTTTAATTCACTTCTGCCTTCTTTCTATTCTTTTCTCCATTGCAGAGACATTAGAAAAAATACAGCACATATCAAGATTAAGTACCTGAGCTCAGTTGTCAATATGGACGTTAAACAATTCACTAAAGTATTGGAGCTTCTTGCTTCTATTCTTCTCGTCCAATTCTCCCCATCTGCAATTAAGTGTAGGGATTCATTCAAGTCCTCTTCTGCCCTCTTATTTCACAATCTTAGCTTATGATATCTTCCTATTTTTAAGTTTTCATAATACAAAAGACTGGAAGGAGTAAATAGTCAAGAAGTGTGGCGCTGAAAAAGCACAGCCGGTCAGGCAGCATCCAAGGAGGAGAGTCGACGTTTCAAGCATAAGCTCTTCAACAAAAACATTCCTAATGAAGAGCTAATGCTCAAAACATCAACTCTCCTGCTCCTCGGAAGCTGCCTGACCGGCTGTGCTTTTCCAGAGTCACACATTTTGACTCTGATTTCCAGCATTTGTAGTTTTCACTTTCTCCTGGAAGAAGTAAATACTCGACTTTATAATTTTACATAGCATTTACAGCAAATAAAGAGGCTGTTCAGCCCAGGTGATCCATGCTGCCATTTATGCATGATTATTTTCTTCCTGCCCCACTGTCATCTCACTCTATTGACATATTCCTTTCTTTCTCATACATGTATCTTCCCCTAAAAGCATCTGAAATATTTGCTCAATCATTCCATGTTTAGTGGGTTTCATATTCCCACCACCTTCTAGGTGATGAATTACCTACTTGGTTTTTCAGAGATATGTTTATAGCTCATAGGTTTGGATTCCCCAAAATTAAAGTTATAATGGGCTTCAACAGGCATAGAGAAGGTATCTTCAAAGAGCTGTACTCAGCCACCACTCCGCCTTCTCTTCCCTAAAGTAAGAAACCCCGCCTTTTTTATTAGCCCTGAAAGGTTGAATCTCTCAGTTTTAGTATCATTCTGCTAAATATTTCTTGCATTTTTTTACCAGTGTCTTCAGAACCTTTTTAATAATAAGGATACCAGAACAACACACAGTACTCCCATGTTGACTAACCACAGTTCAATAGGTTTAAATTATGCAAGTGATTCTGGAGCTGTAGAATGCCACACAATTTTAGGAAGTAATTTATAAACAACCTTCTAGTTTTCTGGTTCTTCTGGGAGGTCAGACTTTCTAACTACAGAGCTAAATACAAGTGATTGTTCTGTTGCTCCTTTCTAGAGACCTAGTATCAGGTTTTATTGGTATCTACTTATTAGTCAAAATTATTGAACAGACCACACATGACCCTAGATCTATTCTGGGAACTCACAACCTTGAGGAAGGCTAATCAATTTCAGGTTCAGTCTGTCCAGCTGAGTAAGCAGGAATAAGACTTTTAAAGCCACTTAAAATTACATGATGATTCACAAATAGCCAGTTTTTGATGAGTTGCAATCAGCTTTGAGAATGAAAAATGCATACACCTCTCTAAACAAAGCCATATTTAGCATTTGATTCAGAATAATTCCACTGGGAAATGGTTGCTCCAGTATCATTTTCTGGATTGTGTGAATTCTCTTTCCATTTGCTTCAAAATCTCTAGAGTTCTATGTTTTCACAATGTACAGATTTTACTGTTTCATTTCAAACTGATCATCTGCGATTCACAGTCAAGGGATCACTCGTGCCTCTGGTCTCACATTGAGTGAGAAGCCACAGTCCTCTGTTCTTCCTGCAAGTTATGGTCTCCGTTCTGAGAATGTAAAGCATCATCTGTGTTTGTTGCATCTTTCTGATGGCTGGAAGTCGTTACATCCAGAGATGACCAGGCATCAGAGGTGCCCTACAAAAAAACAAGAATAGAGATAATCATTTTCCACAAAGTATAGAAGCATACAGTGCAAAGAAGAGCAGTAGTTCCTTCAAAGAGCCATTGAATTAATCCCGATCTCCAAGCTTTCCCTATTTGGGCGACATGGTGGCTCAGTGGTTAGCACTGCTGCTTTACAGCAGCAGGGACCCAGGTTTGATTCCAGCCTTGGGCGACTGTTTGTGTGGAGTTTGCACGTTCTCCCCGTATCAGCATGGGTTTCCTCTGGATGCTCTGGTTTCCTCCCACTCTCCAAAGATGTGCAGGTTAGGTGGATTGGTCAAGCTAAGTTGTGTTCAGAGATGTGTAGGTTAGGGGCGTTAGTCAGAAGAGCAACAGGATAGGATAATGAGTTTGGGTTGGATACCCTTCAAAGAGTCAGTGTGGACTTGTTGAGCCGAATTGCCTGTTTCCACACTGTAGGGATTCTACAACCTGCATATATTTTTCCAAGTATATCCTCCCATTCCATCCTCTTAAAAAAGCACAATGTGGCAGACCTTTGTTGCAAATAAAACTGCTATACACACAAATACACTGTATAGTTAAATGAGTGATAGTACAGAATTTAAATGTTACTAAAAGACTAGGAGTTGAAAGTTTTTGACTTGCACCTATCAGAACTAGGATACAAGGACCATCTGAAAAAAGATATACAACATGAGAAGAGGGTGCTAATTGGTTGGGTCATTAACGACATGGGAATGCAGAAAGAACATTTAACGAATAAAACAATTCAATTTAAAAGTAATAATTGAATATGCTTCTACCACTGTTTCAGATAGTGCACTCCAGAATACAAGAACTAAGAAAACATTTATCCTCATCTCAAGAACACACCCTGCCTCCAATAACCCCCCCCTTCTTTTGCCAATGATCTTAAAACTGTCTTCTCTGGTTCCCAGTTCTACTGTGAGTGGAAATAGTTTATCCTCATTCTCTTTATCAAAGTCCCTCATATTTCAAACATCTCCTTTAAATCTCTCTTTGACTTTCCTCTAAAAAGAACAATCCCAGATTATCTGCTCTCTCCACATAATTGATGACTCTCATCCACAAACATTTACACATATTTCTCCTCTGCACATTCACAAAGGCCTTGACATCCTTTTTAAGTATCTTCATCTTTAATAGACAAGCTGGGGGAGACTTTTCATAGCTAGGAAGAAGTTCCATCTGAAACACAAATTTAGCTTGCATTTACCATAAAACACCATGTCCATATGAATATTATGAGGCTGATCATCACTTAGATTGTATGCTAGCATTCATTAGCAAGGCTGCACATCATTTAGTTATTGCAGCATTAAGCGAGATATTTTCTGATCAATCTATTACAGAGATATTATTAGATCCATGGAGCTTGTGTGACTTGAACCCAGGCCTCGTGGTTTAAAGATAAGGACACTACCACTGTACCACAACAGCCAAACAGGTAGAGTCATGGAGATGTTTTTTAAATCAAATGTATGACATCCGCTGGAGCAGGTTGGACTTGAACCAAGCCTTTTGACTCAGAGTAGGGCATTACCACTACCTAACATTGATATTTTCTAATCAACCTGTTCATATATTATTACACAACCTCTGGAGCAGGTCAGACTTGAACCTAGGCTTTCTGGCTCAGAGGTAGGGGCACTATTAGTGCAGCACAAGAGCCTGACAGCACTGAATTACTGTCATCTCCTAATAGTGGACACCTAATAAAAGATAATGTAGTTGTCAAAGAAGAATTAAGTGCTACTTAAAAGGTATGTGATCTTTCATTGTTCACTTGTTGTTGGTCAGCAAAAGAGGACTTTTGAAGAGAACATTAGGCTTTCTGCGAGACTTTTGTCAGATTTCACCTGCACTTGAATAATATTTATTTCAGAAATGTGCTCAAGACTTTGCCAAGATAGAGTGCTGTACTATTTTGTCATATTGCACAATTTATACAAGTTACTGGGGAAGACAATTCTTGATCATGGACGAGGGTCGGTGTGGACTTGTTGGGCCGAAGGGCCTGTTCCCATACTGTAGAGAATCTAATCTAATCGTGTTAGGGGATCCTTTGACCTGTAGGAGGAATCGGAAGGCAATATGATGGCAGACAGAGTAGCATCATCTGCAGGAGAGAGGAGCAGAGAATAAAGGCAGACCCGCTATTCCCTTGCGGATACAGATTCCTCCTCTGGTAGGTCCGCTGGTGTCACAGCTGAGAATCTGTGCACCATATATTGGCCTCTTTGTCAACCTGCTGATAAAAATTGCACTTAATCAGCATTTGAAAGCTAAGTCTGTAAGTGTTTAGTTTTGCACAGATAAATTCAAATTAGTTCTTGGGACCAAATTGCAGCCTGAAACCAATCTTTCAACAATTCTTATCATAGCTACATAGTATCCATTTAGAACCTATTTTCACCCTTTTCCCAAACTAACCCCAGTGACCTCCTTCAACGCTACTGCAGTTTTGGCCTTGTGTAGGAATTGGGAATAACGGAAAGAGGGAGCAAACTCGAAGATAAATAGTCACATAGAATGGCAAACTATTTCCTTACATAAACCATTTAATGTGGCACCACTTCCTGTATGAATTTCTCCTTTTCACTTTTTCTGGCAAGTTTCCTTTCATAATCCCTTTTAGCAGCTTTTGTATGCTGGTTTTGTGGCCTTTTGCTGGCCTTTATATCCTTCCCACTTAACAGCATCTGTGCTGCTTTTTGCATTTTTGTAAGCCCTTTTAGTTTATACTGTTCCTTATCTCTTTAGTTCATTGTGACTGTTTTTTTTGTGAAATGGAACATTTCCCTCTCAGGGGTATAAACTGGTTTTGTATTTTGTTAAATACAGTCATAGATGTTTCTTCAAACATTCTCCATTGTTCTTCAGTTGTTTTACCCATTATCAGATTTTCCCAGTTCACTGCAGACAGTCGTTGTCTCATCTCATCAAAGGCGGCCTTATTTAAATCTAAAACACTAATAGCTCATTCATGCTTTTTGATTTCAAATGCTACATTGAAGTCAATCATGTTATGATCAATATTTGATACATATTCACACACAATTAGGGTACTAATTAAATCCAGCTCATTAGTTAATACTAAATCCAATATTGCTTGTCCCGTTGTTGTGTCTGCAACATATTGTCCGCAGTAGGAAACTATACTGTACATACTCCAGAAATTCACTACCTTTTGGACAGATGCTTGTTTGCTTCTTCTAATCTGTGTTAAAGTTGAAATCCCCCAGTAAAAATACTACACTGGCTTTGCTACAAACTTGCCTGATTTTTGCATTTCTACAATCTAGCATTTCAGAGCTGCTACTGTACATAACAGCTATTACAGTTTTAGATCCTTTACTGTTATTCAGTTCCACCCGTACATTCTCTACTGAATGCTTTCCCTTCATTATATCCTCCCTCACCATTTCAGTAATGTTGTTTTTAATCAGTCAGGCTACTCCACTTCCTCTGCCAGTCTCCTTGTCCATCCTGTAAACCTATAACCCGGTACATCTAGTTCCCAGTCCCAGTCATCCTGCAGCCATATCTCAGTAATGGCTACTATATTATAATTTCCAATTTGAATTTGTGCCTACAATTCAACTAACTCCTTTTACTCCATGTATTTGTAGACAGAACTCTTATTTTGACCATACACTATAATTAATGCTTTATTCACCTGTTTATTATTTTTCACTTCCAGTTTAACCAGTACTTATTGTTTTACCAGTACCTGCTATACCTGATGTAGGACTCCTGACTGTTTCACTACTCTCTAACTTGTTACTTCATTTCAAAACTGTGTTGACTTCACCTTCGCCCTCCCTATTTACTACTTTAATGTCCTGGTTAATGAGCATGGGTTTCTGGATTACTGGTCCAAGAACATTATTACTCTGCCATCATCTTCACTGATGTTGTTTCTTTGTTGCTTACAGTCAATCAAACAACTGCTTATTATGGCTTGATAATGCAGTCATCTGGGCTATCAAATGCTCTGGTGTTCCTCCGTGGTCAGCTGTAGTGTTCTCCCCCTGAAAGTTAGCAGCCTTCCATCACCATGCTACAGATCCAGGGGTGGTACTGTGTAGCAACACTCAAACAGACTAAAGATAACCTGAAGACAGGCACTAAGATAATCCATAAGGATGTTAACATTTGAAATAAGTGTGCGTGGTTTGATTTATAAACTTGGATTGTTTCATAGCAGAGACTGAAATAGTCAGGAACAGAGATAAGACTTTGGGTGAATGGGGAATTATTTACAGATATCATTGTTGGGTGAGTCAATCACAAACAGTTTGGCCAGAAATGATCTGTGTTGGTTTCCTCCTAGTTTCTGCCTTTTCCTCCCCTGCTAATTATCTGATTACTAGAGCTGAGTCCTAATGAAAGTCAATTTATAGTATGTGCAGCAAATCATCATGAACCATGACACCCACACTGCTAAGGGTTGAAGGCTTCAGTCCAGCCAGTGAAAGCATTTTTAAAAAATCATTCTATTTTTGAGAGGCAGTATAATGCATGCACTACCAATCGTATGTGTCATGGAACACCAGTCATATTGTCTAAAGATAGCATGTGTGACCCACTGTCCGGCATGTCACAGTGATTCAAATACAGATGAAACAGAGGACTGCCACAGAATGAAGGCTATTATTACTATTTGAATACTGGTATTTGACCTGCATCATACAATGTATACAGCACACAACAACTGGATGTTGAAAGAACTGAATCCCTTTAGGCAGTTGTACATCTCAGAATGGGCCTTCCTAATCTATTAGTATGCAAATCAATGGCACTATGGAGAAATGCATGACCTGAGTGAAGTTGCATGTTTGCTATCCCTGTTTCTCCTTTACATAAGAGAATGAAATCTGGGACCACAAAGCTTCAGTGACCACCCTTATGTAACAGCTGATGGCAAGCTGGGGAAGGTTGCAAAATTTATCCTTTCTAGCCTGGAATGAGCCTGACATATGGAAATTCAGGGCCACAGTCACCATCACAACAACAGACAATGTTCTCAGCGCACACACCACCATCACCCCACCCCAACTGTCTCAGCCCAGCCAAGAGAATTGAGTTATTGATTTATTTATTGTCACATGTATTTTGCTGTATAGTGCCACGACTCTTCAATGCCATCTTAAAACACAGAAAAAGAAACCAAAAGAGAGAATATAAAACAGAAAAATGAAGAAATAAAGAGAGTGTTCAACTTTACAGTCCTCTTGTTAAGTACTCTGACAATGAACCTGGTGGCCAGGCAAAATCCCCTTCATTGTGCTACCAATGGAACAAAGTCACCACCCTTCGCCACCATCTTGCCTCCACAGACACCCTCGCCACAGAGTCCTTGCTAGACCTTGCCAGTGCAGACTTCACCTGTCCTACTGGGTACTGCAACAGTTCAAACACGACTCTGCCACCGCCGTGAGTCTGCTCTGGGGCCACCTGCAGCAGGTGACAGTTATTAGTGATGTCATCTGGAACAAAGTACTGAAGTCTGAGCATTTGCATCACTGAGGTAGGAAATGTGATCCCTGATAACAATGGGAAGTTGTGGCCTCCAGCTGAGAAATCTTTTCCCTTCTTCTTCCCTATTGTTCTAGCAGCCTGTCATCTCTACTCATTCCCTTGCACTTTCCAAATACTACTGCAATCATGCCTGGGAGCATCTGTCTTGTGCAGAATCTTTAAACTCAGTCCACTTTCCTTTAGAATATACCAGATGACTCCCTATAGACTTTAGCAACTTTAAATAATTTCAGAGAGAATTAATCCATTCCATAATCACAACAACAGCCAGTAGAAATCAATCAGTAAGTAACTTATAAGTGCAAATTTTAGAGGTGTTAACTAGAGCCCTGAGCTCCAAAATGGCAAATCAATGACTGACAAAACAATCCGCCTTTCTCTGCAGATTTCTTGTGGACATTCTGCATCCACGTTTGTTAATTACCTAAACTAAGATTAAGAACATTCAGCAGAGAGCAATCATTAGGTAATTACTTGAGCATATTTTCAAGAAAGCAATTTTTGGGCTGAGAATGGTGGGAGAATCCCTCTCTGTGTGGGGACACCAAGGATTGGTTTTCTCTGTTCCACCTCCCCTTAAAGAAAGGAGTATTACGGCTATGTTGTAATGTCCCTATCACTGAGGGAAAAAGTATGTGCTGAAGTCCTACCTGCTACAAAGATGTCATAACAAGTTCCAACAGCCGATTAAATAATCACTACTTACCACCAGGATAGTGGTGGCAATGTCACTGGATTAATAGTACAAAGACTCAGGCTAATGTTTTATTGGGACTTGTGGTACATTGGTAGTGTCACTACATCTGGGCCTGAAGTTCTGATGCATCAGCTGCAGAGGTGTGTCATAATGTGTCTGAACAGGTTGATGTCTGGTTCCCTCTTCACCAACTTGCTGTCAGAAGTTTAACGGTGATAATGTCTTCTCCAAAATGGTGGCTACTGTACCCACATCGAAGTATGTTGGCTCAACCTGCCATTTGGAGGCCAAACTGAAATCCCAGCACTGAAAGTGGAGGAGGTGCTAAGGAACCAAATTTCATGATCAACCCATTTTGAAACAAATTAAACAAAAATTCCAGGCTGCAATCTGGCTCAGAACCACTGTGGATTATTCTTGCAAATTAGAAAATGTCAGATTTTTGATAATTTTCAAGAGCATATTTTCAAAGTGATTTTAGTTTTAGTAATTTACTTATAACATTAATATTTACCTTTACATCCATTTTTGTTATCAGGCTTACCCATGAAATATTAAAATACATTGCGTTTAGACACTGCAAAGCAATGAAATAAATGAGCAGTGTTCAAACCTTCAGGGCTGCCTGTTAAATTATAAAAAGTGCCAGCATCAGAATTAGCTCTCATCTTAATCAGAGTCATTCAGTAAATTTTTGCTGCAGGCTGTCTGTTAAACACACATGGTAGGAATATTGATCTTGTTGAAGCACAATAAAAACTCCCCTAACTGCAAATCCCACAGGATTAACAAAATCATTTAGTAGACATCAGAAACAACAGCTGAAAGACTGACTAATCTCACAGAGATCCTCAATAATTAAATGTTGTTCAGCAAATACTGGGTTGATAAATTGTATTGATAATTACATTATGCTCACAAGATCTTAGCATCAGAGATGTGGTCCTGATGTTGAGAGAATTTAACTAGACTAATGTTGACGCCTCCAGTGGCTTCCTCTTCCAAGGCTGCAAGTCATAAGCTAAAATAGAAAGAGCTAGACATATAGCAGTCTGTCAGAGAAACTCAGTTTAAGTGTGAAAAGCTGAAATGATCATAAATTATCAGAATGTAAAAGAAAGATAGCACTTGCATTTACAGAGAAGCTTTCATGACCTATTTTCAAAACACCTGATAGCCAAAGAAATGCTTTAAAAATATAGTCATTGTTGGAGTGTAGATAAGGCAGCAGCTGATTCTCCACAGCAAAGTCTCATAAACAATTCAGATAAATAATTAAATAATCTTCTTTCACTGTTGTTTGACAGATAAATGTTGTCCAGATACTGGAAAGAACTCCCTTTTCTTTGAAAAATGCCATGGATTCTTTTACAACCATCTATTTGTACTTCTGGAGTGTAATCGTTGTTGCAATACAGGAAGTAAGGCAGTCAATTTGAGAACAGCAAGGTCACTCAAACAGCAGTATGAAAATCAGACAATCTACATTAGTGATGGTGGCTGAAAGATCATTTTGACCTGGATATAACAAGAAGGAAGAGGACAAAGAAAAGATGGTAGGGGCGGCGGCGGGGGAGAGGGTGGGGGGTGCGGGGGTGATATGGTGATGGTTAAAAAAAACCCTGTGCTTTACCCAAAACATTCTGTGTGATGGAAAAGACACACATTAAGATGATATAATATAATTAGGAAATGGCTAAAGAGAAAAATGTCACTGGAGCATCCAGGAAACAGGAGCAGTATTGCCCACTCAGCCTTTCATGCCAACTCATTCAATATAGTTATAGCTGATCATCTACCTCGATTCCACTGCCTGAACTATCACCACATCCTTAATAAACTTTGTATTTAAAATCTATCAATCTCAAGTTCCAATATGATCAACTTCAGAGCAATACCACAGATCTCTAAGGTAGGGAATTCCGAAGATCCAGAATCCTCTAAATAACAAAATTGCTCTTCATTTCAGCCCTAAATCACTCACCCATTTTACTGATGCTGTGAACCTCAGTTATAAATTCTCCAGCCAGAAAAAAAACATCTTCACAGCATTGGTTCTGTTCATTGCTTTGAGCACTGTGCACTTAGAAACATGCACCTAGTGTATGGACTTATCCATTTTGCATCTCCCTGCTCATCACTCTCTGTCATGGTACTCATTCAATCTGAGCCTACCCGGATGCTCACAGCATACTTGTCTTGCATTGCTTCTTCGCATGCCCCCTCAGCCAGAGATACCAGGCTTTTATTACCTGCTTTGCCTTGCTGTTTAATGCAGATACAAAAGGCAGGAAAGTTATCATGATTGCCAGTGGGCCTCTGTCAAGTCAAGGGGAATAGCCTTCACACAAGGAATCCTGACACAGTAAATCAAAAGCAGCCTCTGATACCAATCTATGGGTTTGAAAGCCACTTGAGGCATAGTCAGATGCTCTCCACATACAGGGCGAGGAGCTACATGTCAGAAAGCCCACAATGCATCTCGACTCTTTCTGCCCTATGGGAGAGGAAGGAGGTGGGGAGGAGGGGGGAGAGCATTTTTGCTCTTGGAATTAGAGAGATGTAGGTAATAAGAGATGAAAGTGGGTAACCTTGTTACTTTTGGTGCAGGCGTGAATTTATCTTCAGTGTGTGATTAGACAGCGCTGAGAGCAATTAGGGTTAGTGCTGGCAGGGTTTGGGTTGGGCGACAATGTGAAGATGTCGCCAGGCATTTGTGAGAGTAGTAGAGCATGAGACCTAGTGGAAGGCAATTACAGTAGTAGAGATAGAGTGAGAGGTTCAGAGACAAGATGATGATACTTATGCTGGCACGGTGGAGAAGGTCATTGACTTTCTTCCTACATTGCTGGGCATTTCTCCAGACAACTCAGACTGGATGGCAGTCTGAATCAGGCTGGCATGATCCAGTGTCATAGCTTTCAACCCTAATCCTTGGGGAAGAGGAAATCCTGCCTGTACCAGCAGGAACGCCACAAATTCGGTGATGTTCCCTTGTCTGTCATATCCAGGCTAACTTTTAGGTGGTGTGCAGGTCAATTCTGGACAGTGTTTGTCCAGATGCATAACAGTCCTTTAAAATAGTGTAGGCAGTAGGGATGCCAGTGATATCTACTGAGTAGCAAGCTCTTTTGAGAATCACACACATGGTAAGATAGGCCAAGAATTGGACAAGAGAGACACCACTAGGATAGGGTAGGTAGTTAATGAGATGGAAATGTGTTGCTGGAGAAGCGCAGCAGGTCAGGCAGCATCTAGGGAACAGGAGAATCGACGTTTCGGGCATTAGCCCTTCTTCAGGAATGAGGAAAGTTTGTCCAGCAGGCTAAGATAAAAGATAGGGAGGAGGGACTTGGGGGAGGGGCGTCGGAAATGTGATAGGTGGAAAAAGGTCAAGGTGAGGGTGATAGGACAGACCTGGAGTACTGTGTGCAGATTTAGTTTCCTTAATTAAGAAAGGATGTACTGGCACTGGAGGGGGTGCAGAGGAGGTTCACTAGGTTGATTCCGGAGTTGAGGGGATTGGCTTATGAGGAGAGGCTGAGTAGACTGGGATTATAGTCATTGGAATTCAGAAGAATGAGGGGGGCGGATCTTGTATAAACATATAAAATTATGAAGG
>NC_057712.1:38342260-38443813 GCF_004010195.1 Chiloscyllium plagiosum
TATATTGGGGGGACAGGCCGGCTACTTGCGGAGCGTTTCAGAGGACACCTCTGGGACACCCGGACCAACCAACCCAACCACTCTGTAGCTCAACATTTCAATTCCCCCTCCCACTCCACCAAGGATATGCAGGTCTTTGGATTCCTCCATCGTCAGACCACAGCGAAACGATGGTTGGAGGAAGAACGCCTCATCTTCCAGCTAGGAACTCTCCAACCACAAGGGATGAACTCGGATTTCACCAGTTTCCTCATTTCCCCTCCCCCCCGCCTGTCTCAGTCAAATCCATCAAATTCAGCACCGCCTCCCTAACCTGCAATCTTCTTCCCGACCTCTCCGCCCCCACCCCAATCTGTCCTATCACCCTCACCTTGACCTTTTTCCACCTATCACATTTCCGACGCCCCTCCCCCAAGTCCCTCCTCCCTATCTTTTATCTTAGCCTGCTGGACAAACTTTCCTCATTCCTGAAGAAGGGCTAATGCCCGAAACGTCGATACTCCTGTTCCCTAGATGCTGCCTGACCTGCTGCGCTTCTCCAGCAACACATTTCCATCTCTGATCTCCAGCATCTGCAGACCTCATTTTCTCTTCTAGGTAGTTAATGAGGAGAGTTTGGTAAGTTGATACTGCAAGAAAACTCACCAGTCCTCCTGAAGAAACTCCCTCCAAACATTAACACAATTCAGACCTAGCCAAAAAAAATTCAGCTTCATGTTCCAGAATCCCAGAATACCAGTATCTATCCCTTCACAATTTACTGTCCAGAATCTATTGCCTATAGTCTACCCACAGAATCTACCTTCCCCAAGAATCTAACCCTCAAACTCTAATGCCTCACAATTTGTCTACTCTCCCAGCAATGCACTGGAATGTTAGTCTAGGTTACATGTTACTTCTGAAATGAGCCTTGAATTCACAACTAAGACGTAATAGGGAATTTAGAACTTTCTACCGCAACAAGTAATTGAGACAAAGAGCACAGATGCCTTAAAAGGTATGATAGACAAGCAAATAAGGAAATAGGGAAGTAAAGACATGTTAATGGATTTAGATGGTAGGGTAGGTGGAGGAATACCTGGATCAGGTGGTCTGTTTCTACCTTGTATATTCTTCTAAGTTCTTCCTATCATAATCTTCATATGCATGAAAACCACACTAATAATATCGAGCAGGTGTCTGAATTTACACACAGCAGGTGAGCTATAATGCAATGTAGATTGCCGTTTCTCCACATTACAAACATGACTACATTTCAGAAACGACTTTATTGACTGTAAAATATTCAAATAGGGGAAGCAAAGGGGAGTGTGTTAAGAGCAAAAAGATAACCATAATTCCACCCTGCTTTAATTTGATTCACAGCAATTTGACGTGATTTATGTTTGCTAACAGATCTGTTATTATAGCTCCAGGAATCTGTTGTTATTATTATTGGCACTAAGCTCTATCACAACTTATTTAATTTTGTTGTACTTTTCATTTCTCTCACTTTATTCACCCATCCCCATCCTCCTTTAGCTCAGAGGAGAAAGTTGAGCCACATGGAGGATCTGCCCACCATCCCTGTAAGTACTCAATGTGTCTGCCCAAGCTGTAATGCAGTTGTGAGCTGCAGAACAAATAAAATGATCCCGATCGCAGAAGAGTGACTTGAACTGATGATAAAGCAAGCCACTTGATTGGTACCCCATCTTAAATATGGTGGGAAAGTGGTATTGCCACTGAACTCATACTCCAGAACTCCAGGCTATTCTGGGACATGGTATCTTATCATGGTAGATGGTGAAATCTGAATTCAATAAAACTCTGGAATAAAAAGTTGGTTTAGTGGCAACAATGTAACTACTTTTGGTTGTCTTACAAACCCATTTTGTTTATTAATGCTGTTTAGCAAAGAAAATCTGCCATCCATATCTTATCTGGTATATATGTGACTCCAGACCCACAGTGATTCAGTTGACTCTTAAGTGCCCTCTAGGCAATTAAGGGTGGACAATCAAAATTAGCAACACCAGTGTCACTCACATTCCATGATCAAGTAACCTCAAAGAAAACTCACTCCCTTCTCCACAGCACTGTGGCTGCAAGATTAACAGCAGCAACTCACCAAAGCTTCCTCAACAGTCCTTTCCAAATTCAGCGTGTACCACCTGGAAGGAAAAGGATAGCAGGGACAAGGGAATGCCACAATTTGCGAATTCTGGCACACACTATCTAGTCTTGGAAATATAGACCATTCTTTCATTTGCAGAGTCAAAATCACACAATTCTCTTCCTAACAGCACTCTGGATGTACCAATGCCAATAGATCACCACCACTACTTTTTCCAAAGGGAAATTAGGAATAGGCAGTTGCCCTTACCAAGAACACTCACGTACCAAAGATGAATAAAGGTAACTTCTGGGCATGAACTTTACAACAACCTTTTAGAGCGGAAGAGAAGAATTGTAGTGTTACCCTTGTCATCTGGCTCCCATGGCTGACTGAAGGTCCAATTGCGATGTTGACACTGCTTGTTGACTGGGTGTCAGTTGTATTCCCTCCTTCTGCTGCTGAGAGCCCAGATATCACAAGTCCACTGGATAAACTTCTTTTCCCAAACAAGAGGCTAAGAGTAGAGCTTGTGGAGGAGGTGATGCTGCGCCTGTTCTGTGTGCCCGAATGACCTTGGCTACTGAGCTGACTAGCAGTGGAGAGGTGAGGTACTTGAGATAACATAGAAGCAATTGAATTATTGAATGACAGCTGGCTGTTGGATACTCTTTGAACGAAACCTTGGACAGATGTTGATGCCTGTGAAGTTGGCTGCTCTGTTTCCAGCAATGACCCTGACTGACTCATAGCAGGTGATTGTTGGATCTCTGAATGAGACGAGCAAGCTTGCACTGAACAGCTCCTCCGATCCCTCCGTCCTGCAAAGAAAAAAAAACAATGGATTGAACTGTAAGTCATTCATTGTAACCCCACTTATACAATTAATATGCTTGGACACATGTTTAAACTAAATGTATTGGATCTTTTTGTATTGTTTGCACTGTCTAGATTTAGATGTTGCCTGCTAGATAAGTGCAAATGTGCAATGGTTGACTATCAAATGAAGAAAATTTCACAAATATATCACTTAACTTTTCTCTCAAAACTGTGATTTCCACTAGCTAGAAGACAAGGACAGCAAATGAAAGTCAGACATCATCCTGTCCTGGAAACATACTCACTATTCCTTTATTTTCAGTGAGTCATCATGCTGAAATTCACTGTTCAATAGCACCGTGGGAGCACCTTCACCCCAGTGGTTCAAGAAGGCCCACCATCACCTTCTTGAGGGGTACAAGGGAGGGACAGTAAGTGCCAACTTGCTAGTGACACCTATATCCTGAGAAAGATATATTAACAAAAGATTAATATAGATTTGGGACAGACTGGGAATTAAAGTATATGGGATTAGGGTTGCAAAGTAAAATTGATGCCAGAGTTTAGTGAGGATATTGTTGAATTGTAGAGCAGACTGAAGTGGCTCTCTCTTGTATTCTATTTCCTAATAATTAGACAAGTTTAAAGTAATAGAGGATATATCACGGTCTGGACATGAAGGAACAATGATATTGATGATTGGTAGTGTTTATTATTCCAATACTAGTTATTGATCAGAGAAGACAGTGTCCATTTAATAGATTGTCATAGTTTAAATTTTAATCAATTCATCTTCAGGAAAACAACAACCCCAGTCATTCAGTGTGGCAGGAGATGCTTTCTTGATTATTTCAGTGATGTAAAAGCATTAGCATATCTGTGCAATTAATGTTCTTGCAGATATTTAAAAAATCCAAACAAAGAATGTCTAAAGTGGGTATCACTCTGTAGATTAGAGTCCTGAATCTTCAAAATTATTCTTAGGTAGGTTGGAAATGTGACTTCTAAAATAACTTATAGGACCACCGCCAGTATATCTGAAATGTTTCAAAATTAGGTGAGAAAGGAGATCACATGTTCAGAAATGTAGATTTCTACCCGAGCAAACAAATGTAAAATATTTCCATATTTCGTGTTTTATAGCAGTTGCAATCTTAATGAACAAGAATATTTAATTCCTCTTGCTGAAATTGTTTGCCAGATAAAAGTAAAATATGTTAAAAACTTAAAACTGTCAGCTTTGGCCAAGATAAATTTATATAATTCGGTTGGATTATAAGTGAAAACAATATAATTCATAACAGATACACATAAATAAGGAGTGATGATTGTATTAAGGTCTATTCATGTTTCCAGCCTTTTAGATTATGGGGCAATGTGTTTGAAGTGCTGAAGTTACAGATAGATAGGAGAAAACATTTCCAGTAGATGAGAAACATTGAATGAGTAGCCACATATATTTAAAATACATATTTTGAATTTAGAATGATATTTACAGGTTTAGAATAGAAACCAAATAAACATCTTTACACAGAGTTGTCAGGCTGCAGAATTCACTTTCCAGGTTAGTAGTTGAAGCAGAAATTAGATCCACATTCAAGATTCAATTGAATGGATAGGTGGATATTGGAAATGTGTAGAACAAATATGGGAACAGCATATTTGAATAATATGATTCAGACTGGCTCAGTTGCAATGCCCAGCAATGAAGCCAATATTCCAGACGAAGTGTAACTGTATGGGTTAATCTCCAGGAAGTTCATGTTATGTTTCTATCAATCACTAGCTCATTAAATTAAATGTCTCTGTTGCTTTTTACCCAATTACATACTTGCTAATAGAGCTAGATATTGTACAGGTTTCCAAACACTGATGTCGAACTGTATTAAGTTGATCTATAAAAAAATTAAGTTAGTATTTGTTTGGATTTGGTTTTTTTTCGAAAATTTGATTCAGTTAGGGTTGTTAATGTTGCAGTACTCAGTGTAGAGCACTTGACTGTAGCTACTGTGATCAAGCTCCCACTGTGAAGCTTCCTGTCAATGTTATCATATTTCCTTAAAACATCTCCTGCCACACTGAATGACTGGGGTTGTTGTTTTCCTGAAGATGAATTGATTAAAATTTAAACTATGACAATCTATTAAATGGACACTGTCTTCTCTGATCAATAACTAGTATTGGAATAATAAACACTACCAATCATCAATATCATTGTTCCTTCATGTCCAGACCGTGATATATCCTCTATTACTTTAAACTTGTCTAATTATTAGGAAATAGAATACAAGAGAGAGCCACTTCAGTCTGCTCTACAATTCAACAATATCCTCACTAAACTCTGGTATCAATTTTACTTTGCAACCCTAATCCAATATACTTTAATTCCCAGGCTGTCCCAAATCTATATTCATTACAGTCTTAAATATACTCACAGACTAAAAATCCAAAACCCTCTAAAATCATAAATTCCAAAGATTCATAACTTTCCACAAGAAGAACTTCTTTTTCTTCTCAGTCATAAATGGTTAACATTTTACCCAAAGATTTTCTGGCTACTCAATACTTGCTAAGGTCAAAATGTGCTCATAAAAATAAATGAGGAAGTGTAAATGATCTTATTAGCTCACAGATGGGAACATTGTTTAAACTCAAGAGTAGGTAAAATATCCAAAAGGGACAAGAGTGATTCAAGTCCGGAGTTTGAGCCCATGATCATCTCCACTCATTGAACTTTGGGATTTACTGCCAGATATCATAGGTCATTGAATAAAAATTTATTTTAATATTAAACATTTTAAAAAAAAAAGGCAGATCAGCGAGGACATTCTACTGAAACTAAATGTACACAGGTCTAAATAAACAGTGGAAGAGACTATGGGGCACTTTGTTTTATCACTCAATTCTGTTTTTAAAGCAACTGAGGTGGACACAGAACTGAGTCTGATCTACACTGGGTCCACAATCCACTCCCAAATTAGTCAGAGTCGTTTCCTTAAATGGCTACCTAAAATACATACTTGATGTTGAAAATGAGGCTCTTGTGCTCATTTGCATTTTAAAGATATGTGTAAGCAAAATGGTGCCTTTATTATAATAAATCACTACGTTGCTTCATAGCATCATAAATCAGACATAATTCAATAACGAATCATGCAAGAAGATATTTGTATAGGTGGTAAAAGAGGTTGGTTTTAAGATGCATCTTAAAAGAGGGGAGTTAGAGAGCCATTGATGTTTATAGGGAGGAGGTTCCAGCACATTGGTTGAAAGTGCCTGAAAGCATAGCTACCATGTGGGAGAAGCAGATAATTTCTGGATTCTACTCACACTGGAATTCTTAAAAAGGTAGCTGCTTTTTTTTTTTTGCAGGGATGTTGAATGAGTAGATGGATATGGTCAATTTTGTATGGCACCTGCACTGTTAGATATCATGCAAGAGTCCATGACTCAATTTGCTTCGGCAATGTTTGTTGTTCTTATAAGTCACAGAATAAACAAGTAAATTGCACACGGTGCAGTGCTGAGCCTGATTCTCTTTTTGCTGTAAAACTAACGTTCCCATTAAAAGTATTTTGCATACTGGGTTATATATTGGGCAAAGATTGAGAATTGTTTGACAGATAGGAATGGAGAGCAGGAATAAATGGGTCTCTTCCCAAGTGCAGCTACAGCAAGGATAAGTGCTTGGGCCCCAACTATTCACAATATATATAAATGACATGGATGAGAGAAACGAATGGAACACTTTCAAATTTGCTTATGCCACAAAATTGGCTGGGGTTGTGAGGAGGATGCAAGAAGCCTTCAGGCTGATTTGGACAAGTTGAGTGAGTTGGCAAACACATGGGAGATACAGTACAATATGGCTAAATGTTAAATTATACAATCTGGTAAGAAAAACAGAAAGGAACAATATTATTGAAAATGGTGATATGGTAGAAAGTGTGGATGTACAAAGGAATTTGGGAATTATTCTACACAATCAATGAAATTAGACAGAGAGGTACAGCCATCAGTTAGGGAAGCAAATGTGTATTGGCCTTCATTGCAAGAGGATTTGAGTTCAGAAGTAAGGATGTCTTAACTCATTATACAGTACCTTGATGAAACTACATTTGAAGTTTAATGTGCAGTTTTGATCTCCCTACCTAAGTAAAGATCTACCTGCCATTGAAGGAGTGCAGTGCAGCTTCACTAGGCTGATACTGGGGATGGCAGGACTGTCCCATGAAGGAAGATTGGTTTGCCTTGCCCTGTATTCACTAGAATTTCAAAGGATGACAGAGAATATGATTGAAACATATAGACCTCTAACAAGGCTGGACAGTCTAGATGCAGGAAGGATGTTTTCCCTGATTGGGGAATCTAAAACCAGCAGACAGTTTCAGGGTATGGAGTAGACCCATTTAAGACTGAGATAAGGATAGTGAACCTATGGAATCCTCTACCATAGAAGGCTGAGGTGTTGATGTCACTGAATGTATTCAGGAAAAGAAATAGATAAACTTACAAATTTTAAAGGCATCAAGGGGTGTGGGGAGAAAGCAGGAATATTGCATTAAGATACAGAATCAGTCAAGATCATAATGATTGGTCAGGAGGCTCAAAAGGGCTGAATGGCTTGTTCCTGCTCCTAGTTTCTACGTTTATATGTTTCTATGTAAACAATTGGGTATGGGCAGTTTAGCATTTCACATAATGAAGCGTAGCTGCTCTATCTGTCTAATTCTATCATCTGCCCAGTCATGGAGAGCATTCAATAACCTTACAACATATGCAGTACTTTACCCTCCTGCAACAAATTCCGTCACATGCTGAGAGATTAATGTACACAGGCAGCAGCTCCCAAAAGACTGACAAGCTTTAAAACAACTTCTCCAGAAATACTCTGGTTCAAAAAATTCTGAGGAATTGTTTTTAAAATATTAATTGCCAGTTTGCTGCATGTTCTCCTTTAGAATTTTTTTCAATGATATTTTCTTTCAGACTTCACAATTCCCACTTACACCTCCCTCCTCTTAACCCGTCTCCCCAGAATATCATCCCTCAAACCCCTCTCCCCAGCATTCCTCCCCTTTCTATCTCTTTCCAGAATCCCCCTAATCTCCCAAGCTTTCAAACAGTCCAGTTGTTTAAAATTTTGCTAATTTTCTCCCATTCGTTTGCCTCCCCTGGGTGCTCATTTCACTTTTCTGAACAACTAGCATTGTGGTTTACCTTTGCAATCTGATAGGCACAGAATCACTACAACAAAGAAGGAAGCTATTTCACTAAGTGATTCCATATCAGCTCTCTGTATAGAGAATCCAGACTATTCCATTCCTTTTCTTTGCCTCACAGTCCTGCAAGTTTATTTCCCTCAAGTGCTCAATCAATTAACCAATTAATCTCCTTTCCAATTTCTAGCAACAGATTCCACTTCCAACCAGAGGCAGGGATAGAAATCACAGGACCAAGTGCTGCTTCCAAGCAGTCTTCCCAACCCAATCTCCAAATGATGCCTCCAACCTGAGAACAATGGGCCTAGAGTTCCAGGTTCGAGTTAATGGGCCCTGCATCTACCCAGTTTGTGGGCAGGGAGTTCTGGCTCATTACCATCTGTGTGAAAATGTTTTCTCTCTCAGCTCCCTTGTACTTTTGCCTGGAATCATAAATCAGTGTCCTCCAGTCCTTGTCACATCAGCTAATGGGAAGAGCTTTTCTTATCGAAGTCTGTCATGATCTTGTACATTAAATCTCCTTTTAAGCCTCCTTTACTCCAAAGTAAACAACCCAAGCTTTTCTAATTTAACCTTGCAGTTGAAATCTCTTATGCATGGAAACATTCTGATAAATCTCCTTTGCACAATCTCAAGGAGCCTCACATTCTTCCTAAAGCACGATGACCAACACTGTTTCATTGAAAACTAATAAGTGACAAAACTCGAACCGAGATCTAACATGTTGGCTAACAGCAACGGCTTGCACAAACACAAACAAAAGAATTTCTCCTGCCTTTCATCAGGAAGCTTAACTCAACTTTTTTTTTGGAAACATATTTATTAACAATTTTGTTTTAACTTTACAAACATATAAAATTATTGAAAACACAATCAATAACAAATATCAGTATAATAAAAAGAAAACAAAACACAGATTACAATACAACTACTATCTACTAACCTAGCTGAAAATGTTTTGCTGGAAAAGCGCAGCAGGTCAGGCAGCATCCAAGGAGCAGGAGAATCGACGTGCTGCGCTTTTCCAGCAACACATTTTCAGCTCTGATCTCCAGCATCTGCAGTCCTCACTTTCTCCTATCTATTAACCTACCCTATAATACAAAACAAACCCTAACACTGTGCAAGGCAACACCAATAAATAAGTAAATAACAAATAGATCAAAAAAAAAGAAAGAAAAGCAAATTAAAAACACAAAATACAGAACAGCTATGCTTGGCGCAAAGCTCCCAAACAAAGGAACAGGAGCATTGTATATATACCCGTATTAACTCAGGAGACCCACTCCAGGGCCCAGGGCTTGACAAACCTAACCATCCTGATTAAACAAATGCCCTAGTTAAGATAGGTATCCAAATAACTCAAGTAGGGCTGCCATGTCATATAAAAATGTTCTGTTGTGTGGTGCACCATGTTTGTAAAAAAGGTCCAAGGGAATGTGCTCCATAATTAATTTCTGCCATCCCAGCAAGCCCGGCGGGTTTTCAGACATTAACCCACCTTTTAAAAATTCTGAGAACTTTAATTGCACTGTTCAGAATTTGATTTTTGGCTTCTAGTTCAATTATTTTTTTTTTGCCTCCATTGCTTCCTTCTCCCAAGAGCAGCACAAGATTCCATACTTAGGGAGGGAGAATTAATATAACAGTAATTATAACATAGCAACATCCTGGTGTTACCACCGACTGATATACCCCTGGCCTGGCGAGCAGTCAACGAAGCTACTGCGTGTGGCCTCCAGGCCCTTGTTTGCTTGGAGCTGATGCTTTGAGTTGTGTTCCCAGTGTAGTTGTTGCTGCTGACTGAGGAAGCTCCTCCACAATCTGAATCATCAATGTTACCTCCAGTGCAGCCTTTGCGCAATCTGGAGGTGTGAAGACACGAATATCAGATGTCAAACCTGGACATTTAGTTACATTTAGGCAACTGCAGCCACTCCAGAATGATTATCGCAATTCATAAACTGATAGGCTTAGTTTTAAATACACTGCTGATCACAAATGTTGGAGTTCATACTCAACAGAAGTATAATATGCAAGAAACAGATGCAAGTATAGATAGAAATAAAATAAATGACAATAAGCTAAATATTAGCATGAGTAAAGTCAGAGATGAAGTTATTTTAATGGTCAACAAAAGGTACTATCTAATGCAGCAACAAGTAAAACATTCAACACTTTCAGCTTCTATTATGAACTCAGGAGATTAAAGGACATTAGGTTAAGATAAACACTCAGATGAAATGTTTTCTTTTATGTAGCTCATGAAGTTTAAAAGTCTGACAGAATAACAATTATAGAATCACATAGCCCAGAAGGAGGTTTTATGACTCATTGTGCTTATGTCAGGTCTTTGAAAGAGCTATCCAATTAGTCTTGCTGCCCAGCTCTTACCAGCCCTGTGAATTCTTCCCTTAAAGTATTTGTCCAATTCTCTTTTAAACAATTCTCCTGAATCTGCTTCCACCCCTCGTTAAGACAGTATCTTCCAGATTGCATCATTCACAGTATAAAAATTGTATCACAATATCACCTCTAGATTTATTGCCAGTCATTTTAAATGTGTCTTCTGATTACTGACTCTTCTGGTACTTGAAATTGTTTCTCTTTATTTACTTTATTAAAGCTATTCAAGATTTTGGAGACTGCTATTTAATCTCCTCTTAACCTTCTTTGCTTCAAGGAGAATAATCTCAACTTTCACACCCTTTTCACATAACTGAAGTCTGTCATCCCTGGTACTATTTTAGCAAGTCTCTCTATGTACCCTTTCTAAATCCTTGTTATCCTTCCTGAAGTGTAGCGGCAGATGTGCCCACAATACCTCAGCGGATGTCTAACCAGTATTATTTTAAAGCTTAAAGCATAACTTTATCACTTCTGTATTCTATTCCTCTTTTAATCAAGTCACGGAATTAGTAATGCTTTTTTGGACAGCCATGTCAACTGCCACCTCAAAGTTGTGTGCTTACACCTTCACATGTCCTGCACCTCCTTTAAGTGTTCCATTTAGTTCGTATTGCCTCTCTCACATTTTGGAAGAAAGAGTATCACTTCACAATTCTTACTTTAAATTTCATCCAGCATGTGTCGGCTCATTTTACCAGACTATGTCACAAAGTCTGGTCTGTTTTCACTCTATACAACGTATCTGAGTTTTATATCGTCTGAAAACTTTGACATTATGTACCATACCTGTCCAGGTCATTTACATATACCAAAAGAAACAGGATGCAATTTGTGACTGATGGGAGAGGCCTAAATATATATCAACCACAAAAGCCTTTACCATTCTTTCGATTACTTTATCAAAGAATTCGATCAAATTAGTTGAAAATCATATTCCTTTAACAAATTCAAACTAACTTTCACACACGTACTTCTCCAAATGCCAGTTAACTTTGCGTGCAAGATTTCATCTCATAAAAAAAATCTCTTCATCGATATTAAAATGTGTGGCCCATAATTCATCTAGCCTACTTTCCTATAATTTGGCTGTGCTTAGTAAACACCACCCCCCCCCCTCCCCCCCCTCCCCCCCCCCCTCTTCAAATCTACTAGAGGATTGGAAACTTTTCCCATAGCATCCACAATTTCCACTTTACTATCTGGGTTACTAAAATCCAGACTTGTTACCCACTGAGGATTTTGAGCATTTTGAACCTCCTCTTCATCTATTTGTATCTGAGCCAATATCACAATTACCTCCTGTTTGTAGCTACATTTAGTTGCAACATTCTCCTCTCTACTGAAGATAGCTACAAAGTTCCTATTTTGTACATAAACATTTTATTAAAAAGCTAATGTATGCACATACTTCCTGATCCCAAATATACAACATCCTGTTGTGACAAATTCAGAGTAATGTCCTCCCAGTACCATCTCTGTTCCCCATTGCTGTTCATAGACTTTCTTGACCTCTATACAATAGGTGGCAGTATGGTGACTCTTCTAAGCAATTTGGTACTGGCATCGTTCTTGTCACAGCCCCTGCATCTCTACTTACAAACTCTCTGCACGTTCTAAACTTACGCGATTGTAAATCCTTAAGACTGTAGACATTTATTGAACCCAGTAGGTTGTGTTGTAAAAATAATCCACAAAATTTAGAGCCATAGAGATGTACAGCACAGAAACAGACCCTTTAGTCCAACTCGTCCTTGCTGACTAGATATCCTAAATTAATCTTGTCCCATTTGCCAGCATTTGGCCCATATCTCTCTCAACCCTTCCTATTCACATACCACCCAAATGCCTTTTAAATGGTGTAATTGTATCAGCATCCACTATTTCCTCTGGCAGTTCACTCCATACACTCACCACTCTGTGTGAAAATGTTGCCCCTCAGGTCCTTCTTAAATATTTCCTCTCTCACCTTACACTTACACCCTCTAGCTTTGGACTCCCCTCCCCTGGCAGAAAGACCTTGACTATTCACCATATCCATGTCCCTCATGATTTTATAAACTTCTATAAGGTCACCCTTCAGCCTTCAACTCTTCAGAGAATATAGCCCAGCCTATTCAGTCTCTCCCTGCAGTTCAAATCCTCCAACCCTGGTAACATTCTTGCAAATCTTTTCTGAACCCTTTCAAGTTTCATCACATCCTTCCCATAGCAGGGAGACTAGAATTGAACACAACATTCCAAAAGTGGCCTAACCAATGTCTAGTACAGCGGCAACAGTTCCTCCCGAATCCTATACTTAGTGCATTGACCAATAAAAGTATACTATTTGCTGCCTTTACTACCCTGTTGACCTAAGACTTTCAAGGAACTATGAACCTGCACACCAAGTCTCTTTGTTCAGCAACAATCCCCAGGACTTTACCATTAAGTGTATAAGTCCTGCCCTGCCAAAGTGTAACACCTCACATTTATCTAGATTAAACTCTATCTGCCACTGCTTAGCCTCTTGGCCCATCTGATCAAGGTCCTGTTGCCTCTGAGGTAACCACCTTCGTTATCCACTACACCTCCAATTTTGGTGTCATCTTCAAGCTTACTAACCATAACCTCTTATATTCACATTTAATGTAAAGTTCAAAAACTTTCCAGCAACCTTTTAATTTCAAACCACCTCTAACTTCTATCCTTTAATGTTTTATGGTTAACTTTTCACTTTCACAGTATGTCTCCGAATACTGAAGATAAAGCATGGTATGTTGATTTTGGTTTTGAGATCGATATGTAGAACATACATGCCATTCAAAAATCTGATGAGATTGTCTTAGGACTATTTTCCTTGGAGAGGGGGTTGGATAATGATATTCAAAATCATGAAGATCCCGGACAGAAGAGATTGGGAGAAACAGTTCTCATTTGTGAAAGGATCGAGAACAGCAGGATACACATTTAAAGTAATTAGTTAAAGAAGCAAAGGCAATATGAGGAACTTTTTTTTTCAGTGTATTGGCTAAGGTCTGGAATGCACTGTCTGAGAGCATAATGGAAGTAGGTTCAATCAAAATGGAATTGTTGTCTATAAAGAAAGAAAGTACAGGATTATGGAGAAGGGAGGAAAATGACATAGGTTGTGTTACTTATTCAGAGAGCAGGTAGAGGAACAATGGGCCAAATGGGCTTTTTTTTTGCATTGTAACCACATTGCAATACTGAGGTTAACATGTTGATGGACAGGAGTTTTGCTTTGGCAGTTAAGATTCCTGAAGGAAGGCTTATGCCTGAAACGTCGATTCTCCTGTTACTTTGATGCTGCCTGACCTGCTGCGCTTTTCCAGCAACACATTTTTAAGCTCTGATCTCCAGCATCTGCAGACCTCACTTTCTCCAAGTTTCCCTGTAATACCAGTAAACAATGCTCTAATGGGATTCCAAAAACTACTTTGATTACTGATCTTTTAATGTTCTCAGTAACTCCACAAAGAACTGGAAACACTTGTGAAGTGTTCCACAAAGATAGGAAGGTGGAGAAATAACAGACCTACAATGCCAGTGAAATAGTGAAGAAAATTGATATCAGCCCACACATTAATACACCTTCTCCTTTTACACCAATTGCTATCTGCCATTGGGAACTCACTGGAAAATGGTGACTGGAGGGGTCTTGGGCCTACAAAACACCACCTCAGCTGTAACTCCACAGGCTGCAATGTTTCCTGTGAGACCTAAGAACCAATTAGCATTTGCAGAGAAATCGGATTCCCACTATATGTCAAGAAATATGCGAATAAATGGTTAAATGAAAAAACACAAAAAAATTGTTTCAAGTCTGTAGCATGGATTCGCAGAAGATTACAGAGATAGGGAGGGGCAAGACAAAGAGGAAACTGAACTTATAGATGAGAATCTTAAATTACTGGAGTCGAGAGACTGGGAAACAAGATAGACTAATAATTACTTCTGCCACCTAGAAGTGAACCACATGTTGAGATTCTCCAAACTTATTGGACCTCCCCAGATATTCTTGAGCTGCTTGTGTGATCCAGCGTAGGATGTTGTGAGAGGTGAGACATAAATCGGATAGCCAATTGGCTGATCACATGAGGAATTGATCATGTTTCTCAAGGCCTGCTTAGCATTTTGAATACTGCCTCGCTCCGGGTTGCGATTCTGGAGGAACACCAGCTCGTGTTGCTGTCCTGCCCACAGTCCTTTCACACATTCTTTATTTACCTATTGCCAGAGAAATGGAAAAATCTTCAATGTAAAATATTAGTATTGCTCTATGAATATTACAAATGCTTCAAGAGGAGTCCTCTCAACTTGGAAGCAAAATGACCCATAACTATAAAATAAAACAAGTAATAAATCCATTAGCAAGTTCAGAAGAAACTTCCTTACTGAAAGAATGTGGAACTCTCACACAGACTAGTTAAGGCAAACACAGCAGATTCATTTCAGTAGAAATTAGATAATCACACGGGAGAGAAAGAAATAGGAGTTCATCTTGAGAGGGTTAGATGAAGAAGGATGTTTCTCAACTCATGAGAGGAAAAAAACATTGTAAACTAGTTGGACCTTATTTATCACCCCTAGTTTTGTTTCCGCTTGTGGTGAAGACGATATTCTCTACATCTGTCCTTCTTAATTTTAAAGATCTCTGAAAAAGATGCATTTTAAGAAGACAGCTCACCACTACCTTCTCATGGGTAACTAGGGATAGGCAATAAATGTTAGCAAGCCAGCAACGCCCACATGTCACAAATAAGTAAACAAAAAAAATGCCCTCTTATCCAGATATCAATTAGTTCACTATCATTCTCCCTCTTTTCTTTAGAAATGAATCCTAGTCTTTATGGTATATTTGAATGAAAAGTATATGATAACAGTGACTACCTTCACCACTTTAAAGCTGATAAAACGTCGATGGAGCATAATTATCTTGTATTCATCAACTCCATCATCAACCACATGCCGCAGTGCAAGTAAAGCCTCTGCATTTGACAGGATGGATTGGCGCCATAGTGGGTCTCCTTCATGACAGATGACCATTGTCTGCTCATGGCTGCTGATGGCATTGTACAGAATCTCAGGATCCTCATACTCATCGGATGAAGTGAAGTGATCCTGGACACAAAAAAAATCAAGGTTCCTCGGGTCAAGAGATTAAGAGTGGAACTAGCACCTACTCCTCTCAAGCAGCTGTTACACTCATTGGGTTTATTGCACTATATTTGATTCCCATCAGAAAAGACAGAGTGCATTTGCTTAATCTCAAGGCCTTCTCCCTTCATCAGCTCAATGTTTCCCTTCTGGGTCATCCCAGTATTTCTGATCTGTGACCTGAGGCTCTCTCAGTTTACGTGACTCCAGTTTCCTCTAAAAACCATAGTTTCTCTACTCACGAGTCTGAAGTGTATTAGCCCTGCAAAGTGTGTAGTGAGTTGGGCAAGGAATCTACCAGAACTAGCAACCGTATCCAGGTGACAATTGAAAGAATCCACAGAATCTTCATAGGACTTGCAAAATGTTATTCAATATAGAGTAAATCAGGGTGGATGGGTCTGGCAGCTGGTCACAATTTTAGTCTGAAGGGAGGATTGGAGGGTGGGAGGGATTGCAGCTGATGATGGCCAGATAATTGCACAGCATTAATTCCATTTCTGACAACTGCCAGAATTGGGTTGAGGCTGCTCTCTGTTGAGCCTAAGAATTGTTTGGGACTTCATCACCGGCTGCAGTGCTTCTGAGATGGAGGAAGTGTAGATGAGGAGAGTCATACCCAAGGATTAGTTCTCGCCAAAAGGTCATCCATTCCCAGACAAGGCACAAGCAGGAGTCAGTAGTTGACGCTTGGGCCTGGTGCAGTTGGGATAGTGTCAGGCTCTGCCACTTTCAACCTGGCTCAGACACCAATGGCAGCATCTAGGGGAGGAATAGTACAAGTAGGAGGTCATGTGATATTTCCCAGTGTATGTCTAGCCACAATTGGCAAGACTGTGTCAATTTTTTAAAAAAATTCACTGTTTTTAGATTTTTTTAAAAAAGGCATAAGGTGGTCAAGAGCAATACAGTCTCCTTGAAATTGATGATGACTACATTGTCAATGAAAATAAGTAAATGGTGGACATGCTGAAAATTAATTTGTTTTAGTTGTGACATTAGAGGATGGGGTCAGCATGCTGAAAATCACAAGAAAACTCAAATTATAGACAGGGTCTCATGAAAACAATATTTTCTTCATTATGTTGTTTTGCTTATTAATGTCACTAAAGAGTAACAATTTTTCAGGGTCAGATGCAAATTATCCCAGAGGTTATACAATATAATGTTTTATTCCTTGAAATTTAGAAGAATTGATTTAATTTTCAAGATATTATGGGGAATAGATAGGTAGATAAAGATAAACTATTTATGCTGGTTGGGGAATCCAAAACTGAGACACATAGACCTGAACCTTCCAAAAGTAGCAATCACTATTGGATTGCTGTCCTCACACCTATGCTCCTATCCTTTAACCATGTTCCAGGTTTCTAAGTCTAAAATCCGACGCTGGTGGTTTCAGGTATGTGTGGTGTGGCTTCATTCATAGATGAATCCTTGCAGTGTCGGATCATTGGGGGAACCATGCTGCGCCCACTTTTTTTTCACAGCAGTAACTGTCATAACTGAAGAGTTTAGATGTTCCAAACCTCACTGAAATGCTACAAAAAGAAGGTTAATGTATAGAATAACAAAAGATGTTCTGAAGAAGGGCCATTGGACCTAAACTGTTGACTATGCTTTCTCTCCACAGATGCTGCCATACCTGATGAGGTTCTCCACCACTTTTTTTGTTAATGAGTAGGTTTTTTTGTTGAAGGGCTAGGGTGTAAGGAATTGGGTAAAGGGGTAAGTATCCAGGGATGAAAGGTCAGGGTGGCAGGTGGGTGGGTAAGAAGTAGGTTTCTGGTGGGCAAGGAGTTATGGAGTGGCAGGTGGATGAGGGGATTAAGACAGAAGATCATTGGGTAAGGGGCTGAATGAGTAGGGTGCCAGGTAGTGGATGGGGGATAGGTGGCATGTAAGTGATTGAAGAGGTAGGTGACAGGTAAATGGATGAGGGGTAAAGTAAGTCAGTGGTAAGTTGAATGTTGAGGATGAGGTGTTGGGATGGATTGGATCAGGTCAGGTTAGGAGATGTTTTGGGGCTGTTAGAGGGGAGATTCCGAGGGGGTCAGTTTTATTGTTACCTTTGAGCAGGTTTTAATCCCCTGATTTTTCCTGGATAAGTATCTAGGTAATTGATTTGGGAACCTCAGAGTTGTTGATCTTCAGAAGATTCTAGATAATGGGTTAGTTGAAACCTCCCAGGCTATTCAAGGGTATTTGGTGCATCAGGACTTTTGAAATGTCTGGTAGCGAATCTTTCAGGATACATTTTTGCAATGACTATCTTCCAATTCAAAGATCTAGGCCATAGCCTAAAAATTAAAAGCAGACCCATCAGGAGTGCAATTGGCAAACACATGAAAATGAAAAAGTGTGTCAAAGCTCCAAACTTTGCACCACTAAGGACAATTAATGCTTGATCAGCTGTTCATTTTAAATCAGAGATTGGATTATTTTGTCCAAGGTATTGATAGATATGAGAAAAAGCTAAGGCTATGGATGTATATCACAGATCAGCTACTATCTCATTGAATGACAGAACAGGATTGAGGGGCTAAATGTTTTTGTTCCTGTGTGTGCCTTGTACAGTGCGAGAGATTCACATAGTATGCAGTGCAGCAACAGATCATCCAATACCTTCCTGCTGCTTTGATTTAATAAATACTTTTCATAAGTGAATTACAGTCAGTTCTGCTATAATGTGGTAGTTCCATTCTTGTGCAATCCTGTGTGATAAGAAAATCGAATAATAGCAGCACCATTTAAACTAATGGGGCCAGAATTATAAAAACACGCTTTGAAACTTTGTGCTTTAGAAACAGTGTCCCCAATTTCCCAATCGTAACAAAATATGCATTATAGCAGAACGACCTGGTAGGTGGCACAATGACCAGCAACATGATTCTGATTCATGATAGGATGCTGGACTATGTTTGAATCTTAACAGTTACTTTGGGAAACATGGAACTTGTAGACTTGATCCTTTCTGCTGTAAAAAATCATAAATCTGTTGTAGGTGGTATAAATAACTTTAGAATGCAAACAGGAAATGCCTTCTTATTTCAATTAAATGTCATGCAGTGTTTGTAGCTGATGCCAGACCCAGAGTAAGTGGGTTTCCCAGCAAGAGGGAAGAAGTTGGACAAACAAATTGGGAAATTGCCAAATATCACCTTCACCTCAATCTTTAGAGTATGCTTTTATAATGTTTTATGTAATTGGACCAATTTAGAAAACATGAGTTCCATTCTACTATGGAAGTTTGATAGTTTGAACATAATTCTTTAAAAAATCTGGCAGTAAAAAGCTGTATCAATAAAAGTGACCATGAAGCTGTCCAATTGTCACAAAAACCATCATTCCACTCATGTCCCTTTGGGACAAAAATCTTATGTTCTTACCCAATCTGATCTTTTTACGGCTTTGGTAGTTTACCAACTTGCCTGAGGAAGCAACCTAACAAACTAGGTGCTACCAGTAGTTCAAGATGATGTAGTGCCAACCTCTCAGGGAAACTAGGGATGAGCAATGGATGCCAACCTTGCCAGTAATGTGCACGATCCAAAAGTGAAATTCAATGAATATCAGAACAAAGTGATCTGGAGATCAAGGCTGATTATACACTCTTTGATCCCTTCCTGCAGAGTGTATTGTGATGCCTCAGAAGAGGTTTCTAAGAATGATGGCAAGAATGAGAAACTTCAGTTATGAGGAAAGATTGGAGAAATTGGTTAGGAGAACACATAGGGTAAGCTTGATCAAAAATTTCAAAATCATGAGGAATCTGTACAGAGTAGATAGGTAGAACCTGTTCCCACTTGTAAAATGACCGAGAGCCAGAAGGCACAATTTAAGTTTTGCAAAAGGAGTAAATGTGATTCAAGTGAAATAATTTTTTGCACATATTTAGGAGGGACTGGTGACACTTTCTGTGCTCACTGACCTAGCAGGAAGTACAAACAGCATTGTCTGTACAACATAGGGCTCCAATTCTTTTGCAAGAAAGAAGACCGCAGGCTCAGGGAACACGTTGCTCTGGCACCATACCCTCATAGTTGCCTTGGGGTGGCTGAATGTGGTGTGGACGGTAAGTAATTTATCTTCATTTCCAGGTGTCAGTCCTGGGTATTTACCTCAAGGTGAGATTCAGCCAGACTGTGCTGCAACAGATGGAGACTTCCTCAACAGTGATGAGTTAGAATGGCATCCTCCCTGTTATGGATTTGGGTCTGAAGTTCTGTCTCATTGAATGTGACCATTGAATGTAGCGACTATGAGGCCTAGCGGGCAGGTCTATGAAATACCTTCACTAATGTTTCAAATACATTTTGCATGATTGTAGGAAAAGATCAGTGAGTGGAACTAACCAAATCGCGCTTGAAACAGAAGGGCATGATGAACGGAATGGCGTGTTTCTGTGCTATCAGCTTCTACGTTTATTGTTTAATAAGGCAGTTAGCGATGTTAAGCTTCACCCAACTCTTGTGAAGAGTTTATCATATTTCATTGCATCCCTGAAGCTTCTGATGTGCCTGAGCAATATATCTCACCCTGATTACAGAGCCTCTGAATGGTTAATGTACCTGGTGAAGCTTCAGGGACATTCGGATTCCTGGGACAACGGCCTTGTGAAGCAGGTCTATGTCTTCAAAGATCCATTCCTGCTTGGCGGTGATTCTAAAATCTCCTTTAAATAAGGCATGCAACCCATATAGAAATGATTCCAAGCTGTAAAGAATGTGCAGAATTAAGTCCTGACTGCAGCAAGCTTATTAATCCAAAGACAACAACATAATCATCTTCTCAACAATCTTTTCTCAAAAACTCCAGAAAAAAATGTATCCAATAAATTGAATCAAATAAACAATGTAAAAAATGCAATCATTATTTATTATTATCAAGTATTAGAGTTAACTTAAAAATGAAGAGGAATAGATATTAACCTCCCTATCTACAGGTTAAATTCAGAGCCAGGGCAAACACCAGTGAAATCAAGAAATGCTTACACATAAAATGTAGCGGACATCTGGAACTCCTGCATCTAAAAGGCTGTTAATGTTAGCAAAACAATTGAAAATTTCAAATTCAAGATTAATTTATTTTTGTTGAGTGAAGGTATTGAGAAACTGGAGCTGTGGCAGATAAACGATGCTGAGGTACAGAACAAAAATGGTCTAATTCGAAGCTAAAATAGGTTTCAGGAGCTAGATGGCTTCTCACGGTACCTTCAGTTCTAGCATCATCATTATAATTCTTCCTTTGCTATTAAAGCAGCACAAAACAGTTACCCATTCTGTCTTGAGCATTCACCTCCAGCTCCTATAATTCAGGTATTTCATTTGTATTCATTCTTAAAGTGTTCAGTGAAGACCCTCTCGGTCTAGGTGAAGGGAAAGAGAGGAACTCAGTGTAGCAACTTGTTCAAAGGATGCACCACTGACAGTGCAGCACTCCCGCTGTGAGACTGGGAGTGTCAGTCTGGATCATGGGATTCAGGTCACTGGACTCTGGACTTGAACCCATTGTATGTGCCTGCCACAAATATTTTCCAGGTGTACGTTCCTCAAAGGGCCTCATGGTCTATTTTCCTGGTCATGCATCAGCATATAGTGTGCATTATTGCAGAGTTTATTGGGCGGCACTGTCTTAGGATTGACTATTTCAAGATTCTCAGAAACACTTGTGCTCTCTTCTGTTCCTCATGATATCTCAGAATGGATGATATGAATGTTATTCGGTCAATTATAAATCCCTTCTGACTCTTTCATATGACACCTTACCCCCAAGCTTTCCTTTGTGTTACATTATTGTTATATATTTAGTTATGTAGTTATATTTATCACTACTCTACCTCCCAAAAGTCTTTGACTTTACAAATTCAAACTATGTAGAGAGTTCACTTCTATCCCTGAACATGTCCTGTTTGCACTGGGAAGGATAGTAGTTTGTTGGGTAGAAAATTGGCTTGAACCGACTTCCTGATGGTCTGAGGTCTGTCATTGCCTCTGAACTAGGGACCTCTTAATCTCTTGGATTTCTTTCATGGAGGGCATCATCCCTGCTAGAGCAGGGCAAATATTTATTCCTTCACTATGTCCTGAAACCTGGGCCATCATCACAGGGAATGATGCTTATGGCCTCAATTGGTATTAATCTTTTTATTTTAGAAACCTTCCAGCCCTATATACAACAGAACTGACAACCTTCAGACTCAGAGGCAAGAGCACTGCCTTCTAAGCCTTGGTTGATGCTGTACTTATTATTTTGGTTAAGCTCACTGCCTGTATTTGCCTTTCTCTTGACTCACTAAACTCATAAAAAAACTTGAGAAAGAGAAGTCTGGAACAAAAACAAACATCTATTAAATGGAAAGCCAAGAAAGGAAAAGAGCTAGGAAAGATTGTGCAATTGCTTTGCATTATTTATCCTAGGAAATAAAAACAAATTGTCACAGGATTTTCAAGGAATTATTTCCTTTCATGCAGAAGACAGAAGTATGAACTGGATCTTTAAACTAAACAGCTGTCCTACTGTCATCTGGGAGCTACAGAAAATTACAAGGTCAACAAACAATCTGTCAGCATGCATACAGCTGCTGACGGACAACAGATTTTATGATAACTGGTCCCATTCTCCAAAGAGGAAAAATAGCCAATTTGTTGATTGTTACTCTGATCAGTGGTCAGATTTGTTAACTCACTATTATTTATCTTAATTCTTTCCTCCTGATGTTCACATCCCTCCATACACAATCTTTGTAATCTCCTGCAACTCTACCCAATCCCTCATATTTTCCTCTTCAGCAGCTCTGATTGTAATCACTTCCATCTCTGCTGGCTGTGCCTTCCAGCTGTCTGTGCACTAAATTCCACCTTAAACCTCTCCACCTCTCCTTCCTTTTTCAAAGATGCTCCTTAAAAAACATGCTTTTGTTTATATCTCCTGATGTGGTTCAGTGTTGAATATTGAGTGATCCTGATCCTGTGATGATTTTACCATGTTAAAGGCACGACATAAATATAAGATTTTGTTGCAATAAGTTTACTGCAGTTTTTGGATATGCCTCCATGGATATTTCCATGCAAATTATCTTTTGGTTAAATAGTTTATTTGATCTGACTGCTTGATATTGGTGCAGGGATCTCTTGCCCACATATATTCCTGACAACAAGCTGCACGTACTCAGTTAGACATGTGGAAGACCATTGTGTGTCTTGGGCTGGAAACTGAATGGTCAGACATGCTGGTCAGTGTTTAGTACCCCTGCAATGAGCTTAGCCACTGGCCCCAAGCATAGGGAAAGGGACATTTAATAGCATAGTATCTGATTGGAAGATGTCCTCATTTTACAGAAGAAAGCCACAAACTGAGTAAAATTTGACTTTGTTATATAATTATTATCTATCTTGGATTGATGTGGAATCAAAGATTAATTTTCCCGACAACTTGAAAAACAACTCTGGATGAAATCATTGAGGCACTTTATCTTTCATTATTCTCTAGGATGTCCATCAGATAGCACTGTTGCAGTTCTTGGTGCAAAGTGACACCCATGTACTCAAACTGGTAAATTCCAGGTAATGGATGGATTATTCTGATACAAGGTCACAAACCTGAAACATAAATTTTGTTTCTCCCTCTGCAGATGCTGTCAGATCTATTGAGTATGTACAGATTTTACTGTTTTTATTTATGATAATAGGGCATTGCACAATGATGGAGCTGCCAATGTTGTATGAATATAGCCACAGCTGACACAGCAGGCAACCAATAGAAGGAGGGAGGGGGAGGGTGAATCAGGGCAGAAGGTTGAGAGATGTAAATACCCTGAATGCTGTTTAATTAGAAGTAAATTTAATCAGCTCAGAAACTAATGCATGCACAATGAAGTACTTTACCAGGATTCCACAGTCCCCAGTGCAGCTATCGGGGTGTTTTGAAGCAAGGCCTCTTTAAATTCTTTTGTTTTATTAGAAATTGGTGTGGCCTAACTGCTGGCTCTTGCAGGCCTGAATTCTGTCCTAAGACACTAGGTTAGGCCTTTTACTTAAAATCCTTACGAACAAAACAACTTTTCCTCCTACACTCAGATGCTTCTCATCTGAGAAACCCATCCTCCTAATCTTATAGGTTTGGGGTATTGGCAAGTCTCAAGCAGCAAGATGTGTTTATGATGGAAAAATGTTTGGGAAGCACTGGCCTGGACTTAACCATGTCTTGCTCAGCATTTTTCTACTCTCAGTTGAGTTTTATTAACTTTATGCTGCACTAACCATTAGAATCATAGAATTCCTACTTGTGGAAGCAGGCTATTCAGCCCATCAAGTTCATACTGATCCTCTAAAGAGCAACCCAACCAGACCCATTCGCATTACCCTATCCCTAAACCCGGTATTTTCCTCCGGCTAACCCACCTAGCCTGCATATTTCTGGACAATATGGGCAATTTAGCATGGCCAATCCTCCTAATCCACATATCTTTGGACTGTGGGAAGATACCAGGGAACCCAAAGGAAACTCATGCACACACAGGGGGAATGTGCAAACTCAACACAGACAGTTGCCTGAGGCTGGAATCGAAACCAGATCCCTGTCACTGTGAGACAGCAGTGCTAACCACTGAGTCATTGCACTATCCCTTATTGGAGTAAGCAATCTATCATTATTATTAATGCCTCAAACTCAAAAAACCTGTATTACATGCGTTCTTAATCTTATTTTTTGGACAACCAACTTCAGCCTCTCTAAATAGCTTACAGCTAGAATGACTCTGCTTTGAACTTGAACAATAATCAGACATATTTATGGTCTCATCCATGTTAAAATGGCCTGTTTCAACTAGGAACCAAACCTACTTTTGAGCACCATAATGGTTGATTCACTTCACTAATAGCTGATAAAATAAGTCAACACTCAGAACTCAACTGATATCATATCCACTTCACGCGCACACTCTGTGGTATATGTTTCATAGCTTCTGGAAATATATTTAAGGCAACTTTAATGTTCATCTGATATTCCTTTCACCTCAATTTGTTCCAAATCTCTGATTGTTATCTTTGCACAAATAACTTTGTCTTTACAATCTTGGGTGTCATCAGCAAAATTTGTATTGTCACAAGAACACCCCTTCATAAATTTTTAATTTGAGTACAAGCTACAGTATTTAAGTTCATACAGTGGGAACTATTTTGAGGCTTGACACAGGGAAAAGAACAATTTAATTAGGCTGCTGTCTGGTATGAGGAAATACACTTCAAAAAAACCTAAATTGCAGCTTCCTTCATTAGAACAATGTACAATAGAATATTGTAGAAGTATTTTAAATTAAGAAAGAATGGGAGAGGATAGATAGATGGAAAACCATTTCCTGCAAATCATGGGCCCAGAACAGAGAACAATAGAAACATCTTTACAAACAGAATTGAGGTTGTGGAATTAATTTCCAAGGTTAACAGTTCAGCAGAAACTTTGTCAACTTTCATGATTAGATTAAATGTGTAGTTAGATAAACTGACTACCATCCAAATAGTATATTTCAATTCCTGTCCTACTGTTATGAACCTAGCTGATGGTAATACTGGAAATTTTAGATGATGTCATAGAGTCATACAGCACAGAAGCAGTCCATGCCGAATATAATCCCAAACTAAACTACTCTAACCTGTGTTTTCCTGATCCCATATCCCTCCAAACCTTTCTTATTCATGTTCTTATCCAATTGTCTTTTAAACATTGCAATTGTACTCACATCCACCACTTCCTCAGGAATTTCATTCCATACAAGAACCTCCCTCTGTGTAAAAAAATTGCCCCTCATGTATTTTTATAATCTCTCTCCTCTCACCTTAAAAATGTGTTCCCTAGTCTTGAAATCCCCATTCCAGAGTAAAGACAATGACCATTAACTCTATCTATACCCCTGGTTATTTAAAACTTCTGTCAGATCGCCTCAGATTACAACAGGATCTTGACCAGATGGGCCAATGGGCTGAGGAGTGGCAGATGGAGTTTAATTAAGATAAATGTGAGATGCTGCAGTTTGGGAAAACAAATCTGAGCAGGACTTCTATACTTAATAGCAAGGTCCTAGGGAGTGTTGCTGAACAAAGAGACCTTGGAGTGCAGGTTCATAGATCCTTGAAAGTGGAGTCACAGGTAGATAGGATAATGAAGAAGGCGTTTGGTATGCTTTCATTTAATTATCAGAGTATTGAGTACAGGAGTTGGGAGGTCATGTTGCGGCTGTACAGGACATTGGTTAGGCCACTGTTGGAATATTGCGTGCAATTCTGGTCTCCTTCCTATCGGAAAGATGTTGTGAAACTTGAAAGGGTTCAGAACAGATTTACAAGGATGATGCCAGGGTGGGAGGATTTGAGCTATAGCGAGAGGCTGAACAGGCTGGGGCTATTTTCCCTGGAGCGTTGGAGGCTGAGGGGTGATCTTTTCGAGGTTTACAAAATTATGAAGGGCATAGATAGGGTAAAGAGGCAAAGTTTTTTTCCCTAGGGTCAGGCTGTCCAGAACTAGAGGGCATAGGTTTAGGGTGAGAGGAGAAATATATAAAAGAGACCTAAGGGGCAACATTTTCATGCAGAGGGTGGTACGTGTATGGAATGAGTTGCCAGAGGAGTGGTGGAGGTTAGTACAATTCCAACATTTAAGAGGCATTTGGATACGTATATGAATAGGAAGGGTTTGGAGGGATATGGGCCAGGTGCTGGCTGGTGGGACTAGATTGGGTTGGGATATCTGGTCAGCATAGATGGGTTGGACGAAAGGTCTGTTTCCATGCTGTACATCTCTATGACTCTATGACTCTCAACCTTCTATGCTCCAGTGAAAGAAGTCCCAGGCTATCAAGTCCTTCTTTCTAACTCAAACCTTTCACACCTGGCAACATCCTGGTAAGTCTATTCTGAACCTTCTCCAAGCTTAATAATATCCTTCCTATAACTGGGCAACCAGAAATGGACGCAGTAATCCAGAAGAGGCCTCACCAGTGTCCTGTACAACCTCAACATGACTTCCAAAATCCTATACTCAAAGAACTGAGCAATGAAGGCAAGTGTGCTCAAAACCTTTTTCACCACCTTGTTGATATGTGATGCAAACCTCAATGAATTATGTACCTGCACCCCGAGGCACCTCTGTTCTACAACACGACCCAAAGCCCTGCCCTTGTTTATTGTATCAAAATGCAATCCCTCACCTTTATCCAGATTGAACACCATCTGCCATTTCTCAGCCCATTAACCCATTTGATCAAGATCCCTTTGTAATCTTAGAAAACCTTCTTCACTGCCCACTATGCCACCAATTTTGGTGTCATCCACAAACTTACCAACCATGCCTTCTATATTCTCATCCAAAGAGGACCCAGAACACTGCTGGTGACAGGCTGTGGAACACGGCTGGTGACAGGTCTCCAGTCTGAAAAGCAACCCTCCATCACCACTTTCTGCTTCCTGCCATTAAGCCAATTATGTATCCAATTGGCAAACTTGCCCTGAATCCCATGTGATCTAACTTTATCAATTAGTCTACCATACGGAACCTTGTCGAAGGCGTAACTGAAATCCAAGTAAACAACGTCTACTGCGCTCCTCTCATCAATCTTTTAGGTAACTTCCTCAAAAATAAATCAATCAAGTTTGCGAGACTCAAATTTCCTCTCACAAAACCATGCTATCTATCCCTAATAAATGTTCAGAAATCTTATTTTTTATCATCACCTCCAACAATGTACCCACAACTGAAGTCAGACTCGCAGGACTACAGGTCCCCACTTAGTCAAACCTGTCTTAGAGTCATAGACATGTACAACAGCAAACAGACCCTTCGGTCCAACTCGTCCATGCTGCCCAGATATCCTAACCTAACCTAGTCCTTCGGCTACCACTTGGCCCATATCCCTCTAAGGAGAAAGTGAGGTCTGCAGATGCTGGAGATCAGAGCTGGAAATGTGTTGCTGGAAAAGCACAGCAGGTCAGGCAGCATCCAGGGAACAGGAGAATCGACGTTTCGGGCATAAGGGCTTATGCCCGAAACGTCGATTCTCCTGTTCCCTGGATGCTGCCTGACCTGCTGCGCTTTTCCAGCAACACATTTCCAGCCCATATCCCTCTAAACCCTTCCTATTCATATACCCATCCAGATGCCTTTTAAATGCTGTAATTGTATCAGCCTCCATCACTTCTTCTGGCAGCTCATTCCTTACACATGCACCACCCTCTGCGTGAAAAAGTTACTCCTTAGGTCCCGTTTAAATCTTTCCCCTCTCGTCCTAAACCTATGCTCTCTAGTTCTGGACTCCCCCACCCCAGGGAAATGATCTTGTCTGTTTATCCTATCCATGCCCCCCATGATTTTACAAACCTCTATAAGATCACCCCTCAACATCCGACGCTCCAGGGAAAACAGCCCCAGCCTGTTCAGCCTCTCCCTTTAGCTCAAATCCTCCAACCCTGACAACATTCTTGTAAGTCTTTTCTGAATCCTTTCAAGAGACTAGAATTGCACACAATATTCTAAAAGTGGCCTAATCAATGTCCTGTACAGCCGGAACATGATCTCCCAACTCTTGTACTCAATACTCTGACCAATAAAGGAAAGTATACCAAATGATGTCTTCACTATCCTATCAACCTGCGACTCTACTTTCAAGGAACTATGAACCTGCACTCCGAAGTTTCTATGTTCAGCTATGGCCCCTCAGACTTTACCATTAAGTGTACATTTCCTTCTCTGACTCACATTTCCAAAATGCAGCACCTCACATTTATCTAAATTAAACTCCATCTGCCACTTCTCAGCCCACTGACTCATCTGATCAAGATCCTGTTGTAATGTGAGGTAACCTTCGTCGCTGTCCATTCCACCTCCAACTTGGTGTTATCTGCAAATTTACTAACTATAACCTCCTACGTTCACATCCAAATCATCTATATAAATGACAAAAAGTAGAGGACCCAACATCGATCCTTATGGCACACCACTGGTCACAGGTCTTCAGTTGGAAAAATAGCCCTCCACTATCACCCTCTGTCTTCTACCTTCAAGCCAGTTCTGTATCCAAATGACTCGTTTCCCCTGTATTCCATGAGATCTAACCTTGCGAACCAGTCTCCTGTGAGGAACCTTGTCGATCGCCTTACTGAAGTCCATATAGATCACGTCCACCACTTTGCCCTCATCAATTCTCTTTGTTACTTCTTCAAAAAACTCAATCAAGTTTGTGAGACGTGATTTCCCATGCACAAAGCCATGTTGACTATCCTTAATCCTTGCCTTTCCAAATACTTGTAAATCCTGTCCCTCAGGATTCCCTCCAACAACTTGCCCACCATCAATGTCAGGCTCACTGGTCTGTAGTTCCCAGGCTTTTCCTGAGCACCATTTTTAAATAGTGGCACCACGTTAGCCATCCTCTGCTCTTCCGGCACCTCACCTGTGACCATCGATGACACAAATATCTCAGCAAGAGGCCCAGCAATCATTTCCCTAGCTTACCACAGAGTTCTCAGGTACACCTGATTAGGTCCTTGGGGTTTATCCACTTTTATCCATTTCAAGACATCCAGCACCATCTCCTTTGTAATATAAACATTTTTCAAGATGTCACCATCTATTTTCTCACTTTCTATATCTTTCATGTCATTCTCCACAGTGAACACTGATGCAAAATACTTGTTTAGAATCTCCCCCATTTTCTGCAGTCCTACATATAGGCTGCCTTGCTGATCTTTGAGGGGCCCTATTCTCTCCCTAGTTAGCCTTTTGTCTTAATGTATTTATAAAAACTCTTGACAGACCTTGCGTTTTATTTTGCTATTTGTTTACCATGATAGTCACTCACAGCACATATTCACAAGTGTCTGACAATGTATTTCAAATATGAGAACAAAGGTTATTACACACAAATGGGAAAAAAAATCTTATTTGCAATATATACAAAAATATTTGGAACGGTTTTATTACAAATAGCAGGAATAAAGATTCAACTCATGGTACCCTCGACAACAATCTTTCAGATACTTCAATCCAAGTGAAGGGTCAGTTTGATACCACTTTTAAAGTTTCTTCTTCAGTTGATATGGCTGTAATTGGTTTCTGAACCTTTCTTACCTACTTGTAAATGCTTTCAGAGCAAACAAACAGGTTTGGGCTCTCCATATCTTCAATTTTTAGCAATTTTCCTTTTTGGATCTTCTTAAAAACCACTCACAACACTTATCCTAGCTCTGATTTTTGGGAACTGCTGTATTATCATCTTTCAGTCTTGACTGAACTCCACACATTGCTTGATCTTTGGAAGGTTCAGCCTTTCTGTCTCCTTGTGTCAAAGGACATATTGTTGCTAGGCAACAGCATCTGTTTTCCTCTTCCACAAGATATGTTAAGTATAAACCACTTGCTTTAATGCAAGAATGTAAACACTGATTTAAAAAAAAATCACAAAACTTCAGACACCCATGTACCACAAGAAGAAAGCTGAGTCTAATAGTGAGTGGATTTGAGGGAGATGGTTAAAATTCTATTGGGTCAGGACATAGCATCATGCATGTCATAGCTCACTGACCTGTGTTTATGAATAAGTCTGATGTGGACAAGCAGGAAATAGACTTCTTCCATTGTAATAGCTACATTCAGGTTAACATTGCTACCTAGCACCATAGAACCTCACTGGTTGTAACACTGTTCTTATCTGTGACGAAAATAAATTGCTCATTTGGACAGCTGGTATAAATACAATGTGCTGAATGGCTTACACATGCTTTTAATAATTCTGTGATTTTGTGATTAAAGACTGTTTTACAGTTAGAGTCATAGAGATTTACAGCATGGAAACATATCCTTTGCTGCAATTCATCCATACCAACCAGATATCATAAAATCTAGTTCCATTTCCCAGCACTTGGCCTGTATCCCTCTAAACTTTTCCTATTCATATGGCCATCCAGATGCCTCTTAAATATTGCCGTTGTACCAGCCTCCACCACTTCCTCTGGCAGCTCATTCCATACACGTACCACCCCCTGCATGAAAAAGCTGCACCCGAGGTCCCTTTTAAATCTTTCCCCTCTCAACCTAAACCTATGCCCTCTAGGTCCTGGACTCCCCTACCCAGGGAAAAGACTTTGTCAATTTATCCTATCCATGCTCCTCATGATTTTATAAACCTCTGTAAAGGTGACCCCACAGCCTCCAACGCTCTGGGGAAAACAGCCCCAGTCTATTTAGCCTCTCCCGTTAGCTCAAACCCTCTAATTCTGGCAATATCCTTGTAAATCTTTTCTGAACCCTTTCAAGTTTCACAACATCCTTCCTTAAGGAGGAAGATCAGAATTGCACACAATATTCCAAAAGTGGCCTAACCAATGTTCTGTACAACTGCAAAATGTCCTCCCAACTGCTATACTCAATGCTCTAACCAATAAAATAAATCATACCAAACACTGCCTTCACGATCCTATCAACATATGACTCCACTTTGAAGAAGCTATGAACCTGCACTCCAAGGTCTCTTTGTTCAGCAACACTCCCTCAAACCTTACCATTAAGTGGAGAAGTCTGACTCTAAATTGCCTTTCCAAAATGCAGCACCTCACATTTATTTAAATTAAACCCCATCTGCCACTCCTCAGCCCATTGGCCCATCTGATCAAGATCCTGTTGTACTCTGAGGTAACTGTCCACTACACCTCCAATTTTGGTGTCATCTGCAAACTTACTAACTATACCTTTTGTGTTCTCATCCACCTCATTTCCGTAAATGACGAAATGCAATGGAACTGGCACCAATCCTTGTGGCACACCACTGGTAACGGGCCTCCAGAATGAATAGCAATTCTCCACCTTCGAGCAAGTTCTGCATACAAATGGCTAGTTCTCCCTGTATTCCATATGATCTAACCTTGCTAATTAGTCTACCATGAAGAACCTTGTCGAATACATTACTGAAGTCCATATGGATCATGTCCACTGCTCTGCCCTCATCAATCCTCTTCGTTACTTCTTCAAAAAACTCAATCAAGTCCTTGAGACATAATTTCCCAAGCACAAAGCCATGTTGACAATCACTAATCAGTCCTTGCCTATTCAAATACAGGTAAATCCTGACCGACAGGATTCCCTCCAACAACATGCCCATCACCGATGTCAGGCTCATCAGTTTATAGTTTCTTGACTTTTGCTTACCACCCTTCTTAAATAGTGGCACCATGTTAACCAACCTCCAGTCTTCCAGCACCTCACCTGTGACTATCGATGATACAGGTACAAATATCTCAGCAAGGGGGCCAGCAATCACTTCCCTCGCTTCCCACAGAGTTCTAGAATATACCTGATCAGGCCCCGGCGATTTATCCACCTTTATGCGTTTCATGATGTCCAGCACTACCTCCTCTGTAATATGGACATTTTTCAAGATGTCACCATCTATTTCCCCACATTCTGTATCTTCCATGACCTTCTCCACTGATGCAAAATACTCATTTAGTATCTTCCCACCACCCCTCCTTAATGTATTTATAAAATCCCTTTGGATTCTCCTTAACCCTATTTTCCAAAGTTATCTCATGTCCCCATTTTGCCCTCCTGATTTCCCTCTTAAGTATATCCTACTGCCTTTATACTCTTCTAAGGATTCATTTGATCTCTGCTGTCTATACATGACATATGCTTCTTCTTTCTTTTTCTTAAGCAAAATCTCAATTTCTCTGGTCATCCAGGATTACCTACATCTACTAGTCTTGCCTTTCACCGAACAGGAACATACTGTCTCTGGACTCTTATTATCTCATTTTTGAAGGCTTCCCATTTTCCAGCTGTCCCCTTACTTTGAACATTTCCCCTCAATCAACTTTTCAAAGTTCTTGCCTAATACTGTTAGAATTGGCCTTCCTTCCATTTAGAACTTCAAAACTAATAGAATCATGGTCACTGGCCCCGAAGTGCTCCCCCACTGACACCTCAGTCACCTCCCCTGCCTTATTTCCCAAGAGTAGATCTAGGTTTGCACCTTCTCTAGTAGGTACATCCACATACTGAATCAGAAAATTTTCTTGTACACACTTAACAAATTCTTCTCCATCTAAGCACTTAACACTATGGCAGTCCCAGTCTATGTTTGGAAAGTTAAAATCCCCTACCAAAACCACTGTATTATTCTTACAGATAATTAAGACTTCTTACAAATCTATTTCTGAATTTCCTGCTGACTATGGGGGCTCTATAGTACAATCCCAATAAAGAGATCATTCTGTTCTTATTTCTCAGTTCAACCCAAATCACGTCTTTGGATGTGCTCCCAGGAATATCCTCCCCAAGTACAGCTGTAATGCTATCCCTGATCAAAAATGCCACTCTCCTTCTCTCTTGTCCCCCCCATTTTGTACCCTTCCTATAGCATTTCTCTCCTGGAACATTAAGTTGCCAGTTCTGTCCATCCCTGAGCCACATCTCTGTAATAGCTATGATATCCCAGTCCCATGTTCCTAACCATGTTCTGAGTTCATCTGTCTTTCCTGTTAGGCCTCTTGCATTGAAATAAATGCATTTTAATTTACCAGTTGTACCTTGCTCTCTGTTCTGTTCCTGCTTGCCCTGACTGTTTAACTTGCTCCTTTTTCAAAATGTACCAGTGTCAGATTGATCTTTTTCCTCAATATTTCCCTGGGTCCCACTCCCCACCTTACTAGTTTAAATCCTCCTGAGCAGCTCGAGCAAATCTCCCTGCCAGTATATTATTAGTCCCCTTCCAATTCAGGTGCAATCCATCTTCCTGTATGGGTCACTTCTACCCCAGAAGAGATTCCAATGATCTAAAAATGTGAACTTTTCTCCCTTGCACCAGTTCTTCAGCCATGCATTTATCTGCTCTGTCCTCCTCTTCCTTTATCCAACTAGCTCATAGCACCGTAATCCAGATATTACTACCCTCGAAGACCTCCTATTTAAATTCCTGCCTAACTTTCTATATTCTCTCTGCAGAATCTCATCCTTTTTCCTTCCTATGTTGTTAGTTCCAATGTGTACAATGACCTCCTCTGGTGTCATTCCCCTTTGAGAATATTCTGCACTGCTTCGAAGATAATTTTGATCCTGGCACCAGGGAAGCAACACACCATTCTGATTTCTCACAGTCAGGCGCAAAAAAAGTTTGCCTGTGCCTCTGATGAAAGAGTCCCCTATCACAATCAATCACTTGGAACCTGGCGTTCCCCTCGTTACATTAGAGGCAGTTCGGTACCAGAAACTTGGCTGTTCATGTTTCATTCCTCTGAGAGTCAATCATATTTTTGAAAACTGCATACTTGTTTGAGATGAGGATATCCACAGGAGACTCCTGCACTACCTGCCTCCCTCTCCTCCCTTTCTGGAGGTAACCCATCTACCTGGCTGCACCTGCGGTTTTTCTCCCTTCCTCTAACTGCCACCCATCACACGCCCTTGCTTCTGTAAGTTCCTCATTGCCTCTAACTGCTGCTGCAACTGATCCATGCGATCTGATGGGATTCGCAACCAAACACACTTTCTGCAGACATAATCATCAGCAACATGGAAACTCTCCCTAATCTCCCACATGGCCATATTTGCTCCTTAACAATCTCCAGACCCAGAAAATAGCACAGTCTTACTGCTCTAAAAAACACTGCTCCAGGCTAACCTATTACCTATGTTTTATATGTTTAAAGTTTAATCAAGAGACAGAACTCAGTAAGACATAACCGAAAAGAACTCACCCTACTCATTTCTGTAGATTTACAAACAGAAGATAGCAACATTAGCAAAGTTACACTTAAAAACCATGCATTTATTTGCACCCGTGCTGTGATCTCCCCCCAAACAGGTTCCCCCAAGGTCAGCTGTGATTTTCGCTGTTTGTTAATTTTTCTTTGCCACACTCTCATGTCCAGGAATACTTGCACTCAATAGCAAAGGTTGTGTTTTGCAGATTCACTGCTGTGTCAGACAGTAGTGTAGGTTTCTTTTTTTTTTCTCTCTCTCTTTCACTGATCATGTGGTCTCTGCCTTTGTGTTGCTTCCTCCTTTTTAAAGTGCTATTGTTTTGATCTTTTTTTCCCCAAAGTTCCAAAACGATGCAACAGTTTACAAAAAATAATTAATGCTCCCAAAATTCAAGGAAACCAGCTCCAACACCTAAAATACCTCAAAAAAGCAGGAGCTTTTACATCCAGAGTTTTTTCCCGTCCTGGTAGATTACCTGATGGACATGTTGTGTGTTGCGGTTCCCAAAGCTCTTCTGCCAAAAACAGAAAGGCTGTAACAAAGGGTAACGAGTAGAGAATCTCCATCACTTCTCACAGGCTGTAACGCAACACAGAATGGAACAGCATTACTTGCCAATTCATAACTGTACATTTGACACCACGACATAGACATAAATTGTGTAGTACTGCAGAGACATTCTTCCATGAAAAAGCATAATCTTGCAAATTTTCCCTTTTAACATATAAGTATATTCTAAGTCGACAATAAGATTTACAATGACTGACAAAAGAACCAAGGTTTAGATGGGGAGGATCTTTTCCATACAATGAGTTGGTATTATCTAGAATGCATTGGATTAAGGAAAACACGTGCAAGAAAATGTTTTGAAATGAAATTGGATATATACTTGAAAAAAAGGAATTTGCAGGGTTGCAGGAAAAGCGTGAGGTAGTTAAACTAAATTGATAATTTTTATAAAGGTAACATAATGCAGATGCTGGTAAATCTAAATAAAAACAGAAAATGCCAGAAATACTCAGGAGGTCTGACATTATCACAGAAAAGAAAGAGTAATCACTTCAAGTCATAATAAAAACTTCAATGAAATATCAGAGATTTGAAGCATTATCTCTATTTCTCTCTACAGATGCTTTCTGACCTGCTGAGTATTTCCAGCTTGTCTGCTATTCTGATTTGTATTTTTTTTCCCATTTCTCTGCCTGCGTTCCCAACCTCTTCCTGCCCAAAAAATATCCATCAGCCTCCTTATTGAAATTTTCAATTGACCTCTAGAATTAACAGTCTATTTTTTCTGGGAAGTGGAATTCCAAAGTTCCCACTACGTGGAATGTGAAGTGCTTTTTGGCATTATTTCAAATGGCCTAGATCTAATTTTAAGATTTCCCCAAGAGGGAATATAGTTCCCTTGCAATTTCCCTATCAAATCCCTGAATTATCTTCAGTATCTCAATTAGGTCATCTCCTAATTTTTTGCACTCTGGCGAATACACATCTAATCAGTGCAATTACCATTAACCCTTTTAGCATTGCTATCATTAGAGTGACATTCTGGGTGTAGGTTTGCTCGCTGAGCTGTAGGTTTAATATCCAGACATTTCATTATAAACATATAAATAGAAAGCAGGAGTCAACAGCTTCGCTCCACTTGGAGGTCGCCACTGATGATGTTACCTAGCCAGGTAAGGAAACGTCTAGATATCAAACCTCCAGCTCAGCGAGCAAACCTACACCCTAAACCTCAACCTGAGCTACAAACCTTCACAAACCTTGCAGAATGACATTCAGCAAAGAGATCCTTCCGCCCTTTGAGTTTGCACCAACCTATATAATAATAATAATCCCATCTTCTAACGCTGGCCCATAACCATGAATGTTATGACATTGCAAGGGCTCATTCACATACTTTTTAAAGGTTGAAAGGATTCCTGCCTTTACTCCCCTTCCAGGTCATGTATTCCAGATTCCTATGACCTGGAAATGTGTTGCTGGAAAAGCGCAGCAGGTCAGGCAGCATCCAGGGAACAGGAGAATCGACGTTTCGGGCATAAGCCCTTCTTCAGGAATGAGGAAAGTTTGTCCAGCAGGCTAAGATAAAAGGTAGGGAGGAGGGACTTGGGGGAGGGGCGTGGGAAATGTGATAGGTGGAAAGAGGTCAAGGTGAGGGTGATAGGTCAGACTGGGGTGGGGGCGGAGAGGTCGGGAAGAAGATTGCAGGTTAGGAAGGCGGTTCTGAATTTGATGGATTTGACTGAGACAGGCTGGGGGGAGGGGAAATGAGGAAACTGGTGAAATCCGAGTTCATCCCTTGTGGTTGGAGGGTTCCTAGCCGGAAGATGGTAGGGGATTTTAATTTTCCAAACATAGACTGGGACTGCCATAGTGTTCAGGGTTAGATGGAAAAGGTTAGATTTCATGGAATACAGGGAGAACTAGCCATTTGGATACAGAATTGGCTCAAAGGTAGAAGATAGAGGGTGGTGGTAGAGGGTTGTTTTTCAGACTGGAGGCCTGTGACCAGTGGAGTGTCACAAGAATTGGTGCTGGGTCCACTACTTTTCATCATTTATATAAATGATTTGGATAGGAGCATAAGAGGTACAGTTAGTAAATTTGCAGATGACACCAAAATTGGAGATGTAGTGGACAGCAGAAAAGGTTACCTCAGATTACAACAGGATCTTGATCAGATGGGCCAATGGGCTGAGGAATGGCAGATGGAGTCGGGGGGGAAATTGCGGTCCTTGAAGAAGGAGGCCATCTGGGTTGTGCGTTTTTGGAACTGGATTCCTATGACCCTCTGGGAGAAAAAGTTTTTCTCAAATTCCCTCTAAACCTTCTACCATTCACCTTAAAATTATTCCCCTTCATTATTGACCGTTCAACCAAGGGCAACAGTTGTTTCCTATCCCCCTGTCCACGCCCCTCAATCTTATGCACCTCAATTCGTCTAAGTTAAAAAGCTCCATTCCAGGTGACCTTCCAATGAATCAATTCTGCACCTCTTCCAGTGCAATCATATATCCTTCCTGTAGTGCAGTGAACAGAACTGCATGACTGCATGCAACACTCCAGCTGTGGCCTAACCAAACAGTTGTACAGCTTCCATAAAACCTCTCTATTCTTGTAGTCTATGCTACAACTAATCAATGCAAGTAGCCGTTATGCCTTCTTAACCCACCCTATTATCTGTCTCTTATGTGGGACCTTGTCAAAGGCTTTGCTGAAATCTAACTTCATCAGCTGTACTACCCTCATCTACACAAGTGATCACCTCCTCGAAAAATTCTACCAAATTTGTTAGGCATGAACTCCCTCTGACAAAGCCACATTGACTATCCCTGATCAAATCCTTTCTGTCCAAGTGGTGATTAATTCTCTCCTTCGGAATTTTCTCCAATAGTTTCCCTACCCCTGATGTGTGACACACTAGTCTGTAATTAACTAGGAGAAAGTGAGGACTGTAAATGCTGGAGATCAGAGTCAAAAGTTGGTGCTGGAAAAGCATAACAGGTCCGGCAGCATCAGAGGAGCAGGAGAATCGACTTTTCAGGCATAAGCCCTTCTGCCCGAAACATCAATTCTCCTGCTCCTCGGATGGTGCCTGACCTGCTGTGCTTTTCCAGCACCACACACTCAACACTAGACTGTAATTCCTTGGTTTATCCCTACCACCCTTCTTGAAAAGTGGAGCTTCCTCCAGTCCTCTGGCACTTCTGTATGGCCAGAGAGGAATTACAAATTTTGGTCAGGGCCCTTGTGATTTCTTCCCTTGCCTAGTAAGTTTATACAGTGTCTTTATCAAGGCCAATAAATCCTTCCTCAGCTGAGATATCTATAAGCATTCAGGTGTGAGCACAGTACTAACCAGAACTATATTGTGAAAGAATAATTTCTGCCCTTCTGTCTTTCCAAATTTAACTAGCTTCGAGACATTAACAGCAAAGTAGTAAACATAAATGGAAGTGAATAAGTGATGGCACCTTAATGATTTGCAAGAATGAAAGTCTTCCACACATCAATTGCTAAATAACAATAGAACCATAGTTTGGTAGTACAGAACTTGAAAATAGCTGAAAGACGCATGTTGTCAAAGTGTTTTCTCTTTTGTTCATCAGGACAATTTGCAAGAATTATCAAATGTCAGAGGAAAATAACACATACTGTATGAGAGGACTCTACCCACTGGTCAGGAAGTGAACTCTGATTGGTGGAGGTGTTAACATGGAAAATGCACTAGTTACACAATAACTGACAATTAACTACCAAACATTGCTTACATTTTAAATTAGGCAGGCTGACTCTAGTCAAGGCATTGTTATGAGAAATGAACCAAAGGATATTTTGTTGAGTTTAAATAGTTACACTTTATGTACAGGTTTGTCTGAAAAGAACAGAACCTGTGTGTTAGTATATGTAGCTTCCAGTACTTGCAAAAGCGTCATACTGAGTAATACCCTCAAAGGATCTTAAAGGAGGAAATGCAAATAAAAGTGCCCAGGATGGTAATTGAGAAAATGTGACCTTGCCTGGCATCCAACAGGCATAGTCCTGCTCCACTGAGAACCTGGCTTCAGTTATGTGGGGAAAGAGAGGACTTTTATAATCAGATAGTAAATGTAACTCTCATAAGACCCCTACAGCACAAGACATTTTATTAATAACTATCAGGAAGGTCTGAAAAGCTGGGCTGTTGTGTCTAGAAAAGAGAAAGCTGAGGAGTGACCTGGTAGGGATCTTCAAAATTTTGACATGCAGACTTTGAGAAGATGTTTCCATTTGTGTGGGCATACAAAACTTTAGGTCATAAATATATTCACAAATAAATTCAATCGGGAATTCAGGAGAAGAAAATGATGAACATGTGGAACACACTAATGCTGAGGGAAAAATAAAGAGAAGAGCGAGATTGAGAAAGGTGAGAGGAAGCCACTGCACTGCCAAATACCATTTGAGCCATGTACATTCCATAGAAAACTATAGTGAAACAATGGGAAATGAACAGAATGACCAGGAATTAAATTATAGAAGGGTGAATTGAGAAATATAATTTAATGTATACCTTTGTCCTTTTACTGGTGCAGTGTTGAATCCACTCTAAATAAGTATTACAGAAGCTGGCTCTTGAGATTCCCTTGAGGCAATGATCATAGTCTTCATCAATGTTCACATTAAAAACCCCTGGGTCCCTATCAACATAATTCCATGTTGTGCACAGATGCAGGGCTTCCTGTATAGATTCATTGCGTAACCAGTCTTCCAGTTTTGGAGAACAAATCAAGTAATATATTATGCTCTGCCAAGAGAAATTCGTTAATACACAATCTCATCTCACTGTTGCAACAGATATGCACATTAATACCAACTGATTTCATTGATAATAATTCAAACAATACATTAAAAAATGACAAATGCCACATTTATTCATTGTTTAAAGCTGAAACATGAAATACACTTCTTAAAAGATTTGTTTTAAGATAGAAAATTACTTTAGTAAGGACTATTTGTCGAGAAATTTTAAAATAGAGTCACCCAAAAGTGCTTCACAGGGAAGGGAGAAAGGAAGTGCAAATCAAAAAAGGAGATGATAGAAAAGGAGAATGTGGGTTTTTAAGGGGAAGCATTATTGGAAGTTTATTCAGGGTATGGGGCTTAGGTTCAAAAAGTGTGAAAGGTTCTCATTTATTTTTCTGTCTGATTTAAAAGCTGTTCAGGGCACAAATAACTCGAATGCAAAGTTGTCTATTCAAATGTGTCACTTACATTATTTCATGACATAAAATTCAACTGCTCCCAAATCATTTTTAAAATCTGAGAGGTTCCTCTAGTTTATCTGATACTTCTGTCTTTATAATCAACCAGCTGTGCTTACTGTCATTGGTCACTTGCCTGTTATGCCCATAATTTGTTTTCTGTAACTATATTTCATTCTGATTGTTGTCCTCCATGTAGCTTTTACCATAATCACACCTTTCAGCCACAGATCTCACGTGACCCATGTTAATTAATCACTCCTACTCTGGGCATTAATGATGCTGGGCATGGCTAAGTGAATGGTTATATTGCACTCTGGGTCAAATAGTTATCGGTTTAAGCTCCATTCCAGACACCTGAGCGTAAAATCTAAAGTGAAACTGGGGTACAGTATTGTGGGAGTTCTGTACTCTTGGAGGTGCCATTTTTCAGAAGAAATATCCGAAGGGGCTTTATCTGCCCTTTGGTCAGTATCATATTGCTGTTTATGGGATTTTTGAAGTGATTGCACTTCAAAATAAAAGTATTTTATTAGTTGTAAGGCATTTTCGGTTGCCTAAGATTGTGCAAGGTTTTGTATATTTGAAAGTCTTTCTTTTTGCATTACTCACAATGCAAAATGCACTGACTGCAGCACTATTTAGTATCAAGTACAAAAGCACCGCTTAAACTATATTGAAAGGACTTGATAATTTCAGGAGGTTCAGCAGGTTTTTGCATTTCCCTGAGAGTGTTTACTCTTTTGGGTCAGGATATTTTGGATTTGGTGATGTGTAATTACACAGGTTTAATAAATGACGTCTGAGTAAAAGATCCTCTAGGAAACAGTGACCATATGTGTCATAGGAAGGATGTTGTTAAACTTGAGAGGAGGCAGAAAAGATCTTAAAAGATGTTGCCAGGACTGGAGGGTTTGAGTTAAAGGGACAGGCTAAATAGGCTGGGGTTTTTACCCTGAAGTGTCATGAAGGGCAAGGATAGGGCGAATAGTCAAGACCTTTTCGATAGGGTAGAGAAGCCCAAAACTAGAGGATGTAAGTTTAATGTGAGAGGGGAAAGATACAGAAGGGACCTAAGGGGCAACCTTTTAATGCAGAGGGTGGTGCATGTATGGACTGAGCTGCCAGAGTAAGTGGTAGAGGCTGGTACAATCACAACATTTAAAAGACATCTGGATTGGTACTTGAATATGAAAACTTTAAAGGGATAAGGGCCAAATGCTGGCAAATAGGATTAGATGAGTTTAAGATATCTGGTCAGCATGGACATGTTGGACCAAAGGGTCTGTTTTCATGCTGTATAACTCTACGACTTTAAATGTAAAAAGGAGTTAAGCTAATGTTGGTTAACCAGGGAAGTTAAAGATAGCATCAAATTGAAAGATAAAACATACAATGTGGCAAAGATGAATAATAAGCTAGAGGATTGGAATAGTTTTAATACCCAACATAAGAAAACCAAACAAGGGAGTAAATTAACTTTGAGGGTAAACTTGCAAGTAAGATCAAGGCAGACAGCTTCTTGAAGTATAATAAATAGGAAGAGAGATACCAAAGAGAACATAGATCCCTGAGTGAATGAGGTTGGGGAAATAACAATGGGAACCAAAAGAGCTGAATAAATATTTTGGATCAATTTTCACAGTAGAAGACACTAATAGCATTCCAAAATTACTAAATAATCAAGGGCAAAAGAAGGAGAAGAAATAAATACAGTAACTATCAAATACAAAAACTAGAGAAAAAGTGCTCTGTTAACTAATGGGTCAAATACCAATTAATCCCCTGAGCAGGATGGGATGCATCTTAGGACATTAAAGGAAGTAGTTATAGAAATAATGGATGCACTGCTAGTAATCCTCCAAGAATGCTTACAATATGGAAATGTCCCATAAGATTGGAAAACTTTTATTTCAAAAGGGAAGGAGTCAAGAAAAATAGGTAACGACAAGTCAGTTAATTTAACATCTCTAACTGGGAAAATATTAGAGTCTATACAAAGAATGTAATAGCAGAGCATTTAGAAATGGAATATATGATAAGTAGAGTCAACATGGCTCATGAAGAAGAGGATATCATGCTTGACAAATTTACTCGAATTTTTTAAGGAGGTGACAGACATGACATTTAAGCAGAAGCAGTGGATGTCATTTATTTGGATTTTCAGGAGGCATTTGTTAAGGTACAGCATATTAGACGACTTATTAAGAGCCAACAGTGTTGGAAGTAGCATATCAGCATGGGTGGGGGTGGGTTTGTAGTGAATATCGGACACCAGCTTATCCCTAGAAACGATAACAGAGATGTCAAGGGAAGGGAAGGGATGAGACAGAGATGGACCAGGTGAAGTCATAGACAGAGAGTTGGAATGAGGGGGCATATTCAAGATGGCAACCTCTAATTAGTGGAGCACCACAGGAATCATTGCTGGGGTAAAAATTATAATGTATAAAATTACTTGAATCAGGAAAGTGAACGTACATAGCCAAGTTTGCAGATGACACAAAAATAAAGAGAAAGGTGAATGATGAGGATGACAGAGTCTGCAGAGGGATATAGTTAGTGGGCAAACAATCGGCAGATGGAATATCATATGGGAAAATCTGAGGTTACACATCTTGGTGGGAAGAATAGAAGAACTAAATATTATTTAAACGGAGAAGGCCTGCGGAAAGCTACAGCAGTGAGTAATTTGGAAATCCTTGTGCATGAATCAAAAATAAAACTAACACACAAGTTCAGCAGGTAATAGGTAAGGAAAATGGACTATTAGCCTCCATTTCAAAAGGAATAGTATATAAATGTAGGGAGGTTTTGCTACACAGCTGAAATAACATGTCTCTTTGTAGGTTACTTGGAAAATTTCTTGTTCCAATCCTATTTAGGTCTCTCCCCACAGCTTCTCCTGATCCATCTCTATCTCATCCCTTCCCTTCCCTGACATCTTTGTTATCATTTCTAGGGATAAGCTGGTGTCTGTTATCCACTACAAACCCACCGACACTCACACTTGTCCAAATTTCCTGTAAGGACTCTATTTCATTCTCCCAGTTTCTCTGTCGCAACTGTCTGGTGAAGCCGCCTTCTGCAGAGTTATATCAGAGATGTCCACCTTTTTTCCTAAACTAAAGTTTCCCATCTACCATGGTTGACAGGAGCCTTAACAGTGTGCAACCCAGTTCCAGCTCTCATTCCTTATCCTCTTTGCCACATAACAATACAATCCTTTCCACCTATCAGCCTCTGCACCAAAGGATCATAAACTGCCACTTCCGCTACTACCAGTTGGATGCCATGACCAGGCACACATTCCCCTCTCCTCCCTCGTTAGTATTTTGCCTGGACCGTTCCCTCCTGGACAACTCCTCCTCCATTCCCAACACTTCCCCACAACACCTTACTGTCTAAATGCAAAAGGTACAACACTTGCCCATTTGCTTCCTCCGTCCTCACTATCCAAGTGACAGTCACATTTTTTACCTGCACTTCATTCAATGCAGTGTACTGTATTAACTGTTTGCAACGATCCCCTCGACATTGTGGAGACAAAACGAAGACTGGGTGACTGCTTTGTGGAACACCTGCATTCTCTTTATAAAAATGACTGAGCTTCCAGTTGTTTGTCACTTCAACACACCATCATTCTGACTGGCCAACATTTAGGTCTGAGGCCTGCTGTAGTGTTCCAGTGAGTCTCAGTGCAAGCTGCAGGAATTGCATCACACTGCCTGCTTAGGTTCCTTATAACCTTGGGGACTCAATGTCAAGTTCAATCACTTTAAAACCTGTACTTCCTTCCATGTCTTTTATCGATTCCCATACCCTAGGTTCTGTCATAATATGGGGTGTTTCCAGCACAGCCAACTCATTTTCACCCATTCACAATCCCGAATTTCACCTATCCAGCTTTTCCTCTTCCCTGGCTTGCTATCAACAGTCTCTCTGTCTGCCTAACTTTTGTTTCTTTCTCTCTCTGGACTCCATCTCCACCTATCCCCTCCTCTTCCCAAATCCTCCCCGCATGCTGCCAGACCTGGAGCAAGAGTAGGGCAACTGGCCAATTGAGCCTCCTCTGCCATTCAATAAGATCATGGTTGATCTTTTTGTGCACTTAGCTCCACTTACCCACCCGCTCACCATAGCCCTTAATTCCTTCATTGTTCAAACATCTGTCTAATTCTGCCTGAAAAACATTCAACGAGGTAGCCTCAATTGCTTCACTAGGCAGGAAATTCCACAGATGCACAATCTTTTGGGAGAAGAAGTTCCTCCTCAGCTCAGTTCTAAATCTGCACCCTCTTATATTGGGGCTATGTTCCTAGTTCTAGTTTGACCCGCCAATGGAAACAACCTCCGTGATTCTGTCTTATCTATTCCTATCATAATTTTATATACTCTTCACAAGTTACTTTCCTACCTTTCTTTGTGTTTTCATCAAATTTACTTACCATACCTTTGTTATAATTTATATAAACAACTTGAAGGATTCAAAATTCAAGCTTTGCACTGATCCATTGGTCTCCCTCCCTTTTTGAATACACATTTGGACATTAAGCATGCTGCTCACTACCCTTGCTACTCTATGTAACAGGCATCTTTCATTGTTATAATGGCAAGTTGAAACTTTGTAGTGTGAGATGGTAAAAGTAGAAGTCTTCAAGAACTGTAATCAGTGAGCAAATTTATTAATTGGCAGTGATGTCACAGACACTGCACTGCAAGGACTTTAAGTGCACCTTATGCAGTTGTGATAGCACCAAATGCAGCCTTTTAAATAAGGAATTATTTACACTATTTTCCAATCTAAATGAACCTTCCCTGAATCTAGAGGAGTTTGGAAAATTAACGCACTAATTTCACTATCTCACTAGTCTTTTCTTTTAACATCCTAGGTTGAAATTTTTCAAGACGTAGTGACATGACAGCCTATAACGCTAGCAATTTACTTAGTACCTTTTCTCTGGTCACTGTAATCTTCCTGTATTTCTCCCTCGCTTCCATTTCTGGATTTACAGCTGATTCTCGGATAATGTTTTGTAAATGCCTTTTCAATTCACCTACTTTCTCACCATTCCTCATTAATTCCTCAGCCTCACTTTCCATAAAACCAAAACCCATTTTGTTGACTCTTCTCTTTTTAAAAACATTATCGAGAAACTCTAATCGTGTTTCTACATTTCTAGTTTAGATTTCTCGAGTACTTTTTTTTCCTTCTTATCAATCTGGTGGTCATCCTTTGCTTTTCTTCTGTCCAATTTTCTGACCTTGTGCAAGTGTATGTTTTTTCTTTCAGGTCGATACCCTCTTCAACTCATTTTAGTTAACCACAGATGGTTGGTCCTCCCTTCGGAATTTTTCTTTCTCAATGGAATGAAACTACGCCATGTACACTGAAATATCCTATTAAATGTCTGCCACTATCACCATTTACCCTTAACCTGATTTGCCAGTTCACTTTAGCTGGCTCTGTTTCATGCCCTCATAATTGCCCTTAATTAAGTTTAAAATTCTTGTCTTGTACATACACTTCTCTCCCTCAGACTGACTGTAAAGTTCAATCAAATTATGCTCATTGCTACCCAGGGGCACCTTCATTACGAGTTCATTAATTAACCTATCTCTTTGCAATAACATCAGGCCTAAATAGCCTGCTTTCAAGTTGGCTCCATATTGTGCTGTTGGAAGAAATTCTTCCAAAAATAGTCTAACATCTAGGCTACATACACTGGTTCTGAAGAAGAATCATTGGTTTCTCTCCACAGGTGCTGCCAGACCTGCTGAGACTTTCCAGGAGTTTCTGTTTGTGTTTCAGTTTTACCATCTAGGCCACCTATGCCCATCTGTTTGTAGATTAAAATCTCCCATGATTATCACCCTGCTTCTGACAAGCTCCCATTATTTCTTTCTTCATACTCTATCTTATGATGGGGATAATACGGGGATAAATTGAATTCAAATGTCAAAAGCTGCGTTGGTGAGGTTCAGATCCATGCCCCCAGAGCATAAACCTGGGCCTCTGGATTACTAATCTAACCACATTACCGTTATAAAACTGCCTCTCCAAACGCTCATCCTTTAGGTTCTCCTGCCATCCCCATACAATCCAGCAGTGATTATCTAACACATCCATCCTCACAATATCCCGTCTTCTCGTGATCAGTCAGAAAGTTAACTCTCTTTTTATTACTCAATTGGATGCTTTTTAAGTGTCTAGTTGAACAGACTTCTTCTTCATTTCCCAATATTTAATAACCATCAAACAAAAATGTTTGATTAGAATTATTTTAAAAAGCTCAGTTTTTAACATGGTGAAGTATCCTAATACCTCCACCTCTACATGGTGCAAGGAACAGAAAGAAAGTTGGGGACATTCTTATAGTACAACAAGCAGCCATGGCATCCTCCTCTACTCACTCTGTGGACTTCCAATCTTAACACATCCTTCCTGTCAAACCCCTGTGTAAAAATAAAGAGGCTGGCTTCCAGTGTAGGCTTCCATCCTGGTCCCAGAGGAGGCCTGGCCTTTGTTACTTCTCGCACCAGGGAGCCAGTCTTCACCTCCCTGAACTTCTTGAGTACTGCCAATAATGTTACTGCGCACAGGATGCAATTAGCACAGGCACAAATGATTCTTGTGGCCTTTTGTGTCATAGTCTGTTGACATCATGGGCCAAACCTGTGCAACGTGCATTAGCCAATCCAGTGTTATGTACTCAATTTTAACAATCCTATGAATTTATTCTTGGGCTTTGCTCACAGCTGTGTCCTGAATTCTAAATTCCTGAGACTTGGCAACACCATTGTCAGTAAAGATACAGTTACCACAGGAATTTCTAGTCAGCTTTTGATGGGCTACCATTAAATATATATAAACCCAAATCCAACTTCATCCCACTTTCCCAGTCTCCCAGTTATTGTCCAAAAATTGGAGTCTGATTCTTGTTGCTTTATTAAAGCTGGCAGTTCTGACAGCCTGTAGGTGGAACACAGCTTAAGAAATGTAGGAGGTGGAGACAAATAGACCTATTTATGAAACAAAATAACATATTAGCGACTTACTGGCATACTACTACCTTTACATAATAGGTGATAAGCATCTTTCTGAGGTCAAACATCTGCAACATACACGCTGCATTGTTGTCGCTGATGCTATAGCCTTCTAGTACATATTTAGAGGATGTAACTTCCCAGGCCAGCCAGCGCTGGATGAAAGCAGCATTGAATGACAACATGTGAGGCAAATGTCCTGGTTCACAACAACAGCAGCAGCCCTCATCATCCTCAACACCCTCTGTTATTGCTTCAACTTCCCTCTGCTGGCAATATGTACCTGGAAAAAAAAAGATTTTGTTTTACACTCGGAAAGACAATTCACAAGAAATACCAATGCTGAAGAAAAACAACCGTTTTATACGGCATGAGAACAAATGTTGGAAAATGAATTCTGATTAGTAGAGGCACTGCCATAGTGAATACACCAATTAGCTGATGACTGACAGTTAACTGCCAAGAATAGAAGTTATTGAAAAAGCTCAACAGGTCTGGCAGCATGTGAAGAGAAATCAAGAGTTAACATTTTGGGTCCGGTGACCCTTCCTCAGAACCTCAAATACCTGAAACAATAACTCTGATTTCTCTTCACAGATATTCCAAACCTGCTGTGCTTTTCCAGCAACTTTTGCTTTTGTTTCTGATTTACAGCATTCACAGTTCTTTTGGTTTTTAATTAACTGTCAAGCTTCATTTAAATTTATATCAGGCATATTGAATAACAAATGAAGCAGTGAATGGCTGTCACCTGTTTTGCTGAGCTGAAACAGGTGCAATGTGTTTTGTGTTCTTTCTGACTGCAGAGAACAAGACCATGTGTCTTAATATTTGAAGTTTTCAGTAACCATACTGCAAATTAAATTGATAACCTTAAACTGGTTGTCAGCATAATTATTAGCACACTTAGAATTGTTCACAAAATGTCCAATCACAGAATCACATCTACTGTGTTTTTATTTTTGCAAGGCACAAGCCTTTGCATAGTCAGCTTGTTGTGAACAGCCAGTCTTTATATATAGGCCTATATTTAAGCATCACATTGGCACTGAAATTCAATTACCACAAAATATATTTGTGTGATAGGCTGAATATCTTTTTGGCCGGAGATATCCTGTTAGCACTGATCATTACTTGTGTTGATACTGCATGCTGTGGAAGCTACGTATACAAATGCACAGATAATAGTATAAAAAATGTACTATGCATTTATACTCTATGACTTGCACTATGAAATTTAAAAGAATGACTTAAATTTGTTTTGCATTTTAATGACCACTAGATATTCCAAACACTTTATAGTCAATTAAGTACTTTTAATCATTGTTGTAATTGTTACGACCAATCCCAGGCAAGATTCCCCAATTTGTGATAGGTCCAAACAGGATACCTCAAGGCTTAAGCTCCCAAGTGAGGAGGTGGTTCGCCTTGGTTATTCATCCACCCAAGTTGCTGAAGAACAACATCTCATTTTCGACTTGGGGCTCTTGTAGCCTCTAGGACTCAACATCAAATTCAATAACTTTAGAGTCTGATTTAATCTTTTTATGTTTTTCCCAATCCCAATCCTGTTATAACCTGGGTTACTTTTAGCACAGTTATCCATTCCCACGTATACCTAGGCCCATTATCATATTGTATGGGTTGCATTCAGCACAGCCAACCCATTTTCTCAGTCTCAACTCTTATTATCACTTGATAAAAGCAAATTACTGTGGATGCTGGAATCTGAAACCAAAAGAGAAAATGCTGGAAAATCGCAGCAGGTCTGGAAGCATCTGTAAGGAGAGAAAAGAGCTGACATTTCGAGTCTAACTGACCCTTTGTCAAAGCTAAAAAAAGGGGAGAAATAGGGAGGTATTTATACGAGGCTGAGAGAAGGTGAGTCATAGCTCCAGAAGCTTTTGTACCATTCACTTATTCAGCTTTTTTTCTGTCCTGGCCTGATATCTATAAACTCATTGTTTACACCCACTTCAAATTTCTCTGTCTCTCTGGGCTCCCGTCTCCACCCACCCGCTCATCTCTCTCTCTCTCTCCTCCATCCACCTGCCCCTAAATCTTTAGCTTCAGCATAAATACCACTTTTTCTAAACTACTAAAAACAATTCTGATGAAGTCACCAGACTCGAAGTGTTGACTCTACTTTCTTCCCAAGATGCTGCCAAATCTGCTGAGTTTGTCCAGCAATTTCTGTTTTGAAACATTGAAGCTTAAAAAGTACACACAGGCTTTTGAATTGCTTGTGAAGGCCATACGGTTAAATATTGCAATTGTTGCAGTGAATGTTATCAGTCGTATTAACGTGTAGTTGAATAGTCACTTTTGAGACTCTTGGATTTGTAGATTATTAGAAAAGATATTTGTCACAGAGTGAGACAGTCTTTTCCCTTTTCTTTACTTCTGGTGCACAGGTATTAAAATGGATGTTCTCAGAGTTGCAACCTCACAACCCAGTAGTTCACACACCAGGATGTCAAACCACTAACGCACACAGAACAGGGTAGAAGCTCAACTTCAATCCCTGTTTCTTGAAAGGGGAAAATTCAATTATATATTTTGCCCAGAATGCTGTTTTTTTTTAAACCATCATGTTTGAAGTCTAAGATATTCCATGGAGATCTCAAATTTAGTTGGAGTGCTTTGAAACTTCTTTGAAACTTCTTTGAAACTTCTTTGAAACCTTTGCAGGTGTAACATTCTAGATTCTCCCTCTCCAGGTAGCCACTGAATTTACATCTGTGGTCAAATTATGACTGAACTTTTTAAAAAAATATTGCAATTAAAATTTAATATGTCCCTATGTAATAGATTTTTTGGTCAACGGTCATTGGCAGTAATATATAAATATAAAGAATTGTAGAATGCCTACAGTATGGAAAGAAGCCATTCAGCCCATCGAGTCTGCATCGGTCCTCCGAACAGCAACTCAGCCAAACCCAGTCCCTGCCATAACTCTGAAGCTCCGCATTTTTATCATGGCTAATCCACCTACATATCCTGCGACACTATGGACCATTTAGCATGGCCAATCCACATATCTTGCACATCTTTTGACTGTGGGAGGAGCACCCAGAGTAAACCCACTCAGACACAGACTGACTGTCTATGTGGAGTTTGCACATTCGCTCGAGGCTGAATTGAATCTAGGTCCCTATCGCTGTGAGGTAGCAGTACTAACCACTTCGCCATTGTGTTGCCCATATTGTAAATTTCTTGGAAATAAATTCAACAATATATGTCATAATATATGCACCATGTATTTTGAATTTGTTACTTATGTAATAATAATAGTGTTAATAATAAAATATTTAATACCAGTGTACTAAGAAAACAGTGACAGGATTAGACAGTCAACATGGATTTGAAAAAGGGAAGTCATGCTTGACAAATTTACTGAAATTCTTCAAGGATGTAATTAGTAGTGTTGACAAGGGGAAATCAGTGGATGTGGCTTACTTGGACTTTTGGAAGGCATTAGATGAGGTCCCACTTAAGAGATTAGCAAATGAAATTAACTGCATGGAATCGGGGGTAGTGTACTGACATGCATAAGGTCTGGGTGGTGGACAGGAAATAAAGCCCAGGAATAAACTGGTTATTTTATGAGTGGCAGCCAGTGACCACTAGGATACTACAAGAATCAGTGCTTAGACCACAGCCATTCACTGAGTGACTGGGCAAATACATGGCAGATCAAGTATAATATGGATAAATATGACATTATCCACTTCGATAGCAAAATGACGAAGGCAGATTATTATCCAAATGGTGACAGATTGAGAAAGGGAGAAGTGCATTGAGACTTGGGTTTACTTGTACACCAGTTGCTGAAAGGATGTGTACAGGCGCAGGAGGCAAATGGTGTGTTGGCCTTCATAACAAGAGAATTCGAGGACAAGAGCAGGGATGTCTTGCTGCAATCATACAGGCCTTGGTGAGACCACAGCTGGATTAGGGTGTGCAGTTTTGACTTCTTTATCTCAGGAAAGATGCTCTAGCTATGCAGGGAGTATAACAAAGACTTACTAGACTGATTCCTGGGATAGTAGGACTGATATATGAAGAGATAATAGATCGAGTAAGACTATTTGCATTGGAGGTTAGAAAAAAAGGAGGGATCTCACAGAAGCCTATAAAATTCTAACAGGACTAGGTAGGGTAGAGGCAGGAAGGATTTTCCTGATGAGTGAGGAGTCTAGAACCAGAGGTCACAGTCTTCAGGATGGACCATTTAGGACTGAGATGAGGAGAATTTTCTTCACCCAGAGCATGATGAGCCTGTGGAATTTTCTGCCACACAAAGCTATTGAGGGCAAAACATGGATTTTGTTTTTAAGAAAGAGACAGGTATGGTTCTCAGGGCTAAAGGGATCAAAGAGTAAGGGGGCAAAAGTTGGAAAAAGGTACTGAGTAGGATGTTCAGTCATGATCATACTGAATGGCAGAACAGAACAGAAGGGCTGAATGGTCTAATCTTGTTCTTACTTTCTATGTTGGTATGTTACTTGTCACAGTGTCATTTGAAATTCTGGTTAATAGTGGAACACATTTCTTTGTAGAATCCCTACAACGTGGACACAGGCCATTTGGCCCAACAAGTCCACACCGACCCTCCGAAGAGTCACCCATCCAGAACCATTCCCCTACCCTATTATTCTACATTTACTCCTTACTATTGCACCTTACCTACACACTCCTGAACCCTATGGACAATTTATCATGGCCAATTCATTTAACCTGCACATCTTTGGATTATGGGAGGAAACCGGAATACCCGGAGGAAACCCACGCAGACACAGGGAGAACGTGCAAACTCCACACAAACAGTTGCCTGATGCTGGAATTGAACCAGGGTCCCTGGCGCTGTGGGGCAGCAATGTTAACCACTGAGCTGCAATTTCTTCTCCTAAAATTTATTGCAATCTAACATATAAAAATAACAATTAAATGGATATAGCACCTTATCGCCTTCTCAAAAAAATCCAAAAGTGCTTACATTAATTAATTAATTGTGAGTCTCCAACCATTGGAGTTCTGGTAAATACAATATCCACACAGCAAGATCCCACAAACTGCAAATGCGATGAATGACCATTAAGCTGATTACACAGGATTCTCATGCCATGTCTTTGGTGTTTTATAATGGTCTTTTAAAATGTCACACATGATATTTCTCAAACGATGACAACTCTATTTAGTGCAAATTACACATACAGGAGTAAGGCACTAATCATTTCTGTCAAGGTTTCCCAGATCCTCTCCCAAACAGTCATCATTAAATTATTATCAATCCTATCTCTTTCATTGCCCTAGGTTACTGCAAGTATTTTTTGTAACTCCTATAAATGCAATTTTTTCTTTTATTTTTATATAATGGTTTCTACAACAAAGACTGTTTTGTCTGATTGAATCCAGATTGTTTTTTCAGTGTTTAAAAGCTTCTTGACCGATTAAACAGTTTTGATAGCTTACTCCTGTTTGCTCAATTTTGATGCTTCTATAGCTTTTGATACTGTCACTGTGAGCAATTTGAATACTATTGTGCCTGAATTCATATCCATATTCTTGTCTGTGTGTACAAATTTATGTTCATGCCAACTGCAACCAGTGAAAATCGAAATAACAACATTAATCAATCGCCACAAATTCAATTCACTTGTGGCGGTGTCTGTACATGTGTCATATCAAATACAGTTTTGGGGACATGATTCACTATCAATGCTTGCTACAGCAGGTCAACCATCATCCCCCCAGTGAAGACTGGGGAGCATTCTCTCCCAGGCAACCTAATCCCTATCACCAGCTATACACGAGTGACGTGTTTAGATCAACTCCCAGTCTTTCCAACGCACATCATATTTTTTGCAGAAGGTAATGGTTCTGAAGGGGTTAATGTTCATGTTATATCTGCTCCACCCATTCCATTGATGTCATACACACAATATGGATGGACACAAGGAGTTCTACTGTAGCCTTCAGAGGGAGCAGATGTATCTGTACCAGCTCCATAAGGTCCTAGTAGTTATGCCTGACCAAATGTAGTGGTACTAAATGCCGTTATGCAACAAAGCTTCTTGTTATCTAAGAACAGTGACTCTTCTGTAGATAATCTATAATGGTGTATTCTGTATTACTAAAAAGGTCCAAGGCAAAGTAAAGACAAAGGGGAATGGTTGCAGCAAACTACCCCAAACAACCTCATCCAGTACTACTTGCAGAAAGAGGTGGCATATACTTGTCTGAAGTAACTTGTCTGAAATTGCTAATTACAGATGCACTTAAATGCTAAAGAATTCACAAAACCACACATATCTGATTTAGAACCATTCCATTCTTATTTGTATCTTTGGATTAATTTTTATTCCTCATACTCCTGCCAAACCATAAATAAATAAGGTAACAAATGTTCAAACTGCTAAAATCCAACATTAAGGACTATGTAATGTAGGTACCAAATTGGAACATTCAATCTAATTCTCTACTCATCTTATTCTCTCCTAATCTGTATCACAAAAATATGACAAAAAATAATTAAATATGTAAACACAGAATAAAATATGGCATAAAAATGTTTGGAAAGACATCCAATATTTACCTTTCAATTCAGCAGCAATGAAATCATGAATTTTACCATTAAAACACAATGTGATAATTAAACCGAAGGCAAGGCAGTCTCAGTGACAGCTTGAGGTTGGTAGCATGGGATTTTTTATGGCTACTAGTGCAGATGTCTGCAGAATATTAACATAATTCAAAATATAGTCATCCATAAAAATAATTGAATGTTTATGTAAAGGCAATTAAAGAATTGCATTTAGATTGAGCCTGTCATAGCTTCAGGACATAGCAAAGTGCTTAATAATCAAGTCTAAATTCTAGTAAATTCTACTGGAATGTAACAATACTATAAATAGTTTGTACACAGCAAGGTGAATTACCAGATAATGGATTATATCCGCAATATTCATGGCTGCTACAGATCCAGAAAATCCCTAACCAACAGGTTAAAACATGGTACCTCAGTAACACCCTAAAGACTTTAAAATGCATATTCTTTTATCTTCTGTTTGTATTGAATACTATCCCTTTTTAAGATTGTACTTGTATTTGTGTGTTTGATGTTATTATGTTATTATTTTTCTCAGGGTTAGCAATAAAATTGCACCTTCTTTCATGCAATCGAACTTTGAAATTATCTCCCAATTTATTCTGGTGAACTAATTAAATAAATTTTAATTTGAGTGATGCATAGCCTCATACTAAAATGAACATTTAATTTTTGTTGTGTCAGCAAAGAAGTTTGAAAAGTAGGGTACCAATTCATCCCTCCCCACCAGTTGTAAAAATCATATCAAAGCAACTGATCTCTATTTAATTGTCTGTTCCTCCTAAGTCTACTACATGTGTCAACAAGCCTCAATTTGCCTATACAATCCTACTCTGATTTTACGAAGACTGGAGCTTACCTCTGAACTCAAGTCCTCTGAGCTGAAAAGTTACAAGGCCGTTGCCAATTTCTACCAAATGAACAAGGGCATTGAGGTAATCTGAGGCTAAGATGAAGCAGTCACCCGTGCTGTAGCTTCCCCAGCGACCCAGGATCAAGTCACCACACAAGCTCTGCTGCAGCGACCTTGTTAAGTGCTCGTAGAAGATGGAGTTTAAATTGTTATCGTCAGCCCCTGGATGTGCAAACACCAAATGGAAGAATTAATTTTCAAGCCTGGGGTTTAAATAGAATAAATAATGTCACTGAACCATGTTGTAAACATGTTGAACAATGCTTATTATTGGCTAATATTTGTGCATATACAACTTATCTGCTCAGTGCATTAGCTGGCAACTGAACAGCAGAAATTCTGGAGGTGAATAGACTGTGTTATCTTTACCAACCTTTCACCTTAAAACCCACATAAGATATTTACTTTATTTACTTAGGAACATACAGCTCAGAAATTAGACATTTAGCCCAACCATTCCATGTTGGTGTTAATGTTACATATGAGCCTTCGTTCACCTTATTTCCTTTCTTCTTATCATATCTTTTATTCTTCTCTCCCTCATATACTTCTCCCGCGTCCCATAAATATATTAATGCTTTTTACTTCAAATACGTCAAAGTCCAAATTTCACATTTCTATCACTCTCTTGGTAAAGGCATTTCTCATGAATTCCCAATTGGATTTATTAGTGAGCACCTTATCACTATAGGCTCTAAGTTCAGCCTCCTGCAGAAGCAGAAACATTTTCTCTGTGTTTACCCTATCAGCTGGCTTCTCAACCTTCCTTTTTTGGGAGTAAATAGCTCCAATCTGTTCAGTCATTCCTGGTAAGTATAATCTTTCAGTTCTGGAATCATTCTTGTAATTTTTTTTTATCATATATTGTAGAGAAATACAATTATACATAATACTCTGAGATTCGAATATGGTCCCTCAACAACAGATTCATAGTACAAAACCTGCCTGCTGCTTACTCACCCTCCCTGACCTGTCTCCTCTTTCATAGGGAGCTCCGTACCCATTCTTGGGCCAATTGGGGTTCTTAAGTGGCAAATTAATCACCAGCTCACAGCCTCAACCTGCTACCATTGCGATTTTACCCATAGCAGGGGAGAATCCATGCCATGCGGGTAGCCCAATCACTTCAGCTGAATAAGTTGTTGTTGGACAAGAGAGCGGAGACCTCCTTTGTCGACAGTCATTTGTGTCCTTCAGAGGGACCCCTCCAAAGTCACAGCCTCTAAAATCCAACTGCTCTAACCCCTCACTCTTTCTTCTCATTGGTGTCTGCCAACAAGGCCTTGCCAATAGCTTGGATTTATCTTCAGTCCAGCCTCCATCAGCTCATTTCTTTGGGGACTGGCTGTAATCCCAGCAATGAATGAAGGTGGCAATGGTGGGACTACATAGCTGTTGATCAGATTGGCCAGCAAATTCCTAAAGTAGTACTTTGTCCCTAGATGGGGAAAAAGTGTCCCCTTTAGCAAATCAACATCCCATCTCTCAGAAGAATGGAAGTAATAAACACTGTCACTTTCACTAACAATCAGTCATGAAGCCTTGCTTCTGTCATGGCTACTGTATATAAAAATATAAAATCTCACATTCTGAACTTTTAGCTTTTCCATTTAACATGCTCTATTAAAAAAAAGGAAATCCCTATCTATATCTGTTATCCTATAATTAGAACCTGCAGCCAGCAGGACTGCAACTCCTCTAGTGGAGAGGAGTGACATTGTGACATTCTGGAAGTCTTTCGCTGATAATGTGTATTAGGTATAAGCAGGTTGAAAAAGAGTAAGTTTTGAGTTTTGTGAAACAAGAGATTCAGCTGAACATGGCTCAGATCAGACAAGAACTTGCAGTTAACAATGGGGTGCTGGAGGCAAGGGTAACAGGTTAACAAGGCGGAAAAGCATTCATTACGTAGAGCCATTTAACAATATTGGAAGCATTCAGTATATAATGTCAGTTTAACAAGGTGAAAAGTATCATATGTGAAGCCAGCTAAGGTTAAGAATATTCACAGCAGATGGTTTAATCTTTACTATTGACACTTGCTGATTGTAACGGTCACCCAATCAATCTGTATTTGCCTTATCTGGATGCTCTTCCCTGTAAAATGACTATATAATTCATTAAGAAACTGCCGTTTGAGAGAGAACCCATGTCCTTGTGCACATGGGGGAATCATTCTCCCTCCCTACAGGGCCCAGAATAAAGGTGAAGGAGGCAAAATTACTCTACCTCCGAGTGTTTTGCTTCAACTGAGGGGGGAATGAGACAATATCTCAAAGACCACAAGATAATTCGAGTGGGAAATGAAACAGGTCACATTGGAAACATCCTTATAAAACACTGTTTGGCCTCAGTTAGACCTTTGTGTTCAATTTAAGCATCACACTTTTGAACGGATAGTAAAGGTGATGGGGAGGGTGCAAAGGAGTTGTATAATGCCAGAACCAGGACTTCTAGGTGGTGTAGAGAAACTGGAGATGCTGGGCTTGCTTCCTTTACCTTGAAAAGAGGTTCAGAGGAGATTTAGTAGAGGTATTCAGAAATATTAATGGTTTTGGTAGAATAGATGGGAAGAAACTTTCCAACTGGCAGGAGGGTCATTAAGTAGAGGGTAGATATTAAAAGTAATTGGCAGGAAAATCCAACACAGCAGATTATCATGACCTGGAATAGATTGCTCGAAAGGGTGATAGAAGTAGATCCAACAGAATTTTCAATGGGGAATTTACTAAAAAAAAATCTTTTTAACAAATCTGCAAGGCTATGGACGAAGAGAGGTAAGTAAACACAATTGGATAGCTCTCTCAAAGAGTTAATATATGCATAATGGCTGAATGGCCTTCTCAGAGCCATATCATTCTATGATGCAGAAAGTAGCCACTTTTGAATTAGGGCTGGGACTCATTATTGAAAGAGAACAGAAAGAGTTTTATCTGAAATTAATCTCAGAATGCATTAAGATTGACACTTTCTGAAACAGCATCTCTCACCTCAAGGAGCACAGAATTCACAGGAACATTTCATTCTTGCTGTGATTATATTTTTAGGGGCTAGCCAAACCCATCATATCAAAGTCTGCATTACGATGCCAAGGGAAGCTAACTGCAGTTGTACTATATTTTCTTCTTACCAGTACTTCTGTTTATCTGTGAATCCAGTCTCGTATTTGAATGATCCACCCGTTTGGTGCTGAAAAAAAGCCATAAACAATTTTATAAACTTTGAAAATTACCTGTTGACTGTACATTTTATTGATCACAGTGTGATAACTAAGTGTACAGATGAAGAGGGACAGCTCCAAGAATAACTGGACCAATACAAAGAGACATAATTCAGGTATATTTTAAAACCATATATTTTGTCCTTTACGTATTTTCATTTGTAATTCTGCTTTCATACCTATGATTGGAACTTCCTGTCATTTAATGCTATAATTAGAACCTGTTGCATCGTCTCCATTGGTAGGAGAGTGTAATTACAACATGACAGTTTCCAAATGGAGTTCCCATTGTATACATGATCTCAGAAATGTACAAGCTAAAGTTTTAGAGGGGTGCTTGCAGATTCTTAATAATTTATAGATGCATTTTCACCACAAACTTTGTTTCCAAGTTTTATTTGTCATTAAAATGCAGGAAAAGAGGGGATTATCAAACAATTTTAACTGACATTTCAAATTTGGTCGCTATCACACTGACAGTTTCCCCGTACTTTTGTTTTCTCCTTTCTCCTTCTCTCCTGCAGTTGTTGACTACTTGACATGGGATGATTTCTCTAGCCATTTCTGCAGTACGTCACATCCAGAACTCAATCTTCATTTTCAACAGCAAGAATTGGCATACTATTTATCACAGTCAAACCCAAACTCATTTTTTCCTGAATTGTGTACATGTGCATCTTCAATAATCACTGAAAAAAAGCATTTGGGAATAGGAACCAATGTTAATTTCCCACATCTCGCTTTAGTCACGAAGTCATTACCTAGTCTCACAGTCATTACCTAGGTTCAGGTTAGTCATCTCAATGTAAACTGAGAACGGAACCTGGGATTGATAGGTTTTACATGTTGTAATGCATTGGAGATATACAATGTAATATGTTAAACTTAAACGGATTTTCCTACTGTCTGCACAAGAGTGAAAGGGTTAAATCTTCTTTCAAAATTTCTAAAATAATTGAGGAATTACAATGTCAACCATACCAAACATAATCACAACATATATTGTAATATTTTAGGAAAGTGAGAGTGTATGATAGAGCAAATAAAGATAAATAATTTTCCTTGGGTTGAAATCTAGAGAACATTTGATTTGATTGGATTTGATTTATTACTGTCACATGTATTAAGGAAAAGTGAAAAGTGTTGTCATATATGCTTTACAGACAGCTCGTACTATACTCGTGCATCATGGTAACAGAGCAGAGTGCAGGATACAATGTTATAGCTGCCGAGAAGGTGCAGAGAGAGATCAACATTAACATTAAAGTCGTCTGTTCAAAAGTCTATTCAGGGAAGAAGCTGTTTGTACATGTATATAAACTTTTATACCTTCTGCCCAACAGGAGAAGGTGGAAGAGAGTACGTGTGGGGTCTTCGATTATGTTGGTCACTTTTCTGATGCAGCAAAAAGTGTAGATGAAGTCAATGTATGGGAAGCTGGTTTATGTGATGGACTGGGCTGTGTGTGCAACTCTCTGTAGCTTCTTTCAGTCTTGGGAAGAGCAGTTGCTATATCATGCTATGACGCATCCAGATGGGATGGTGAATCTATAAATTGGGCACATAGAAATTGGTCATTGGCAAAAGAACGAGAGGGAAGATGGACAGAATTTCTTTGCACAGTGGGTTATGTTGATCTGTAATGTACTGCTTGAGTGTGTGGTGGAACCAGATGCAATAGTCACTGTTAAAAGAAAATTTGATAAAGACTTAAACAAAAGGAAAGAATAGGGGTATCCTAGTTGGACAGTTTTTCAAACAGGTGACATACATACAATGGACTAAGTGGCTTCCTTCAGTGCTGTAGGATTTTATGAATGAATTCAGATGGTCTTAAACTAATTGTCCATTCGTAGTCTTCACTGCCAACGTCACTGCTCTTAATTCCAACTTTGCAGCATGACCAGAGAATTGGGTGAGGGGTGAAGTTGCCCAAATGATGACAAGGGGGAAGAGAGGAAGGACACTTTCTGCAACTGATCAAAGCAATCAGACAATTTTCAAAATGAAATCTTCTTACTTATAATTCCTCTCCCAGAACTTTACTGGTCTAGCATAGGACATCATGAAAATGGCACTACCAAGGAATGGAGAAAGAGGAGTGGAAAAAAGTGAAGATACAAGAGCTTGAATGAACAGCATAGCCGAATCTAAAGTCATGCAGTTAAGGAAATGATTTCACAGTTCCTGTGCAAGCGATGTAGATATTTAACTAAACGAGTCAACAAATTAAATGATTGGGACACTGGTGATCTGACACATTGATTGATATATATACACACTGGCTACTAGTGAAACCTTAGACCCAAATTTAAAGTTTAAGGGCTTTTAAAGGTCAGTCAGCAGAGTGTTTTATTGTATAGATTTATATTATAAACTCTGACTTCTCTAATCAAAGTTATAGCTTCTACACAAGTCAAGCCTGCCTCAGAATTAGAAGGTTATGGGCTTAAGCTCCACTTCAGATAATGGAGCACAGAATTCAGGGACACATTATTAATAATAGTACTGAAGAAGTGCTGCAATGATTGAGGTGCTATCTTTTAACTAAGACATTAAACCAAGGCCTCAGGTGAATGAACAATTTCCCATGATACTATTTTGAAAAGCAATAGGGGAGTTCTCATATCTGGCCAATACTTGTTCTTATTGCTAAGACTGATTATCCAATCTTTATTATATTGCTGTTTGTGGAGCACTGCTTTGTGCTAATTAACTGCTGTGTTTCCTACATTACAATAGTGATAATATTTCAAAAATAGCATGAGCTATTCCAAAGTTCTGAAAAGTGCTGTGTAAATGTTTCTTTCCTCCAGCAATTGATCTTTCATGTCTGTTACCATGAAGTTCTCCAAGGTTCTATCCTTAACCCTCTCCCTTTCCACATTTACGTGTTAATCCTCGGTAATATAATTCAAAAAGGCATCAAATTCCACACCTAGATCTACCTCTCCACCATCTCTCCTTGTCCCTCACTGTCTCTGATTTGTCACACTGTCCAACATCCAGATTTGGAGAGTCACAATTTCCTCCCATTAAGCACTGGTAAATCATAGCCATTATTTTTGATCCCTGCTACAAACTATTTATCTTTGCTATTGACTACATCTCTCTCCCTGGTCAGTGAATCAGGTTGAACAAGACTGTTCACAGCCTCAACATTCTATTTGATCCTGACCTGTATTTTAAAGTCGTAGGCAAATGCCAAAATTGTTCATTTCTATTTTTGTAACATTGCTTGCCTCCAAGCTGCCTCTAGCATGAATTCCTCATCCATGTCTTTTTTACCTCTTGACCTGACTGTTCAATGATCTCCCGGCTAAGGCCCCTTTTCTTCCACTCTCTATAAAGTATCACCCATTCAAATCTCTGCTGCCATAACCTATTTTAATTTGTAGAGTATTCTATATTTCATTGACCAGCAATATTAGCTGTCAGCACCTTGCAAAATGAATTGATTTATAATGGCAAAATTTTGTATTGAAATGTACAACATTGCATTTTTTAACAAAGTTGGGGTAGTATTCCTTTAAGGTAGAAAATTCTAATTGGTCTATAAACAGAGTTTTGGTGCACTTAGAAATGCTGGTTGGAGAAAATAGACATGGCTCCTAGCTAAGAATCTCACAGCAGTTTAAGATTGACTTGCCTCTGCGATAATGTAGGACATCTGGAGTGTGATTGCACATTTATCACGGGACTGGGAATTGTGTCATCATGTTAACAGATATCTCATCCCAATGTTAGCATAAGTTAGGTCAACTATAACCAAAAAAAAATGACTGAAGCTAATTAATATTTCTTTTTAGGAAGAAAGAATCCACATTTATGTTAAACCTAATTTATGTTAGCCTAGTGTTTTAAAGTACACGATTGTGAAGGGCAATAACACAGCAAGATCCAATGAAAGATGATGTGATGAATGACCAAATATACCATATTTTAATCTGTTGGATTGCAGCAGCAATTGTAGGAACTCCCTAATCATCTTTATACAGTGTACTGGAACAGCCAGGCAGGATCTCAATTTCGTTTCTCTTTATTAAAATGGAATTTCTGAAAGCGTTCTTTCAGTATTGCCTCACAGACATTACAGTGCTATCGAAGTAGTGCCCCTCAGACATTAGTGCACACTCTCAGTACTCCACAGTGCACAGCTGTCTTAGTACTTAGTACATTTATGACAGCAGAGCGCTCCCTCAGCATTGAGTCTCTGACACTGAAGTGCATGCTCAATACTAATCCTTCAGCATTGCAGTGCTTCATCAGTATTGCTGTGCTTCATCAGTATTGCTGCTCTAATAGTGATGGATGCGTAGATACTGTTCCTCCAACAATGGGCATGGTAGTATTGAGAAAACATTATGCAGTGCAGCTGCCCTTCAGTGCTGCATTGGCAACCAAAACCCTTTGACTCAGAGGGCAGAATGCTATGTATGGAGCCAAACTGACAAGGATCAACTTTTTTTTTTGTTATAAAGGTGACTACAAAACTAATGCCCACAATGAATGGAATTGATCTACTGACGTGAATTAAGAAGATAAAAGGTCTGTGGTGAAATCAATGCTTTACACACATGAATTCAGTCTCAGGAAGGCTATTCAGGCCTGAGATAAGGAGGAATTTCTTCAGGAGGTGGTTAATCCATGGAGTTTTCTCATGAATAATAAATCATTCAGTATATTCAAGGCAGAGGTCAATAGATTTCTAGATATTAAATTAACCAAGGGAGATGGAGATTGTGCAGGAAAATTATGTTGAAGTAAAAGATTAACCATAGTATACTAGAATGGTAGATGAAGCGCAAGAGACAGAAGGGCCTATTCCTGCTCCAATTTCTGATGAATCTGGGTGCAGGTAATGAATGCGAAATTCCTCAATTACCTTCTGCTCTATGAAAGTTTCCTTGCCTTATCAAGTTTCCTTGTATTACCAAAGTATTTTGAATGTTAGCTTTTTAACAATCCATGCTTAAGCAGCTCCAAACCCCTCTGTGCTGCAACTTTCTGCAGTCTCCCTCCATTTAGTTAATTTTCAGGTACTTCTTTTTTTTAATCAAAGTGCATAACCTCTCACTTTGCCAAATTATATTCTATCTGCCAGATTTTTGCCAAAATTCTTAACCTGTCTATATCCATCTGAAGGCTTCTTGTGTCATCTTAGCTGTTTGTCTTTCCACCTATTTTTGTGCATCTGCAAAATTGGTGATAGTACATGCATGTCTATCATTCCAGTCATTAATGTATATTTAAATAATTGTAGCTCCAGCACAGAGCCATGTGGCACACCACTCATTGCTGGATGAGAATGCCCCTCCTTTATCCAAAGTTTCTATCTTCTATTGGTTAATAAATCCTCTATAAATATTAATAATCTACACCCAACACTTATCTTATTAAGTAGCCATACGTAAAGTACCTTAGCAAACACCTTTTGGAAAACCAAAAATATTATAACTACTGGCTACATTTGATCTACCTTGAATCTTACTTTCTTGAAGAATTCTAAGAACATTATCAGTCATGATTTCCTCTCAAGCCAGTGCACAAAAGTTGTAATTTTTTAAATTAAAAAAAAAATTTAGATAGGCACAGAATTCTAAACTCAGTGTTGCTGTCAGCATCCTACAACCCTGCAATTCTTTGTCAGATATAAAACTCATTTTTATGAAGAACTCCAGATTCATTTTAAATCCCTAGCACTGATAAGATTCCCAGCTTCATTACATTATCACCATTGGATATCATCCTGAAATGTAAGCTGCTTCTTTCTTACAGCACGGGATCATTTCTGTATACAAACCTGAACAGAAAATACTTATGCAGAATTTCAGATAAAATGGTTTTGATTTCCTTTTTTCTGGTTCATGTGTGCGCACATGCACGTGCCATTTAAAGCATCAGTCTTATCAGAACAGCATAATTAAGCACAGTAAATAAACCATAGTTGGACAGCTATTTTTAGTGCTTTGTGTCAAATTGTGAAGAATTATTAGCCTAGAATTTGCTGCAATATGAATCTCATGCCATCAGACATTTTCATGTACTCTTCATTCATGAGGTGTATTAAAATCAAATCAGATACAGAATAAAATATATAGAGGGAAAGGAGGATTGGATTGAGACCAAGAGAAAAGGCACAGAAACAGAAAAGGAAGAAAAAACATTTACAATGTCCGATATCTAGAATCCTTTTTAAACAACAATTTAGCAGAAAAGTCATGACTTAATCTGTTCAATTCCATACAGGGAGGTCAAGTGACATTGCAGAAGTATAAATCTGCTCATTAAAAAGGTACTAGTGCTTTTAAATATGAGATAATTATTAGCAATTTCATGAAACTCAGGGTGGATTTGAGGGTGAACTTGCTTTAGTTTTGCAAAAGCTGCGAAAATCGGCTTTTACCTCATGATGTAACCTCTTCTCATCACAGGTTTGTGGGTTTTCCCACACATTAACAATAGCAAGCGCCATTGAAGTCACCATCAATTCTCAGCTAAGTTTAAGTCACTGTTTGGTTTCTGACCAACTTTTTAAGATTGATTACTGTTGAAGTGTTACAGAGTTTAAAACTGCTACAAGCTACATTTTAACACCTTCCGGTACTAGTAAAGTGGTAGCAATTTTTATCTGAATTGTTTTGCTTAATACTGATGTAAACAGCTCCTCTTCCGATATTCAGTTTTTTGGGGATAATCTTGCCTCCATCCAGACACTTCAACTCAATTAAGCAGATTCAAAAGGATACGAGGTACAGAAAAGGGATGTGCAAAAGCATGGAAGGCTGAACCCCAAGCGATCTGCCAAGGAGCAATGTAGGTCATAATAAACTGAAGCTTGAGCAGCAAGTCCCACAGCTAGACATGAAAAGAAAGAATATTTGTCAAGATTACATCATAATCACTGACACAAGAAGGATTTCCATTTAAAATTCATTGCAGCACTTCATAAACTGCCTTGTGCTCCCTGTATCCACACTGAAATGTGATATTTAAAAATACAATAAGACAACATGGAGAATTTACATTTTTACCATTTTTTAAATAGTGAAGTATTTCGGTAATTAAAAGACAAGGGTTAAATAAGATAATTGATAGAATCAAATTAAAATATTGAGCACAATCATAGAGAAATTGAGATAATCTGGTACTTGTGCAATTTCAATGACAGAATATTCTGTAAGATTCACTTATCTATTGTGATTTCTTAGGTAATATCCAAACTGTTCAGCTTCCGCTTGGTTTGAATTTCATTATATGTTTCTTTTAGAAAGCTTACGCTAATTTTGTAACTTGTGTGGTTTTATTTTAAAAATTGTTAAGATTATAATTTCCTTGATAAGTACCCGTCAGACAGGGAGGAAGTTGTCGAGCGAGGTAGCCATGGTTTACTAAGGAAGTTGAAGCTTTTGTCAAGAGGAAGGAGGCTTATGTTAGGATGAGACGTGAAGGCTCAGTTAGAGTGCTTGAGAGTTACAAGTTAGCCAGGAAAGACCTAAAGAGAGAACTAAGACCCAGGATGGAACATGAAAAGTCATTGGCGGATAGGATCAAGAAAACCCTAAGGCTTTCTGTAGGAATGTCAGGAATAAAAGAATGACTAGAGTAAAATTAGGGCCGATCAAGGATCGCAGTGGGAAGTTGTGTGTGGAATCAGAGGAGATAGGGAAAGTGCAAAATGAATATTTTTCATCAATATTCACACTAGAAAAAGATAATGTTGTCGAGGAGAATACTGAGATACAGGCTACTAGACTAGATGAGATTGAGGTTCACAAGGAGGAGGTGTTAGCAATTCTGGAAAGTGTGAAAATAGATAATCCTGGATGGGATTTATCCTAGGATTCTCTGAGAAGCCAGGGAGGAGATTGCAGAGCCTTTGGCTTTGATCTTTATGTCATCATTGTCTTCAGGAATAGTGCCAGAAGACTGGAGGATAGCAAATGTTGTCCCTTCTTCAAGAAGGGGAGTAGAGGCAGCACTGGTAATTATAGACCAGTGAGCCTTACTTTAGTTGGAAACGGTTATAAGAGATAGGATTTATAATCATCTGGAAAGGAATAAGTTGATTAGGGATAGTCAACACGGTTTTGTGAAGAGTAGGTTGTGCCTCACAAACCTTATTGAGTTCTTTGAGAAGGTGACCAAACAGGTGGATGAGGGTAATGCGGTTGATGTGGTGTATTTGGATTTCAGCAAGGCATTTGATAAGGTTCGCCACGGTAGGTTATTGCAGAAAATACAGAGACCTGGGATTGAGAGTCATTTAGCAGTTTGGATCAGAAATTGGCTAACTGAAAGAGACAGAGGGTGATGGTTGATGGGAAATGTTCATTCTGGAGTTCAGTTACTAGTAGTGTACCGTAAGGATCTGTTTTGGGGCCACTGCTGTTTGTCATTTTTATAAATGACCTGGATGGGTTAGTAAATTTGCGGATGATGCCAAGGTTGGTACAGTTGTGGATAGTGCCAATATTGCAGGTTACAGAGGGACATAGATAATCTGCAGAGCTGGGCTAAGGGGTGGCAAATGGAGTTTAATATGAAAAAGTGTAAAGATTCATTTTGGAAGGAGTAAGATGGATGCAGAGTCCTGGGCTAATGGTAAGATTCTTGGTAGTGTAGATGAACAGAGAGATCTCTGTGTTCATGTACATAGATTCCCTGAAAGTTACCACCCACGTTGATAGGGCTGTTAAGAAGGCATATGGTGTGTTAGCTTTTATTAGTAGATGGATTGAGTTTTGGAGCCATGAGGTCATGCTGCAGCTATACAAAACTCTGGTGCAGCCGCACTTGGAGTATTCCATACAGTTCTAGTCACTGCATTATGGGAGGGATGTGGAAGCTTTGGAAAGGGTTCAGTGACAACTTACTGGGATGTTGCCTCGTATGGAAAGAGGTCTTACGAGGAAAGGCTGAGGAACTTGAGGCTGTATTCGTGAGAGAGAAGAAGGTTGAGAGATGACTTAATTGAGACATATAAGATGATCAGAGGGGTAGACAGGGTGGACAGTGAGAGCCTTTTTCCTCTGATGGTGATGGCTAGAACAAGGGGGGTCCATAGCTTTAAATTGAGGGGTGCAGATATAGGACAGTGGTAGGGGCGTGGAACGGCCTGCCTGCAACAGTAGTAGACTCACCAACTTTAAAGACATTTAAGTAGTCATTGGATAGACATATGGCTGAAAAGGAATAGTGTATGATGGATGGGCTTCAGATTGGTTTCGCAGGTCAGAGCAACACAGAGGACTGAAGGGCTTGTACTGCGCTGTAATGTTCTAGTTCTAATTCTAATTCACCCTATCAACTAACTGGAGGCATAGGAGCAATGTCCAATTTACTCTTTCTTAAAGGTTGTTTGTTGTAGATCTTCTCAACTAATCTCCATAATATAACTAGTTCAGACAGTTAACTGAGTGTTGATTCTTTGCAACTCATATTGCAACATAATCGGAGCTTAATTTACGACAGGTTGCATACACTTGGTTTGTATTGCCTCGACTTTAGAAAGCTGAAGGGTTATCTAAATATACTCTTTAAAATGATTAAAAGACTTAATAAGATAAATAGGGACAAACTATTTCCTCTCGTGGAGGAAATCCAAAACATGGATGCATAATCTTAAAATTAGAACCAGAACACTTTGCATTGAAATCAGGAAGCAGCACTTCTTCAAACAACTTCAGCACTTTTTCAAAAAGCTGTAGATGCTAGGGGTTAGTTTAAATTTTTAAGACGTACTTTAACAGATTTTTGTTACATAAGGATGCCAAGGGGATATAGAACAAAGATAAATTAAACACAGATATAAATCAACTGGGATCGAACTGAATGGCAAATCAGGTTGGAAGGGCTGAATGGCCTGCTCTTGTTCATATATTCCAGTATTTTTATTGGTTGCACATATTATTCTTTTCAATGTTGGGGTCAAAATTACTCAGAATTACGTGCAAAATACAAAACTGTACCAGGATGTTAATATGTTGGCTGTCCTAAATGCATTCTATCCTAACAGCTCCTGTCACCAGGAAACAATTATGCAGTTTTTGTCTAATTTTTGTCTACAGATATTTTTAGTTTCATTACATAATCACAAACTAAATCTATGCTGTAGCCTTTTAAAATCTTAATCTCCGTATTGCATGTAAGGCAGATAAAGTAGTTGCTTAATCCTATTTTCTTGAAAAGTAACAGTTCTTATTTTCAAAGGTAGATCTTTTTTCTGTTCCTTTCACGAACATGTCACAGGTCAAAAATAAGGCTGTGTTTGTTGACATTGCAGCTGTAGAGGACTAACTCACTGCATATAGAGTCATAGAAGGGCTTGATTACATATTTAGGGCAGGTTTGCTACACCTTAGTGTAAATGTCTAGGGTGAGCCCACTTTCAGGTGGCAGGCTCATTCCGCTTTAATTTTTCAACTAACTATTGTTTGATTATTATGAAGCAAGATTTACATCTTTCTTCAGGAGGACATAGAAGGCTCCAAAGGGATGTAAATAGGTTAATGGATGGCTTTAGATCTGGCAAATGGCTTATGATATGAGAAAATGCGCAATTGTCCATTTTGACAAGAACAATACGAAAGATGATATTATCTGAGATGCGGAAGGATCTGGATGTCCAAAAGGCTTGCACGCAGGTACAGCAAGTAGTTGAGAAAACTAATATAATGTAATAAATTATTGTGAGGGGAACTGCATACAGAAGTAGTGAGGTTATGCTTTAGTTATGCAGGACATTAGTGAGACATCTGAAATACTGCATACAGTAATGGTCTCTTTATTTAATGAGGAGTGTAAATGCAATGGAAGCAGTTCAGAGACCAATGCCAAGTAATGGACAGGTTGTCTTGTAAGGAAGGTTGGACAGGCTAGACATGTATCCATTGGAGTGCATAAAAGTAAAAAGTGACTTGATTAAAACATACTATGTTCTGAAAGGTCTTGAAAGTGTGGATGTGGAAAGGATGTTTCTTCCGTAAGACAATCTAAATGAAGGGCCTCTCTTTAAAAACAAGTGGTCCCTATTTAAGACAGAGATGAGGTGAACTTTTTTTTCTCAGAAGGTCATGAGTCTTTGGAATACCCTTCCTCAAAAAGGTGGAAGCAAGTCCTTGAATATTTTAAAGGCAGAACTCAATATATTTTTAGCAAGCAAGCGGTTGAAAGATTATCAGAGGTAGGTAAGAATGTGGAATTCAAATTACAATCTGAGCAGTTGTTATTGAGTTATCGAGCAGACTCAAGAAGCCAGGTGGCCTTACCCCTGCTCTCATTCATATGTTTGTGTGTGGAAAATGAATTACTTAATGGATTTTCTCTAAATCTGTCTCTTATTTGTCCCATTACCATCAACATTTGCCTTATCTTACCACCCTTTTTATCGATAACTCCCTTGTGCCTTCCATCCCATCACAGACCTTTCCTTTTAATTTTTACTTCCTCTCCCCTCTATTTGTACTTGCTTAAAAAATGTTACATCTTCAACAGTTGCATAATGACCTTCTCACGGAAAGTCATCAACCTAAGATGCTAACTATGTTTCCCTCTCCAAAGATGATCTGCTGTGTATTTCCAGTATTTTCTGTTTCTATTTCAGACTGTTTTAATTTTCTAAAACTTCAACTACAAATTCACAAACAACCAAAAACTGCAACATATAGCACCTTCAAGATAGTGAAGCAGAACAAGATGCTTCGCATGAGTGGCAGGTTGTGAAGCTAGAGTATGGGAAAGGTTTGGGATGTGACTGAAGATGTAGCGAATAAGATACTTTGCAAGTGGGAGGGTGAAATAACAAGGTGAGGCAATTTTTTATAAAGGTTGCCATTCCTAATTGGCTTCTAGTAACCTCAGCTGGAGTAAATGGATAGGCATGGAAGTGAGAGAGTCTGTTCTAGTTCCAAAGAAGAGTAATTTGGACTTGAAATATTAACCGTCAGAATGGACTGTGCCTCTGGATACCCTGAAAGATAGTGCTCTTTTATTTTACACCATTTTTCATTTAAAATGGAAAATAACCCAGATTTATGGTCTTGGGTTATCTTAAAGATGTGTACAGCTAACCTTTTCATTGTTGCAATGTAGTTAAAATGGGACAGCTAATGTACACACAGGAGGATCCAATAATATTAATGTGATAATGACTCAGTAAACATGTTTTGATGTGGTTGATTGGGGAACAGATTTTGGCCAGCACATGGTGAATCGCTCCCTTACTCTTTGAAATATTGGATCAGATCTCCCAGTGAAAATCTCATGCAGATTGCCACTCCAGCCCTTCTTTATCACCAAAGAAGCATAATCTGTGTTCCTGAGGTGACATTTTGCTCAGGTCTCCTTAAGAAATGCAAAGGCACAGTCCACTCTGACAGTTCTTTAATAGTATAGAACGGTCATGGGATGGCAGAACACATCCCTTTTCACAGCAGCTACTATAATCTGAAATGTCAAGGTCCTGGCAGCCTACTGTCAAAGTGTAAGAACTTAAGGCAGTTATGTTATGAGGGCACCAGGAGGATATGGAACCAAGTGCATAGGGTGCCAGGTGTCAAGTGGTGCTGGAAAAGCACAGCAGGTCAGACTGCATCCGAGGAACAGGAAAATTGATGAAAAATCTTGATTCTGATCTCCAGCATCTGCAGTCCTCACTTTTACCTAGAGTGCCAGGTGAGTAGGGTCCTAGGATGCAAGGTGACAAGGGGGTTGATAAATGTTTAGGGCAGGTTGGAATAGGCTGGAGAAACGGAGTCCAGCAGGGGCTGGGAAAAGTAGGTGTCAGGTCTTGAGAATGTTAGATTCTGGCATCAGGGTTGAGATCGGGTTATATTTCAGTGAGGAATAAGGATTCCAGGAAGGGGATAAGTCAACTGTGGTTAACCAGGGAAGTTAAGGATAGCATCAGATTAAAAGAAAGATACAATAAGGTAAAGACTAATGGTAAGCCAGAGGCTTGGGAAAGTTTTAAAACCAACAAAATTGGTCCAGAAAAAGGGAGAATGTAAACTTTGAAGGTAAGCTTTCAAGCAATATCAAGATGGACAGCAAAGGTTTATTTAAATACATAAAAAGGAAGAGAGGTGTTGAAGTGAATATAAGCCCCTCAAAGAATGAGGCTGGGGAAATTATGATGGGGAACCAAGAAATGACAGAGGAGTTTAAAAAATACTTTGTATCAGTCTTCATAGTAGAAGATACGACTAGCCCTTGAAAATTACTAAGTAATTTCGAGGAAAAAGGGGGAGTGGATTCGAGTACAATAACAACCACTGCAGAAAAAGTATGAGGGAAACTAATTGGGCTAAGGACTGATAAATCTCCTGGACCTGATGGGAGACATCATAGATTATTAAAGGAAGTAGTTATAGAGATAGTGGATGCACTGGTAGTAATCCTTCTGGAATGCTTAGATTCTAGAAAAGTCCCAGAAGATTGGAAAACTGCTAATGTAATATCTTTCTTTCAAAAGGGAAGGAGACAAAAATAAGGAGGTAACTACAAACCAGTCGGCTTAACATCTGTCAGTAGAAAAATGTTAGAGTTGATTATAAAGAATGTAATAGCAGTGTGTTTAGACATGCATAATATGATCAAGCAGAAATAGCATGTTTTCACAAAGGAGAAATCCTGCCTAACGAATTTACTACAATTCTTTGAGGAGGTAACAAGCTAGATAGATAAAGGGTATATTTGGATTTTATGGGGCTTTTGGTAAGGTACAACATGTTAAGTTACTTAATAAAGAAAGAGCTGATGGTGTTGGAGGCAGTAGATTAGCATGGATGGAAGATTGGTAAACTAATAGAAAACAGGCAAAGTAATAGAAGACAGAAAATTGGGATAAGAGGGCATTTTCAGGATGGCAGCTTGTAATTAATGATGTGCCTCAGGGAACAATGCTGGGGTCACAATTCTTTGCAACATATATGAGTGACTAACAATAGGAAAGTGCACATACTATAGCCACATTTGCGGATGATACAGAAGTAGGTGAAAAAGCACATGGTGAGGTGGTAAGAAGAATCTGCAGAGGGATTTTGACAGATTAAGTGAGTGGTAAAAATTTAGCAGATGGAATATAATATCAAAAAATGTGTGGTAATGCAGATTGGCAAGAATAGAGGTACCTCTGAACATTTTTTAAAAAATGGAAACAGACTGCAGAAAGCTGTACACATGGGGATTTAGGGGTCCTTGTGCACGAATCACAAAAAACCTGCATGCAAGTTCAAATGGTAATAGCGAGGGCAAATGGACTACTGGCTTTTATTTCAAAGGAAATAGATTATAATAGTTGGGAGGATTTGCTACATCTATACTAGCATTATTCAGACCACAGCTAGAATAGTGACCAGTTTTGGTCTCTTTACCAAAGGAAAGATATTCTGACTTTGGAGACAGTCCATAGAAGGTTCACTAGGCTGATATGAGATCCAGAGAGACTTTTGAGGACAGGTTGGGGCTTGTACCCATTGAGCCTAGGTAAAAACAATGACTGCAGATGCTGGAAACCAGATTCTGGATTAGTGGTGCTGGAAAAGCACAGCAGTTCAGGCAGCATCCGAGGAACAGTAAAATCGACGTTTCGGGCAAAAGCCCTTCATCAGGAATAAAGGCAGAGAGCCTGAAGGGTGGAGAGATAAGAGAGAGGAGGGTGGGAGTGGGGAGAAAGTAGCATAGAGTACAATAGGTGAGTGGGGGAGGGGATGAAGGTGATAGGTCAGGAGGGGGTGGGGAGCATTGTCCCCATGACTTGTCCTACCTGCCTATCTTCTTTTCCACCTATCCACTCCACCCTCCCCCGGGACCTATCACCTTCATCCCCTCCCCCAATCACCTATTGTACTCTATGGTACTTTCTCCCCACCCGCACCCTCCTCTCACTTATCTCTCCACCTTTCAGGCTCTCTGCCTGTATTCCTGATGAAGGGCTTTTGCCCAAAACATCGATTTTACTGCTCCTCGGATGCTGCCTGAACTGCTGTGCTCTTCCAGCACCACTAATCCAAAACACCATTGTGCCTATACGCATTGTAATGTAGAAGAGTGAGAGAGACCTTTTTAAAACATAAAAGACTCTTAGATGACTTGATGAGGAAAGATCGTTTCCCCTTGTAGGACAGTCTAGTACCAGTTCTCAAAATAAGAGGTCAGAAGTTTAAGACAGAGTTGAGGAGGAATTTCTTCTCTCAGAATGCTGTATGTGGCTGTGCCATTATGTGTATTCAAGGCTGCAATAGACAGATTTCTAATCACGAAGGGAATCAGGGCATATATAAAAAAGGCAGGAAAGTAGAGTTGAGGACCACTAGATCTGCCACAGTCTCATTGAATGGCAGAGTAGACTCAATGGACTGAACAGTCTACCTCATTTCTTGGCTCACAATGGGCTGAATGAGCTACTTCTGATCTTCTCTTAGTCTTGTCGGTCCAGTGATGCGATAGAGGAGGAAAAGGGTCCAATCTAGTCAGGTTTAGCAGCAGGGATGTCTGGTCAGGTTGCAGGGGTAAAGCTGGAGGGCTGGGATCCAACTGTGGTGACAGGAGTTAAGGGGCTGGGTCCACTGGGAATTCCGGATTTCTGGTCCAGTGATGGCAGGTATCTGTCCAACAGAAAGCATATTTGAGTAATGATCGGGGCAGGGGCATTGGGTCCTGGGGTGAACAGCTCAGTTTAGGTTCTGGAGATGTAAGGGGTCTTGGAGTTGTGAGTGCAATAAGGATGGGGTCTGTTTAATAATTACTCAGGAGTTAGACTATGTATTTGATAGTCTGACTTTTCTTGAATAACTATGCTACTTAATTTAACCAGAACCATCTGAAGCCTCTGAATTTTACTAAGATTTTCATGGGGTGGGCACGCTGGCTCAATGGTTAGCACTGCTGTCTCACAGCGTCAGGGACTTGGGTTCGATTCCAGCCTTGGGTGATTGTGCAAATTCTACACAGACATTCTCCCCATGTCTGCATGGGTTTCCTCCAGGTGTTCCGGTTTCCTCGCACAGTCCAAAGATATGCAGGACAGGTGAATTGGCCATGCTAAATTTTCCATAGGGGAGGGGAAATGGTCTGGGTGGGTTACTCTTCGGAGGGTCGGTATGCACTTGTTAGGCCAAAGGACCTATTTCTATATTGTAGGGATTTTAATCTTTCTTAAAAAAAGGACTTTTATAGTGTTCTAGGCATCATGGAATTATCCAGAAGACAATTGAATTTCCCAGGAAATTGCTTCAGAGTGTGCTTCGATGGGTACTCTGCAGGCTCCCCAAGCACAACTCCCATTTATGTTCACAAATTGACTGGCTATATTTACACAAAGGACAGCCTCAACAACAGTAAAATACAAGAACGAGAAGTAGAGCAAATTTTTGGACAGTATTTCCCAAACCAGAATCATTACTACTAAGAAGGACAATAACAACATGTGCGTATGAACATCAACTGCAACTTCCCCCATGCCGCTGACCCTCCCAACCCTGATTTGGAAATAGATCACTATTCATTCACTGTTACTCCCTGGAACTCCCTCTTTAATAGCAGTAGATGGTGGAATTAGAATTCACTAAAATCTGAAATTTGAATTTACTAAAATCTGGAATTAAGGGTCCAATGATGAATATGAAACTGTTGTCAATTGTCAGGGTAAAAAACATCTGGTTCACTTATGTCCTTTGGGGAAGGAAATCTGCCATCCTTACTTGGTCTGGCCTACAGGTAACTCCATACCACAGCAATGTGGTTGACTCTTAACTGCCCTCTGGATAGTTAGGAATGGACAATAAATGCTGATCTAGACAGTAATGACCATATCTCATGAATTAATTTTTAAAAAAACCTGTTTAGCCATTCTTAATAAATTAACCCCTTCAGCCCAGGAATCAGCTGAGTGAATCTTTTGGAAAGCGTCCAATGCCAGTTAATTCTTTTTTAAACAAACAGACCAAACCTGTACATAGTACTCCAAGTTACATCTTACCAACATCTTGTCCAATCGTGACAAGACCTTCCTGTTTTTAAACTCCAACCTTGTAGCAACAAAGGCCAAAGTTGCATTTGCCTTCTTAATTACTTGCTACACCTGCATATTAACATTTTGTTTCATGCACATGAACACCCAAATCCCTCTGCACTGCACATTTTTGGAGTCTCTCTCTAGTGTGCTTTTTGATAATTCCTAACAAAGTGATTCTTCCTCATACTTTCCTTAACTAAACTCCATCTGCCAAGTTTTTGCTACTTGTTTGTCTACAGCCTCTTGCAGATTCCTTACATCCTCATCACATCATGTCCTTGCACCTATTTTTGTAGTGTCAGCTAATCTGGGAATATTACACTCCTCCTCCAAGGCATTAATACAGGATCATAAATAATTGAGGCCCTAGGACTGTTCCTTGTAGCACTCTTCTAGTTACATATTTCCAACCTGAAAAACACTCACTAATCATATTCTCTGTATTTTAAGTGTTAACCATCTCTCAATCGACACTGATATATTATCCCAAATACCGTGAGCTCTTATCTTCTGCAAATACCTTTTAAGTGACACCTTATCAAGTAAACAAGGAAGGATTAATTAATAACTGTGTTGTGTCGGGCTTGGTGGTGAAGGATGACAATATGATAATAGAACTGTTCAAATGGCAGAGATGAAGAAGTTGAATCCAAAATTATGATCTCGAATCTAAATAAAAGGGAACTATGAGGGTATAAGGTATGAATTGGCAATGATGGACTGGGGAATATAAACTAAAAGGGTTGGGAATAGATAGGCAATAGCTAATATTTTAAGAAGCATATAGGCTGGGGATGTTTTCTCTGGAGCATCAGAGGCTAGGGTGACCTTCTAGAGATTTACAAAATCATGAAGGGCATGGGTAGGGTCAATAGACATGGGGAGAGTCATGAATTAGCGTGCATAGGTTTAAGGTGAGACAGGCAAGATTCAAAAGGGTCCTAAGAGGCAACGTTTTCATGCAGAGGGTGGTGCATGTATGGAATGAGCTGACAGAGGAAGTGGTGGAGACTGGTTTAAAATGTTTCTGGATGGGTTTATGAATAGGAAGGGTTTAAAGGGATTTGGGCCAAGTGCTGGCAGAGGGGACTAGATATCTGGTTGGCATGGATGAGTTGGACCAAAGGGTCTGTTTCCGTGCTGTACATCTCTATGACTCCATATGCATGAATTACAACAATTATTCATTCCTATCTGGTGCAAACATTAAAGGAACAGTGACTCAACAATAGCTTACAAGGCAAAAAGGATCGTATTAGATCCAAAAGTGAGGAAAAGGAGCAGTTTAAATTCTGCAAAGAGGACAAAGTGATTGATCAAGAAGGGGATATTAGAGTATGAGAATAAACGTGCAAGAAACAAAAACTGACTGTAAAAGCTTCTACAAGTAAGTGAAGAGAAAATAGATTAGTGAAGATCCCTTCCAGCCAGAAATGGGGCAACAGTAATACGAAGCAAAAGAAAAGCAGAAAAATTGAACACACAGTTGGGTTCTGTCTTCACAAAAGAGGTCACAAATGATTTTCTAGATATGTTAGAGAACAAAGGGTCAAATGCGAAGGAGGAATTGAAGAAAACCAATATTAATTTTTAAAATGGTGCTAGAGAAATTAATGTGTCAACATTTGACAAATCCCCACAGCCTCATAATCTGCACCCCAGAATAATATAGGAAGTTGCCTAGAAATATTACATGCATTGATGGTTGTCTTCCAAAATTCTCCAGGCAAGCAGGTTGCTCCTATAGATTGGAGGATGGCAGATGTAACCTCGCCATTTAACAGGACAGAGATAAAACAAAAACAGAGACCATTTAACCTAACAGCCGTAGTGGGGAAAATACCAGAGTCTATTATAAAATATTGATAACAGAATGCTTGAAAAGCATTAACAGGATTAAACAATGTCACTATGGGTTTATGAAAGTGAAATCACACTTAACTAACCTATTGGAGTTTTCTTTAAGAATGTAACTAGTAGAATTGATAAGGAGCACCAGTGGATGTGATATATTTTGACTTCAAGAACACTTTGATAAGGTCCCACATAAAATGAAAAAAAGAAAGTAAATTGACTAGAAGATAATATACTGGCATAGACTGAAGATTGGTTAACATACCAGAAACTGAGTGAGTATAGGTGCATTATTTTCCAGGTGGCAGTTGGTAACTAGTGGCGAATTTAGGGATTAATGCTTGGGCCCCAGCTTTTATATATATATATATATATATATATATAAATGACTTGGATAAAGAATCAAATGCATTATTTCCAAGTTTGTCGAAGACACAAAACTGGGTGAAATTATGAGTTGCGAACAGTATGCAAGGAGGCTTCAGGGTGATCAGGTTCAGTGTGTGGGCAAACACATGTCATGTGTTATTATGTGGATAAATGTGAAGTTATACACTGCGGTATGAAAAAAACATAGGCAGAGAATTATTTAAATGGTGATATATTGGGAAATGTAGATGTATAAAGGGATCTGGGTGACCTTGTAAATCAGTCTATGAAAGCAAACAGGCAGGTGCAGCAAGCAATTAGAAAGTCAAATGGTATGGAGTCGTAGGAAGAAATATTAGTTTCAATGGGCCTGTATTCATTGGGATTTGGAAGGATGAGAAGGGATCTGATTGAATTGTATAAAATCTAAACTGTGTTGGGCAGATTAGATGCATGGTACAAACAACTGATCCCACTGTTGGAGAGTCCAGAACCAGGGTCTCAGTCTCAGATTATAGGCGAGGACTTTAGGACTAAGACGATGAAACATTTCTTCACTCAGAGGCAAGTCAATCTGTAGAAACTTAGCATCATAGAGTCATACAGTTATACAGCACAAAATCAGATCCATCATCCCAACTCATCAATGCCAACTAGGCATCCTAAACTGATCTAGTCCCATTTGCCAGCATTTGGCCTATATCCCTCTAAACTCTTTCTACTCATGTACCCTTCTCGGTGTCTTTTTAGTGTTGTAAACATTTGACAGTAAGTCCATGCAATAAGCCATGGAGGGAGGGTGGGTTGGGTCATAAATTTCCAACTGCCTACCTCTCCTGCAGCTATGTTTGTGCCCGGTTGTCACTGGAGATGGAGCATCAAGGTTTATGAGAGACTTGGATACCAGACGGGGTGGAATGCATTATTTTCTCTCTACCAACTCCATCTTTATTTAGTCTCAACCTCCTTTCCTATCCTTCCTTGATTTTTGTTATTATTTCTGCCCCAGTAGGCAGCACGTGTAATTTATGTTTAATTAGTTCGTTGGGTGATTTAGTGGTGGGTGAACTGAGTTCTAAGAGTTCTTGTGGCACAGGGGTGATGTCCCTACCTCTGGGCCAGTGAGTCCAGGTTCAAATCCCATCTCCTCCAGAATTGTATTTTAATCTGCCTGATCAGGTTGATTAAAAATATCTACATTAAAAATGGTAAATAACACATGATTTTAAAGAGAGAGCAATGTTCTTTGGGCTCTTGTAGGCCAGTAGGTCTGAGCTAAAGTCCCACCTGTTCCAGAAATGTATCATAACATATTTGAGCAAATTGATTTAAACCAAAAGATGAGTTCTCCCCATTGGGATTTCGGTTTCTCAACATGGAAAGGGTTCAATCATGAAAGGTGAAATTTATGTTTATAAATTTCAAAGTTTTCTTCAGCCTAATTCATCAAATAGATATTGATGTATGAAACAGGAAAAGGTTAGAGCAGAGCATTTACACAGGATGGACCAGTATTAGTGGAAGTGCTATAAATACTGCTGGAATCTACGTCTAACTCTAAATTTAGGCTAAGCTTATGACAGAGAAGATATATAGCATCTGCAAATAGTTCTTCATGGTATGAACCACGTCTGCACTTGAACTGTTCAACATGGGATTTATTATGAGCAGGATTTGCTTGGTTAGATAAGTTCCGATTTGTATTGTACTTAATGTAGTTGTATTGAGTAAACTGCAAATTATCTCAAACTAAACTGAGGATAATAGATCAATCATAATAAATTCAGATCTACAAGCAATTGTTAGTTAACTGTGTGTTCAATACTTTGAAAATGTTGTGAACTGTGAAGGGGACAGTGTAGAACTTCAAAAGAACATTACAAATTTGTGAAGTTGGCAGATTACATTCAATGTGGAGAAGTTAAGTTGATACATTTTGGTAGAAAGCGCATAAGGAAACTGTATGAAATAAAGAGTACGACCCTAACGGAGGTACAGGAACAGAGGGACTTGGGTGTACATACATACAAGTCATTAAAGTGGGCACAGGTGGACAGTGTCAGTAATAAAGCATTCCAGGTTTTATTAATAGGGGCATAGAGTACAAGAGCTGGGAGGCTATGCTGATCTTGTACACATTACTTGCTGCCGTATTGTGTCTAATTATGGGTGCCACATTTGTGTGAAAACAATGGAGACAGTACAGAAAAGGTTTGCAAGAATAATTCCAGGGAAGAGAAAAGTCATTTATGAAGATAGATTGGAGAATGTGGTACCATTATTCAAAAAGGGACAAGAAATAAGCCAGGAAATTACTGGCCAGTCAGTCTATTCTCCATGGTAGACAAATTATTGGAGAGAGACAGAAATAACCTGCATTTGGAGAGACAAAGATTAATCAAAAACAGTCAGCATGATTTTATTAAAGGAAGGTCAAATCTGACCAACTTAATTGACCAGGTGTGTAGATGAGGACAATGCTTTTGATGTAGTCTCTTTAGATTTCAGCAAGGCTTTTGAGAAGGTCCCATATTAATAGTAAGAGCCATGGAATCCAAAAACAAATTGGTAAATTGGATCCACAATTGGCTGAATGGCAAGAAGCAGGCTGTGAAAATTGAGGACTGCTTTCCCTACTGGAAGTCTCTGTCTAGCAGGGTCCCACAGAGGTCAGTGTTGGCCCTTGCTCTTTGTGGTTTATATTATGATTTAACTTGAATATAGGAGCGAGATCAGTACGTTTACAGACAATACAAAAACTGGTGGAGTGGAAAGTAGTGAGGAGGATAGCCCCAGACTATAAGAGGATAGAGACAAGCTAGTCAGTAACAAATGGAATTTAATCCAGATAAATATGAAGTGATTCACTTGGGCAAGGCAAATAATGCAAAGGAATATGTGATGACTGGTAAGACCCTGGGAATCGCCGAAGATCAGAGAGACCTTGGTGTGCATACACTAGTCCCTTACGGTATCAGGACTTGTGGATGAAGTGGTTATGTGGCATATGGTATACTTGCCTTTATTAGCCAAGGCAGAGAATTTTAAGAACGGGGATGTTACGCTGGAACTGTGTAAAACATTGGTTAGGCCATAGCTATAGCTATAGTATTGTGTACAGTTTTGGAATCCATATTGTATGAGGAATGTGAATACACTGGAGAAGGTGCAGAGGTGATTTAACAGGATGTTACTTGAGGTAGAGAGTTTCAGTTATAAAGAAAGATTCGATAGGCTGAATTTGATTCGCTAGATCAGAGGAGATTGAGGGGTGACATGATTGAGATGTATAAAATGATGAAGGACATAGATATCATGGATAGGAAGAAATATTTCCCCTGATGGAGGAATCTATGACCAGGGTCATAGATTTATTATTAGGGACATAAAGTTTAAAGGAATGTGAGGAAAAACCCAAAGGGTGGTGGGAATCTGGAACTCACTGCCCATATGGGTGGTAAAGATAGAAACCCTCAAAACATTTAAGAAATATTTAGATGCGTACTTGGGAAACCAAGGCATACAAGGCCATGGGCCAAGTACATTAAAATGAGATTAGAATAGTTAGATGGTTGTTCTTCAATGATTTGGAGATGCCGGTGTTGGACTGGGGTGAACAAAGTTAAAAATCACATAACACCAAGTTATACTCCAACAGGTTTAATTGGAAGTGCTAGCTATCGGTGCACTACTCCTTCATCAGGCGGTTGGTTCCATCTGATGAAGGAGCAGCACTCCAAAAGCTAGTGCTTCCAATTAAACCTGTTGGGCTATAACCTGGTGTTGTGTGATTCTTAACCTTTTTCAATGATGCAGATTCAATGGGACAAAGGGCCTATTTCTACTTTGTAGACCTCTATTACTCTCTAAGTCAGGATTATTTTTTTGAAAAAGGAGGTTACGAGGAAATATGATAACATTTTCTCAAAATCATGAGGGGACTGGACAGACCTGATAGGGAGAAATTGTTCCCTCTCATTAAAAGATTGAGAACCAGGGGCACAGATTTAAAGTGATTTGCAAAATAAATAAATGCAATGTGAGAAGAAGCATTTTCACACTCCAAGTGATTAAGGTTTGGGAATGTACTGCATGGAAGTATGGTGGAAGCAGGTTTAATTGAGCAGTTCAAAGGAGCAGTGGAAGATTACTTAAATAGAAACAATGTGCAGGGTTATAGCAAAGGGTGGAAGAATGGTACGAAGTCATGATGTTCATTTGCAGAGCTGGTGCAGACACAATGGGATGACCAACCTCCATCAATACCATAACAACTTGTGTTTCTGATTTGGTGAATCACTGATTCCACACATTTCCCAGTGTCACCAATTGATGATTTAAAGAGAAGGTGTGCTTTGTGTAGGACGTGCAAATAGATATCAAATATTTTTTTTAAAAATCACTCTCCAAAATAATTCAAGTTTACATAAGCCCAAGCATTGAAACGTGATGGATTCCATTAATCAGTAGCTCTTATTTTGTCATTCATTTCTTGGTTTTGCTTTACTATACCTCTCTTTTCACTGTTTAAAAAAAGTTAAATATCACCCTTTCTTCTGCCAACTCCCACACCCATCGACAGTCACACGAGAACATTTGTGTACGCATGTTTCACTATCAATTGCTTGTCACGGCAACCAGATGTCGGTGTTCACAGCTCCCTACAGACCAGCTGAGGAATAAAAAAATAAATTCCTTGGCAAGTCAGCTACAGCAAAATGTATAAGGCTGGTCCTAATGCAGAATATTTCATTGTGATTTCTAATCTCCCATGAAAGCCTGGAATGGCCATTTCACGTTTATTGAGGATTTATTAAGTTGGAGGGGTGGAAAAATAAGTAACAAAAATATAAAGAATATATTGTCTTCCTCTTCCCACTTAATTCTTAGGAGTGGGAGTTCAAACAATGAGTTCTGTCACAGCATTAATCTTCAGAGCTATCATCTGCAAATTAACCTTTAATTAAGAGTTTTCAGAAGCCAGCACCATATAGTTACCATAGCAACTGAAAGCGTTATCCCCCTCCCCACCCCAGCATGTCTCAGTAATTTAATAACTGCTAATTAGTTTCAGTAACACATGAATATGAGTCACTCCTGCTGCCAAAGAAATGTTTGTGAAAGTACCTTCACACACTGCTTAAACGAAAGCTTTTTACAGTAATGTACATGAGCAATTACCAAATCCAAACTTAAAAGCTCCACAAATTCTTCAAGCCTGATTTTTAGTTTTATTTTTAAAGTGGATGCAGATGTTTTAATTATTCCTTTATATGGTCAGGTTAATCTCTATAGCTTTATACTTGTGTATGACTGCAGATAGCAATTAGGCTAAAAATAAAATCCTTTAGAAATCTGGAACTGGTATGTATTGATCACTGTGCCAGATATCATGGGGAGAGAGTATTTTGCTTTTTTGGGAGCCTGTCTTTCAGATATCATTAGGGGCATTAAAGGACATGGGAGTACATGGTACCAACACACTGCCTGTATGTGGGAATCAAGAGGCCATTTAGTCCCTCAAGCCTATTCTAGTCTATTAGATGATAGCTGACAAATACCACAAATTTATTTATACACCTTTGTTCCACATGCCTTGATATCTTTACCCAACAAAAATCTATTGATTGGCCTTGAAATTTTCCATTCACCTCCAGCATCCACTGTAAGCACTGGGGCATAAAGTAAAGATACTGATTTGTGCTCATTACAAATCTGTCAATATTCATGTTGAATTCCAAAGGGATTTTTGTTTTAAACAGTGGAGACTCCTTGTTCAAGCAAAGAAGTGTTTTTTGCTTATCCTTGGCAACTCTTGTCCTGTAGCGAGCTAATTGCCAGCTTTCCTTTATGTTAAACGTTCATATCAGGCCAAAAGGAACCTGGCTGAGGAGTAGATTAAGGTCTTAATATTTCATCGTTGCTATTTGGCATTCAACTGTCTATGGTGCCTGTCCATCATATTCACCCAATGTCAACACTACAGAGACAAGGGTGCATTTGAGGACCTCTTCCCTGTACAGAGTTACTTACTGCTCATAGTTAGAAGTACAAAGTGGAATACACAAAATGTGCATCACGGAAACATGCTATTTGACCCAACTGCTCTGTGCTAGTGTTTATGCTCCACACAAACTTCCTCTCACTCTCTAGCAAATCAACACCTCTATTTTCTCACTCATTTCTTTTTTCTGGTTTCACCTTAAATAGATCTTGGCTATTGTCTCAGTTATTCCATGTTGAAACAAATTACATACTATAATAACTCTGAGTAAAGAAGTATCTGCCAAGTTCCTTATTGGATTTATTACATTTATGGTGCCCTAGTTCCAAACTCCCCACAGATACTGCCTTATCACATTGATATTCTGTTTTTATTTCAGATTTCCAGCATCTGCAGTATTTTGCTTATATGTTTATATTTTATTATTTTTGTTTTATTTTAATCAAATTTTAGTCCTTCTGGAGATGTATGTTAATAGAAGTCTGAAACCATGTTGAATAACCAACTCTGTCACTTAACACCAAAGCACAGATCAGGACAGTGCCTGGTAATTAATTTAGAGCTGAGGACAATGTAGATACCAGAAGCTGTAGAATCAGTGTTGATAACAGATAGTGAAGGTGGGGACTGAGAAGTGGAACAAATTATTCTTTTGGTTTTTTCTTGTTTCATGCAGTCTGGTCCCCTGGGCATAAGGTTGGGTTCACTTTAAGTCATTTATCTCTTCAATTTATTTCACTGAGTTAGTGGGGGAGGTTTTTGCTGTTAATTATCAAGTAGTGAACCTCCTTAACATAGCTAATGAGTGTCCTCTACTGGATAATTCAGGAATACAAGAGTAGGAATTAATTTGAGAAAATGTGAAGGTTAGAGGCTTGTGTCCTTTCTGTCTGGAGAGCTGAGATAACATTCTAAATGGGGAGGACTGGACTGGTGTGAACAGTACTAATGGCCAAATTTACAATTGCCAAATTCCCCCCATTAGGACATGACCTAGGCCAGGTTTGCTAGCCTGCTAAGAAGGATTTGAAAATCCTACTGCTACTGCAAACAGATCAAACTCTATTTTAAAAAAAAGCCTGCTTTTCTATAACTCCTTTCACAACTTCAAGATAATCCAGACTGAACGTGTCCAAATGTCTGAAAATGGTCACCCCTGTCAAGTCCCAATTTCTCAACTCTCAAAGACTTAATGTCCCAGGGAGGATAAAGAAATAATTTCAAACACATTCTGGAGCTCTCTTATAAGTGTGGTGGGATTGATCTGAATGACTGGGGAGTTTGTGATGAATTGTTCAGAACAGCAGCAGCAGCTTATCCATTAAAATGATTCACACTTTGAGACACATGATGAGGCAGAGAAGGAAAGAAAAGGAAACAAATCCTGCACTGATCCAGAACTAGAACACACATGTTCTCTGTGTCCATCACATGTTCATCACAAAAGGTCTGTGTCATGAATTGGCTCATTCAGTTACATGAAGATACATGGCAGAAAATCATGACCTTGATGAGATATCATTCTAGAATTGAGGGACAGCCAAATAATAGCTTCTAAAGTGTATTTCTTGCTTTAATATAGGAACCAAATTAGATAACTTAGGCACAGCAGAAATAATGGCTGAAAATGTGTTGCTGGAACAGCGCAGCCGGTCAGGCAGCATCCAGGGAACAGGAGAATCGACGTTTCGGGCATAAGCCCTTCTTCAGGCACAGCAGAAATAATAACAACTTCAGTGAGATTCTGACCTTAAAAATCTGTTATAATGATGTTCCGGGATAAATGATAACTCCAGACACTGGGGAGAACTCCCCTTTTCTTGCTGGAATAGTATACAGGGTTCTAGCTTAATAAGTCCATTTATAAAAGACAGTTCTTCCACCAGAGCAGCACTCCCTTGGCAATCTAGATTCCCTACAGTATGGAAACAGGCCCCCTGGCCCAACAGGTTCACACTGATCCTCCGAAGAGTAACCCACCCAGACTCATTTACCCCTGCACCTAACACTATGGGCAATTTAGCATGGCCAGTTCACCTGACCTGCGCATCTTTTGGAATGTGGGAGCAAAGCGGAGAACCCAGAGGAAACCACGCAGACATAGAGAGAATGTAGAAACTCCATACAGAAAATTACCCGAGGCCAGAATCGAACCAGGTCCCTGGCCATGTGTGGCAGCAGAGCTAACCACTCAGCTACCGTGCCACCCATGGTGCACTGGGTATGTTGGAGCTTAAATCCCATGTTCTAAGTCACAGGCTGACCAACAGGCAAGAGTGTTATCCCTTGAGCCGCAGCTGAACTAACACAATTTCAGTGCTACAATGACATCAGCTAAGGACTGAAAATCAAAGCTGCTTCAGTCACCTCAAGCTAGGTCTTCTGGAATCCAGTGGCCTGAGATTATAGGTACTTGGAGGCTTTTCAATAAAATGCTTTGAAACAAACAAACATAGAAAATGTCATTTGGCCTTTGTGCCTGCTCCACCATTTATTATGATCATGGCTGATCATCCAACTCAATATCCTGTTCCTGCTTTCCCCCCATACTTTGATCATTTCAGCTCGAAGTTTTATATCCAACTTGTGATGATGATGTTCCTTTAACAAGGTTATGGTGTCCTTAGTTTTTTTTTCAGAGAGGTTGTAAAAGACACAGACTCTGAAAAGTCTGGGCTTGGACGGGTTTTAGAGGCAATTTAATTATAGCCAACAGATACTGCCTCAGTCAAAAGGCTTTTAAGTTTTAGAAAAAAAACACTTGTATGATGAAAGGGGAGTGGCCAGGTCTCCCAGCTCAGCTTTTCTCTGGTTTGGTTTGGTCTAGCTATTCACTGAAGTACCCTTCCACTGACACTCATTTGTTTGGCCAAACTGGTCCTCACCCTTAACAATTTCTCCTTCGAAACCACCCACTTCCTCCAGATCAAAGGAGTAGCCATGGGCACCCACATGGGCCCCAGCTATGCCTGCCTCTTCGTCGGATATGTGGAACAGTCCATCTTCCGCAGCTACACTGGCACCACCCCCCACCTTTTCCTCCGCTACATTGATGACTGTATTAAACATGCTGCAGTATTCAAACAGGGTGAAGCCAACCTAGTAGCAGCAGACCCTACAACACATGCCTGAACTTGGATTCAAATGGAGCCAATGGAATGTCATCCTCAGGAGGTGTGTACCAGACACAGGCGAGCCTCACACCCTTACTTGGAGGAGACTATGTGCACCCAGCACCTCCAGGAATGAAGGACCCTGGTCAGGTCTGATCAATCAGAATGACCGAACCTGATCGATCTATCAGAGGACACTAAAGACCATCCCAAAAAAGATGCAAAGACGTTAGGTTATAAGAATCACCAGAGTGCCACACTCAGCATGATGGTAACTCGAGTCCAACCACTGAGAAGGGAAGGCACCCATGAGACCATTGTATCTAAGGGAATTAAGGAATACGGGGATATGGCAGACGGGCTGCTCAAAATAATGACTTTATGATGGATTTACAAAGTTTGGACAATGACTAAGGCATGCTGGGAAATTGGGACAAGCCTTGAGCCAAGTGACTGAGCTAATAACATGCACGGCGAAAGTGGGGACGGCAGATGCTGGAGATTAGAGTCAGGATTAGAGTGCTCCTCGGATGCTGCCCTACCTGCAGTGCTTTACCAGCACCGCTCTAATAAACATGCTGCAGTATTCAAACAGGGTGAAGCCAACCTAGTAGCAGCAGACCCTACAACACATGCCTGAACTTGGATTCAAATGGAGCCAATGGAATGTCATCCTCAGGAGGTGTGTACCAGACACAGGCGAGCCTCACACCCTTACTTGGAGGAGACTATGTGCACCCAGCACCTCCAGGAATGAAGGACCCTGGTCAGGTCTGATCAATCAGAATGACCGAACCTGATCGATCTATCAGAGGACACTAAAGACCATCCCAAAAAAGATGCAAAGACGTTAGGTTATAAGAATCACCAGAGTGCCACACTCAGCATGATGGTAACTCGAGTCCAACCACTGAGAAGGGAAGGCACCCATGAGACCATTGTATCTAAGGGAATTAAGGAATACGGGGATATGGCAGACGGGCTGCTCAAAATAATGACTTTATGATGGATTTACAAAGTTTGGACAATGACTAAGGCATGCTGGGAAATTGGGACAAGCCTTGAGCCAAGTGACTGAGCTAATAACATGCACGGCGAAAGTGGGGACGGCAGATGCTGGAGATTAGAGTCAGGATTAGAGTGCTCCTCGGATGCTGCCCTACCTGCAGTGCTTTACCAGCACCGCTCTAATAAACATGCTGCAGTATTCAAACAGGGTGAAGCCAACCTAGTAGCAGCAGACCCTACAACACATGCCTGAACTTGGATTCAAATGGAGCCAATGGAATGTCATCCTCAGGAGGTGTGTACCAGACACAGGCGAGCCTCACACCCTTACTTGGAGGAGACTATGTGCACCCAGCACCTCCAGGAATGAAGGACCCTGGTCAGGTCTGATCAATCAGAATGACCGAACCTGATCGATCTATCAGAGGACACTAAAGACCATCCCAAAAAAGATGCAAAGACGTTAGGTTATAAGAATCACCAGAGTGCCACACTCAGCATGATGGTAACTCGAGTCCAACCACTGAGAAGGGAAGGCACCCATGAGACCATTGTATCTAAGGGAATTAAGGAATACGGGGATATGGCAGACGGGCTGCTCAAAATAATGACTTTATGATGGATTTACAAAGTTTGGACAATGACTAAGGCATGCTGGGAAATTGGGACAAGCCTTGAGCCAAGTGACTGAGCTAATAACATGCACGGCGAAAGTGGGGACGGCAGATGCTGGAGATTAGAGTCAGGATTAGAGTGCTCCTCGGATGCTGCCCTACCTGCAGTGCTTTACCAGCACCGCTCTAATAAACATGCTGCAGTATTCAAACAGGGTGAAGCCAACCTAGTAGCAGCAGACCCTACAACACATGCCTGAACTTGGATTCAAATGGAGCCAATGGAATGTCATCCTCAGGAGGTGTGTACCAGACACAGGCGAGCCTCACACCCTTACTTGGAGGAGACTATGTGCACCCAGCACCTCCAGGAATGAAGGACCCTGGTCAGGTCTGATCAATCAGAATGACCGAACCTGATCGATCTATCAGAGGACACTAAAGACCATCCCAAAAAAGATGCAAAGACGTTAGGTTATAAGAATCACCAGAGTGCCACACTCAGCATGATGGTAACTCGAGTCCAACCACTGAGAAGGGAAGGCACCCATGAGACCATTGTATCTAAGGGAATTAAGGAATACGGGGATATGGCAGACGGGCTGCTCAAAATAATGACTTTATGATGGATTTACAAAGTTTGGACAATGACTAAGGCATGCTGGGAAATTGGGACAAGCCTTGAGCCAAGTGACTGAGCTAATAACATGCACGGCGAAAGTGGGGACGGCAGATGCTGGAGATTAGAGTCAGGATTAGAGTGCTCCTCGGATGCTGCCCTACCTGCAGTGCTTTACCAGCACCGCTCTAATAAACATGCTGCAGTATTCAAACAGGGTGAAGCCAACCTAGTAGCAGCAGACCCTACAACACATGCCTGAACTTGGATTCAAATGGAGCCAATGGAATGTCATCCTCAGGAGGTGTGTACCAGACACAGGCGAGCCTCACACCCTTACTTGGAGGAGACTATGTGCACCCAGCACCTCCAGGAATGAAGGACCCTGGTCAGGTCTGATCAATCAGAATGACCGAACCTGATCGATCTATCAGAGGACACTAAAGACCATCCCAAAAAAGATGCAAAGACGTTAGGTTATAAGAATCACCAGAGTGCCACACTCAGCATGATGGTAACTCGAGTCCAACCACTGAGAAGGGAAGGCACCCATGAGACCATTGTATCTAAGGGAATTAAGGAATACGGGGATATGGCAGACGGGCTGCTCAAAATAATGACTTTATGATGGATTTACAAAGTTTGGACAATGACTAAGGCATGCTGGGAAATTGGGACAAGCCTTGAGCCAAGTGACTGAGCTAATAACATGCACGGCGAAAGTGGGGACGGCAGATGCTGGAGATTAGAGTCAGGATTAGAGTGCTCCTCGGATGCTGCCCTACCTGCAGTGCTTTACCAGCACCGCTCTAATAAACATGCTGCAGAATTCAAACAGGGTGAAGCCATCCTAGTAGCAGCAGACCCTACAATACATGCCTGAACTTGGATTCAAATGGAGCCAATGGAATGTCATCCTCAGGAGGTGTGTACCAGACACAGGCGAGCCTCACACCCTTACTTGGAGGAGACTATGTGCACCCAGCACCTCCAGGAATGAAGGACCCTGGTCAGGTCTGATCAATCAGAATGACCGAACCTGATCGATCTATCAGAGGACACTAAAGACCATCCCAAAAAAGATGCAAAGACGTTAGGTTATAAGAATCACCAGAGTGCCACACTCAGCATGATGGTAACTCGAGTCCAACCACTGAGAAGGGAAGGCACCCATGAGATCATTGTATCTAAGGGAATTAAGGAATACGGGGATATGGCAGGAAAGTGAGGTTCGGACAGACGTAGAATATCATAGAATCCCTACAGTACGATAACAGGCCATTGGGCCTAACCCACCCAGACCCATACGACCCTACAGTTACTCCTGACTAATGCACCGAACCTACCCATCTCTGAACACTACGGGCAATTTAGTATGGCCAATTCACCTTAACCCACACATGGTTGGACTGTGGGAGGAAACCGGAGCAGCCGGAGGAAACCCACGGGGAGAATGTGCAAACTCCACACAGACAGTCAGCTGAGGTGGGAATGGAACCCAGGTCCCTGGCGCTGTGAGGCAGCAGTGCTGACCACTGAGCCACCGGGCTGCCCGACACGGAAACAAACCCTTTGGTCCAACCAGTCCATGCCAAACATAATCCCAAACTAAACTAGTCCCACCTGCCTGCACTTGGCCCATATCCCTCCAAACCTTTCCTATTCATGTACTTATCTAAATGCCTTTTGAATATTGCATCTGTACCCAGATCCAGCACTTCCTACAAACAGTTCATTCCACACACAAACCACTCTCTGTGTGAAAAGAAGTTGCCTCTTGTGCCCTTTTTAAATCTTTCGCCTCTCACCTTAGAAATATGGTTTCTTAAGTCTTGAAATCTCCAAAAGACACCTGCCATTCACCTTACCTACACCCTTTTGATTTTATAAACCTCAATAAGTCGCCCCTTAATAATCCTTCCTGCTCCTTCTCCTATTTTCTCTATTACCACCCTCTCACCAGATCAGAGTGGCACGGTAGCTCAGTGGTTAGCACTGCTGCCTCACAGAGTCAGGGACCCAGGTTTGATTCCTGCCTCAGGCGACTGTCTGTGTGGAGTTTGCACATTCTCCCCGCGTCTGTGTGGGTTTCCTCCGGGTGCTCCGGTTTCCTCCCACAGTCCAAAGACGTACAGGTTAGGGTGGGTTGGCCATGCTAAATTTGCCCATAGGTTAGGTGCATTAGTCAGGGGTACGAATGGGAATGGGTCAGGGTGGATTACTCTTTGGAGGGTCGGTGTGGACTTGTTGGGCTGAAGGGCCTGTTTCCACCCTGTAGGGATTCTTCCTCTATGAGAGTTGGAGATGGATGGATAAATCTTGCCCCAGGGAGAGAACTCCCCAGCTCTCCTTCACCATAGGTGGCCATGGGATATTTCAGTCACCAGAGAGGGCGTACGGGCCCTCAGTTTATCGTCTTGTCCAAAAGATGTCACATCCACCAGCTTTGTGAGACTGGTGAATGCCAGAGTGGAACAGGAGCTGAAATCAAGGACCCTGTCAGACTCGAGGTTTCAGCCACCAGCAATCTAGTGTGAGACAACACCCCCAGCGTGTGCCAAGTGTGTCAGCTTCACCTTGAATTCCTCCATGATCTTGCGGATGGCCTTTCCCCGGCCCCCAATGATGCGGGCATGAACCCTGTGGTCCAGATTGATGTCCTCACTGACCATCTCTTCCAGATCAGCCACAATCTTCATGATGGCATCCTTGGCAGATTCGGTGTTCCTCTCGTAGCCCGTGATGGAGATCATATCCTGCAAGGAAGCAACAAACAAACAGACAGACCGGGTCAACACCAGACGGTCAACCCTCCCCTTCGTCCACAAACGCAATGGGCAGATGGGGTCACGGTTGTGTAAGTTCTCAAGTCACTCAGTACCTGGTCTGCTCACTGACCCTACTCTGGCTCCCAGTCCAGTAATTTTAGAGCTCCCACCCCTCTCTACAGAGAGCCTGAACTATTATTCTGAGATCTCCAGTGAAAATGAGGACTGTACTGGCTGGCATGCAGTACCCATTGCTGATTCACGAGTGGTCTGCTACTTATTGCTGGCTTTGACCAATTGTAACCACTGCCCAATCCCAATGTAACACTTCCAGTGTCTTCCTGACCTTTACAGCACGTGTTCCTGGCCGCCATCTTGGAGGAAGGTGCAGAATGGCCAAGAAATGGCTGCCTTGTCATTTCAGAATAAGTCTAACAAGAAAAATATGCATTTATACAGAGCCTTTTGTGACTTACAGGCAAGGAAGTTGAAATGTCGTACTTTTGAAATGTTTTAATGCAAAAGATGGAGCCCTGGTTGCCAATTTACACACAGTTGCTCCCATTGGTAGTGAGGTGATGATAACTAGCTAATGTGTGACCTACTTGTAACATTGACTGAGGGACAAATATTGACCAGGGCACGGGGGAGGGGGGAAGACCCCTTTGCCCTTTTTCAAAATAAAAGTAATACATTTTTAATCACATCCACCTGAGTCTGGAAATGTGGCCTCAGTCTCATTGGAAAGACAGCATCGCCAACTGTGCAGCACTCCCCCAGACTAGAGGGCATATGTTTGGGGTGAGAGGGGAAAGATATAAAAGAGACCTAAGGGGCAACTTTTTCACACAGAGGGTGGTACGTGTATTGAATGAGCTGCCAGAGGAAGTGGTGGAGGCTGGTACAATTGCAACATTTAAGAGGCATTTGGATGGGTATACGAATAGGAAGGGTTTGGAGGGATATGGGCCGGGCTGGCAGGTAGGACTAGATTGGGTTGGGATATCCGGTCGGCATGGACGGGTTGGACTGAAGGGTCTGTTTCCATGCTATATATCTTTATGACCCTATGACTATGACTAGTGACTCAGAGATCTGAGTGCACCAACTGACCCACGCACACGAGCGGACAGCGGTTGCAGCACTGGTCAAGAATTCTTTTTTTAATTCTTTCTCAGAATTTGCTGGCTGGGCCAGCGTTTGCTGTCCATCCTTAATTGCCCCCTGAAAAGGTAGTGGTGAGCCACCTCCTTGAACACAAGAAATAAGAGCAGGGTAGACCATTCAGCCTATCCATCCTGCCCTGCCATTTCATACTGTCATGGCTGATCTTGGGTTTCAACTCCACTTTGCTGTCTACTCCCCACATCCCCTCAAGTCCCTGAGACTCCAAAACCCTGTTGACCCCAGCCTTAAATATGTTCAACAATGGAGTGTCCACAACCCTCTGGGGTACAGGATTCCCAAGATTCACCACCCTTTAATTGTAGAAACCTCTCATAGAGTCATAGAGATGTACAGCCCGGAAACAGACCCTTCGGTCCAACCCGTCCATGCCGACCAGACATCCCAACCCAATCTAGTCCCACCTGCCAGCACCTGGCCCATATCCCTCCAAACCCTTCCTATTCATATACCCATTCAGATGCCTTTTAAATGCTCTAATTGTACCAGCCTCCACCACATCCTCTGGCAGCTCATTCCATACACGTACCACCCTCTGTGTGAAAAAGTTGCCTCTTAGATCCCTTTTAAATCTTCCCCTTTCACGTTGAACCTATGCCCTCTAGGTTTGAACTCCTTTACTCTGGGGAAAAAGACCTTGACTATTTACCCTATCCATGCCCCTCATGATTTTGTAAACCTCTATAAGGTCACCCCTCAGCCTCTGACGCTCCAGGGAAAACAGCCCCAGCCTGTTCAGCCTCTCCCTGTAGCATCTAGTTAAATGATAAGAAAGGAGGGAGTTCCCGTTTTTTGGACAAGGTGTAGGAACGACGGGTGTAGTTCCAAGTCAGGCAGGTGTGTGCTTGGAGGGGAACGTTCAGGCTCTTCAATTTTTAACACTAGCAACCTCTTCAAGTGTAACCTATACATTTCAACGGAACGGGAGCATTTGCAATGCCAACTCAAGGATCTTGCCTGGATTGTTCAATTAAAGCATTATATCTGGAGAGGGATGGAGTTGAAACCTCTACCAATACATACTCGTGTAATAAGAGGAATCCTTACCACTGAAGAGGAGGGTTACCTGATTTTCGTCCCCCTTATCAGGAAACTGAATATTAACATCATGGTCCTTCCGAATCTGTGAAATGACAGCTCCTTTCCTCCCGATAATCTTTGGATGGTACTTGGGATCGACCGACATGATCAACTTGAAGCCCCGTAAAGCCTGGAAGAAATGCTGCACTATGAGCGACCCGCGTTTGGAGAAGGGTGTGGGTTCAAGCCGCACGACAGACTGAATTTACCCCTACACCGGATTGCAAACACCACCTTCTGATGTTGGACAGAATTAGGTTCCCCCCCCCTTTTGTTCGGAAAGCTGACGCGTCCGGTTGATCACCTGCCCAGTGAAATACTGAGCCACATCTTCCAGCTCTCCCGTGTTGTCAAACTTAGAAATGGAGTCAGGGAATGCACGCTGGCGTGCTGTGGAATTCCTGATGCTCTACCAGTACCTGGGAGCTCTGGAACTCCGATGGGCTGCTTTCTGCTGCTCCAGTCCGCTGTGGAACTGGAGCTCAGGATTGGAGATTTGGGCCTGACATGTGGGACTTAGCTGCATACTTACCCTGGAAATGTTCCACTGGTTAATACCATATAACCACAGATATAGGAGCAGAATGAGGTCTTTTGGCCCAGCACATCAACTCTGCTATTTGATTATGACTGATGTGTTTCTCAACTCCATTCTCTTACTGAATAAGAACCTATTCTCAACCTCTGCCTCAAATATGCCGAATGACTAGGCCTCCACAGCCCACTGTGGCAACAAATTCCACTTCTAAAAATCCATTCACAGGATATGGGCATCACTGTTTGGGCCAGCATTTACCAGAAATCTCTAATTGCCCGGAGTGCAGTTAAGACTCAACCACATTGCTGTGGGTCTGGAGTCACATGTAGGCCAGACTGGGAAAGGAGGGCAGTTTCCCTCCCTAAGGTGCACCAGTGAGCAGGCATTTTCTGACATGCAACAACAATTTTCACAGTCATCATTCGACTCTTAATTCCAGACATTTAATTGAATTCAAACCCCACCATCTGCCAGGGTGGGATTTGAACCCAAGTCCTGAGATCAGCCTCTGGATCAACAGTTTGGGGATAACACCACGAGGCCATCACCCCCTATAAATTCACCACCCTCTGGCTGAAGAAATTCCTCCTCATCTCAATTCTAAAAGCTCTTCCCTTCACTCTGAGGCTGTGACTAGACAGGTCCTAGTCTCTGAAAACATCATCTCTATGTAACTCTGTCCAGGCCTCTCAGTGATCTCTAAGTTTCAACATGACCCTTCTCATCCTTCTAATGAGTACAGACCCAGAATGCTCAATCGCACCTCATGTGATATTGTATCAGCTCCAGCTCAGAGGGTTGGCCAGCCTAACGGAACTGTGCACCACTGGGACTGTGACATTCCCAATCCCCCTTCGGACCTGAGCTGACAGCCCTCACCAACCCCCCTCTCTCTGACCCAATCAACTGGCTCCCGACTGAAAGGCTCGAGACCTTCCAAAACGTACCAGAAATTGGCAACGAGTGTCCAGGAAAGATGGTGTGCCCTCTCTGTCTGTCTCCTCTTGTGCCCAATGGCCTGGACGTGTGCGTGGACCCATCGATGCTGAGGCAGGGATCGGAAATCCCGGCTGAACATTCACAAAAAGGGACTGGTCACAGAAATTGTCATGGGCAGACTGCGACAGCCGGGCCAGTGTTTCTGCAGCTCAATCCTGATCTCCCTCTTCGAGCAGCGTTCTGAGTTGGGTGACGCACCACTCACAATCATAAATTCAACCATTTTCACACCCTCTAATCCCCACCTTTCCCAATGCAAACTTTTGCGGTTTACAGGATTACTCCTCCAACCTCTTGATCAATCTGGCTGCCTCCTTCTAACAGCGGAATGGCCTTTCCTGTACCGTGGTGACAAGAACAGTATACAGTGTTCCAGCGGACTCACTCCGCTGCACAAAAACCAGTGAAAGCGAGAAGGCTTTCAAGTCAATTTTTAAAAACTGTTTCATAGAAAAAGGCCTTGGGTGCGGTGCCAGCATTTGTTGCACATTCATGAATGCCCTGGAGGAGGCAGCGATGAGACTCCTTCTTGAACCACTGCAGTCCGTGCACTCCCATATTATTGTGAGGGAGGATTCTGACCCAGCGACAGAAACGCTGAAGTTATTCTAAGTCTAGGTGGCTCCACATGATTCCAGACTCCTGTCCTCCGAAAAGGTCGAGGTAGCCACTCAGTTCCAGGGCAACTAGGGACAGGCAATGAAAATCTGGCCCAGCCAGTGATGCACACGGGTGTGAAACGTGAAGAGAAACTACAAAACACTGAAATGCCAGCAGCGCTGCCTCTAGTGCACTCTGCTACGGACCCAGTGAATCCCTCCGGCCCGCTTTCATCCGCCTGGAGAAAACTCACCCTGTCCTCTTGCTCCGCCTGCAGCTCTCTGACCCGCTCCAGGATCCCGGCTTGCGCCCGCTCCAGGTTCACCGCCAAGCCAGTGATTTTGATAACGTCGGACTGGTGCTCTGGAGGGGGCACCGCGATGTTCACCTGAAACGAGAGACGCAGCGGGAGAGAGAGAGGGAGAGAATGAAAGAAGAGGGAGGGAGAGAGTGCTACACTGGTGACGGACATTGTGTGATCATCTAAACAAGGGAACAACTCCCAAAATTTCTCATACCGTTACACGCACAGAAACCAGGAGGGGTTTCATTAATTTGCTGGGATAGAGATGTGAAGTTAACACAGTAGGTATGTATTCGGGGTCTCTGTCTGCTGCTCCCTGGAAGTCATATTGTCTCGGGCAAGTACAATCATGGGAATGGTTCCAGGGATGAGAGATTTGGACAAATTGCAGATGAGGGTGGATTGGATTGGCCATGCTGAATTGCCCCACAGTGTCCTGGGATGTGCAGGTTAGATGGGTTAACCACGGGAAATGCAGGGTTACAGGGTGGGGGGTGGGGTCAGGGTGGAATGCACTTTGGAGGGTCGGTGTGGACCTGATGGGCCGAATGGCCTGCTTCCACACTCCAGGGATTCTATGACTCGAAAGTGGAGAAGTTGGGATGCTATCCTTTGAAAACGTAGAGAGGAGACCTGATTGAGGTGTTCAAACTCACCAGGAACGGGGTGGGGGGGGGGTGGTGGTGTTCTAGACAGAGCAGGCAGGGAGCAACAGTCCCCATTGGTGGAGGGTCTTGGATGAAAAGGCACACAGGTTAAAGGTGATTGACTGAACTGACAATGGAGACACGAGGAGAAACATTCTCGCCCTGTGAATGGTTAGGGTCTGGAATGTACTGCCTGGCAGTGTGCCAGGAGGCAGGATCAACCTGAGGCTTTCAGGAGGGAACAGGATTGTTATTTGAAAAGGAAGAACGTGCAGGGTTACAGGGTGAAGGCAGGAGAATGGCTGGGCTGCACTGCTCATTTAGCAAGTCAGCACAGACACAATCCTCTTGCGATGCAGGAACAAGAGCTCTGACGTGCTTGAGAGGCACTTACTACCAGTCTGGCAGCACCCTGAACCTAAAATTCTCAATGCCGTGATCACCACCCTCCAAGGCCTCACTCACTCCCTCCTGGCTGAGGATCGAGGGAAAGAGCAGTCCGGACTGCTCTATAGACGTAGAATCCCTACAGTGTGGAAACAGGCCCTTCAGCCCAACCAGTCCACACCGACCCACCAAAGAGTAACCCACCCAAACCCATTCCCCGATATTTCCCTCTGACTAATGCACCTAACCAAAAGAACCCTGAACACTATGGGCAATTTAGCACGGCCAATTCACCCTAACCTGCACATCCCTGAGCACTATGGGCAATTTAGCACGGCCAATTCACCCTAACCTGCACATCCCTGAGCACTATGGGCAATTTAGCACGGCCAATTCACCCTAACCTGCACATCCCTGAGCACTATGGGCAATTTAGCATGGCCAATTCACCCTAACCTGCACATCCCTGAGCACTATGGCAATTTAGCACGGCCAATCCACCCTGACCTGCACATCCCTGAGCACTATGGGCAATTTAGCATGGCCAATTCACCCTAACCTGCACATCCCTGAGCACTATGGCAATTTAGCACGGCCAATCCACCCTGACCTGCACATCCCTGAGCACTATGGGCAATTTAGCATGGCCAATTCACCCTGACCTGCACATTTTTGGACTGTGGGAGGAAACCGGAGCATCCAGAGGAAACCCACGTAAACACAGGGGAGAATGTGTAAACTCTACACAGACAGTCGCCAGAGGTCACTGGCACTATGAGGTAGCAGTGCTAACCACTGAGCCACCGTGCCGCCCACTACTCTCTGCCTCTGACGGAAGCTGACTGAAGTATTTCACCTGGGTAAGGTCTGCACTGGTTCCCTGTCCTGTTCCATAGTTAGGCAACTAACTGCTAATGTTTGTCCAGTGCAGTCGCACAAGTGGTGGGGATATAGTGGTAACCGCAGAATGGAAGTATCATAGAGTCTATTCAGCCGATCGGGTCCACGCCGACTCTCCAAACAGCCTCATTCCCCTAGATCCAGCCCCTACCCTATCCTTATATCCCTGCATTTCCCATGGCTAATCCAGCTAGCCTACACATCCCTGGACACTATGGGCCATTTAGCATGACAAATCCACCTGAATCTCTACATCTTTGGACTGAGGGAGGAAACAGGAGGAAACCCACACAAACACGGGGAGAATGTGCAGACCCCACACAGACAATCGCCTGAGGGTGGAATCGAACCTGGGTCCATCGCGCTGTCAGGCAGCAGGGCTAACCACTGAGCCACCAAATGTTAGCCCCCCTTCTTAACCTATTCCTATGCCTATTCAGATTGCCTTCCTGGCAATGTGACGTCCACCCTACCTACGTGTTGTCAGAAAATCTGGCTAAGATGTATGCTGTCACTCCATAAACCGATGAGCACACAGCCCAGATCCCTGTGGCACTCAACTGGATACAGCAGGCCAACGAATCGCCCAATTAATGTCCCAATGGGCAGCACAGTGGCTCAGTGGTTAGCACTGCTGCCTCACAGCACCACGGACCCGGGTTCGATTCAAACCTCGGGCGACTGTGTGTGTGTGGAGTTCGCACATTCTCCCCGTGTAGGGGGATGGGTCTGGGTTGGCTATTCCTGGAGGGTCGGTGTGAACTTGCTGGGCCAAATGGCCTGTTTCCATACTATAGGGATTCTATGATACCCCCAGTGTACTCATCTCGAAGGAGAGACCGTGAATGTTGAATATCCCCACTGCCTGAAAGCACTCGCAGATCACTAAGTAGTCTGCTCCCGGGCATGAACAGTCAGAAAATCTGCAATAACAAGTTGCAGTGCTGCAAAGTGACTGTTGGGGGCACTGTTGCACCTGTAAACGACAGCAGCAGAGAGGAATACCTCTGACACGAACTCTAGCCTCAACAGCGACAGGGACTCATGTGTAATCACACAGGTCATTCACAAATAGACGCCTGTCGTGTCTCAGTTGGTTCAACTCTTGCCAGCTCTGAGTCCAGAGTTATTGAGCCAGTAATCAGGCTAACAGTGGAGGACTGAGTGAGTGCTGCACTGCCTGAGCAGCAGTCTATCCGCTCAGATATTAAACAAGGTCCTCCAAGGGTGCTCGGAGGCACCATTTCAAAGAACATTCGAGGAGGAGGGTGCCAGTGAGCAGCGGAGGAGGGGTCTCCCACCAACACCACAACAGGAAAACATTGCGGATGCTGGAAATCTGCAATCAAAACAGAAAGTGTGGGAGCACCTGGGAAGACTAGTTTAATTTGGCAACATGGTCAGTGCAACATTCCTGATGAAGGCCTTATGCCCGAAATGTCGGATGCTATCTGACTTCAAACGTGGTCAGTGTGGACTAGTTGGACTGTACGATCTGTTTCCACGCTGTATGACTCCAGTCCATGACAGAATCAGAACTGGAATGACCTGAAGATAGGGAGGGAGCTGCAGAAATAGTAATCTGATTCCTTCTTGTGCAAAGTCAAAAATCTGATACCAGGCCAAATTTTTCCTTTTACTGATTTGAACTTGTGTCTTACTAACAATTTAAGTAATACAATACAATACAGCACAGGCCCACCAAGCCTGCGCCGATTCTAATCCTTATTTAGACTTGTTCCTTATTGCCCAGGCATGGTTTCTATTCCTCTGTTTGCCTCCTGTTCATACGTCTATTAAGATACACCTTAAACGTTGCCAACGTACCTCTTTCCACCACCTCCACTGGCAGTGTGTTCTAGGCACTCATCACCCTCCGTGTGAAAACTGTCCCCCCATTTCTCCCCTCAACTTTCCCCCTCTCACCTTGAACCTGTGTTCTCTTGTAGTTGAGCCCTCCACCCTGGGGACAAAGCCTCTGACTATCCACCCTATCCATACCTCTGGTTAAAAATCACCCAACACCAGGTTATAGTCCAACAGATTTATTCGGAAGCGCTAGCTTTCGGAGCGCTGCTCCTTCATCAGGTGGTTGTGGAGTATAAGATCGTAAGACACAGAATTTATAGCAAACGTTTACAGTGTAATGTAACTGAAATGATATGTTGAAAAAGACCTGGACTGTTACATCACATTGTAAACTTCTGCTATAAATTCTGTGTCTTACGATCTTATCCTCCACAACCACCTGATGAAGGAGCAGCGCTCCGAAAGCTAGCGCTTCCAAATAAACCTGTTGGACTATAACCTGGTGCTGTGTGATTTTTAACTTTGTACACCCCAGTCCAAATCATGTCTACCTCTGGTAATTTCGTAAACCTCTATCAGGTCACCCCTCAACCTCCGCCTTTCCCGTGAAAACAATCCGAGTTTATCCAACCTCTCCTCATAACTGAAATCCTCCAGACCAGGCACAATCCTGGTAAACCTTCTCTGCAGACTTCACCTCCTTTTGGTAGCATGGCAACCAGAACTGCACGTAATATCCCAAATGCGGCCTAAATAAAGTTTTATACAGCCCTAACATAACTTGCCGACTCCTATATTCAATGCTTGGCCAATATTTGAAGAGCTCTGTGAAGGATACTGCAGGGTGTGAAGTTCTGAGATAATTACAGGCACAATGGCTCATTGCTAGGAGGCAGCCCGATCACGCATGGTGACACCAGAATCTACTGCACAAGACAGGCCATTCGGTCTGACTGCCCCATCCTTACCTCATACTCCTCCATCATTTTGCGAATGCCACTACCTTTTTGCCCGATGATGTATCGATGTAGGTCAAATGGAACCTCCACATCGACGGTAACTGGAACAAGGGCCTGGCAATAACAAAGGCTGGGTCAGGTTCCATCTGCACAACCCTCCCGCACTCAGATAACACATGACACTCTGCGGATCCGGGGCCTTAGCGCTGTGGGCCAGAGCACATCGTCCTACAGGTATCAATCCTTCCCAGGAGAAGGACAACACGATGTTAGATACAGAGTAAGCCTCCCTCTACTTAGTCCCCCATCAAACCTCCCCAGGGCAGGTACAGCATGCACGGGGTTAGGTAGAAAGCAAAGCTCTATGCAGGTAACGACGCCTCTACACTGTGGTGACTCTGTCTCGCTCTCTCTCGAAAGTACTGTGCATATTCAATCAACCTCTGGCATAAACCAGAGTCGAGAGTGTGGTGCTGGAAAAGCACAGTAGGTCAGGCAGCATCCGAGGAGCAGGAGAATTGACATTTCAGGCATAAGCCCTTCCACAGGAATGAGGCTGTCAGCCGAGGGGGTGGAGAAGTAAATGGGAGGGTGGTGGGGCTGGGAAGAAGGTAGGTGACAGTGAGATAGATAGATGGAGGTGGAGGTAATGCTGAAAGGTCAGAGAGGAGGGTGGAGTGGATAGGTGGGAAGGAAGATGAACAGGGAGGACAGGTCATGAGGGCGGTGCTGAGCTGGAAGGTTGGATCTGGGATAAGGTGGGGGGAGGGGAAATGAGGGAACTGGTGAT